>NC_059435.1:4014172-4349172 GCF_021028975.2 Sphaerodactylus townsendi | reverse complement strand
AAACCCTTCTAGAATACTAGATCATGGAAGTCTATGAAAAAAATTAATCTGAAATTAATGTTTCTATTAACTATCCCAGCTGATCAAAGACTATAGCTGCACCCCTGCCCAAAAAAACCATGCCAAATTGCTAACATACCAATGCTTTATGGATCAGAGTTGTCATGAATGTTCATATTTCTCTCCCCCGCCCCTTTAAATATTCCATTTATGCATCCTTATACGCACCCTCCCCACAGATGTCGTAGTTATCCACTGGGAACACTCAATGCTAAGAGAAATTGGGTAGGAATACAATTTCCAGTCCTAGCAGGGTCAACCCTAGCCCAACAAATGAAAAATATGAAAGGAGCTCAAAACTGTTAAATGAACAAAATGAGGGCTCCAAAAATACCTGGTGGGCCACTGCGAGTAGCAGAGTGCTGGACTAGATAGACTCTGGTCTTATCCAGCAGGCTCGTTCTTATGTTCTTATGTAGGGTTTTATTCAGTATGAAGCTCTTTGAAATGTATTACATTCAATGGTGTTTGAACAGGAGATCTTCTTGATGGATTAAACCCTCAGAAGAACATTAGGACAGCCGTACTGGATTAGATCAGATCAGATCTAGTCCAGTATCCTGTCTTACACAGTGGCCAATGAGTTCCTCTGGAAGGCCAACACTATGGCTGATTCCGCACGGGCCAAAAACAGCAGTGCAAAAACGGTGTGAAAACAGTATAAACCCTTTTACACTGTTTTAAACCCTTTTACACCATTTTCACACCGTTTTCACACTGCTGTTTTTGGCCCATGCGGAATCAGCCTCTGGCACAGCGGCCCTAATGTTGACTCCTGGGTTTTAAAAGATTTTTTGCCTCTGAACATGCAGATCACCTTTAGTCACCATCAGAGGCATATCTAGGGAAAATGGAGCCTGGGATCAAAATAAGAGTTTTAAGCTCCCCCCCAAATGGGCGGCCACCCTCCCCCACTATAACCAAACAATGATTTTTTTACACCAGGACGTTTCAAAGTCACCATCACATTATAGAACATGCCCCAACTCACAAATCTGAACACAGCAATGGGCCATGCCACACAGCAGAAATAAAAAATTTTGAAAACATTTTCAAAATGCTTTCAAAATGTTTTATTACTGCTATGAAAACATTTTATGGTGTTGTATCCAGTCCCCGCAATTGGGGGAAACAGCATCACATTCAATGTTATTTAAACTGGGGACCCCAGATTCTCCCTTTAAGGTGGATTTAAAAAGGAGAATCTGGGCTCCCTAGTTTAATCAAGTGATGCTGGAATCCACCCCCCAACAGCATCATTTTCAATGGTATTTAAACTAGGGAGCCCAGTCTCCTTTTAAATCCTTAAAGGGAGAATATGGGGGCTCCTTTTAAATCCTTAAAGGGAGAATATGGGGTTCCCAGTTTAAACAACATTGAAAGTGATGCTGTTTTGGGGTGGATTATCCCCCACCCTGAAACAGCATCACTTTCAATGTTTAAACTGGGGACCTCAGATTCTCCCTTTAAATCCATGCTGAAGGGGGTGGATTTAAAAGGAGAATCTGGGGAAATTTGGGGGGTGCCTGCTGTAAGGGGTGTAATTATTAAGATAGCAGCACCAACATTTCAGAGTATCTTCAGGAGACCCTTCTGATGATACCACCCAGTCTTCACCCAGTGAATTTTGTTTCAGGGGGTCCAAAGTTATGGACCCACAAAGGTGTAGCCCCCATCTCCTATTAGCTCCCATTGGAAACAATGGGAGATGGGGCACCCTCTTTGGGAGTCCATAACTTTGGACCCCTTGAAACAAACCTCACCAAAACTGGGTGATATCATCAGGAGAGTCTCCCGAAAAATTCCTGAAATTGTGGTGCTGCTAGACTAAAAACCGCACCCCCTGCAGGCAAAAACCCACAAACCAACCTGCATTTCTTGCGCCTCCCCCCACAAGGGGGTGCCCGAGGACATTTGATTCCCCATGTCTCCACTGCAGATATGCCACTGGTCACCATGGCTGGCAGCCACCTATCATCGATGAATCCATGACAGACCTATCCCCTATTAATCTATCTAATCTACATCTAAAGAAGAGAAGTCTTGGCCCTCTTTCTGTGAAAGAAGGAAACATAATGGGCATGTGTTGCAATTCCAATAAACTTTGACAGTATGACAGAGTCACCACAGGCATTGTTTGCAAACTCCCCAAATAATGTTTCTGTCCTTGGCACTGAGCAGAGAGACTGTGGACCACCCCTCTCCCCACCCTCCCACTCCAACTGCAGTTTGCACAATTTCTTCATTGCATAGTGGACAAATTCCCAACACAAAAACTAGCAAGAAGAATCTCTCTCTTGGAGTCTAGAATTCAGATGTGCGTTTTAATTATCCCCGTCCAAGAATTAATTCATGGGCATGTACGGGTACAATACATTTTTGGGCTGGATAAATCAGAGTTTTGTCAGGAAAGCTCATGTTTGCTGGATTTTATATTCAAATATTTGCTTTATTGTCTTCATGTGCAAAATAAAAACAAAATTATTCCTTGGAAAGATACCACCATCTGGCCTTTGTTAAAACTAAATTCCCTTCATCTTCACACATTATTGAGATGGTTACATCCAGCGTGTCACCTGCCAAGGTACGTGTTTCTATGAACTGATTTTAAAATAGAGCATCTCTCTGCATTTACAGTTCCTGGTCTCTTAAGCAGATGCTTTGTATACATCCTCCTCGGGGCAGGACAGAAGAGAAATAAATATTTGAGGAAAACAAACATGTGGTAGATCAGAACCATAAAAAAGACAACATACCAGACATTTTGATCAAACCAGAGACAGCATTTCTATAGGCAATCTACAGCCTCACAGCTAATCCTTGCTTGAACCAGGAGGAAAGGAGGGTAAAAATGTTTAGATACGCCCCTTCTGCACATGCAGAATAATGCACTTTCAATCCACTTTCACAACTGTTTGCAAGTGGATTTTGCTATTTTGCACAGTAAAATCTAGCTTCAAAGTGCATTGAAAGTGGATTGAAAGTGCATTTTTTTTGCATGTGCGGAAAAGGCCATAGATAGATCCCTAACCCAACAGATACTTAGATTTGCTTCCAGAGAAATCAATCCAGTTTGATGGAGATCAAGCAGGACACCAGATCCTAAGTTGAAGGGACACAGTCAAACACCCTCCCATAGAAAACCGGACACAATATGTACGGTGTCCAAAGATATTCTAAAGCAACAGTTCTTTAAAATCCAAAGCAACAGTTCTTTAAAAAGGACTTCAATCCACAATCGCAAAGGATTATTCCCAAACCAGATTCCCATATAGTTGCAATTGGCCTAACAAAGCTTTCCACAGGGTTCTTTCACTGTTCCCTGTGATAGATTTTTGGTATTTGGGAGGTTAACATGTATTGCAGCATGTTCTCCACAGCCCCTTACTAAAAATGAAATATTAACTACATTCTAGTTGAGCCTCAAGTGCACTGCCCGACCCTTTCCGCATAAACTACTCTCTTCCCCTCCCCCATGACCCTTGATCGCATCAGCTCAATTGTTCCCTGGAAGGCAATAATTTATGTGGAATCAGCTCCTCACGTTATTGGCAAAGCCAAGCTAACATCTGGCTACACGTTAACAGGAAGCAATTTTGCTCAACTGGCCAAATGGCCTTGTCCCCCCCCCCCCCCGCCCCACGTGACCCTGCTCTGTTGCGTTTAATTGTGAATATGACATGTTCCTTGCATATTTTTTTCAAGAACTCCGTAAGTAATTTTATACTACCAGGGTAAAAAGGCCTGACTCCCGATCGTGTGGCGGTGGCGGCGGAAAGTGCCATCAAACTGCAGCTGACTTATGGAGCTGCACCTGGTTGTATCTTGACAGCTCACAAACATTCCTTGTGCAGGTTCTCCTGATGGCCCGGCAAGAACTAGGCATGCATAGGGTTTTCTGGGCAAGAGGCAAAGAGAGGTGGTTTGCCATTGCCTGGCTGAACACACGACTTCCTGCGGACTTGAAAAAACACAGCAGGGAGAACGGCAACTAAATGCCACCATCAGTCACGCCAAGAGCAGCATTCAGTTGTCTCCCCCATCCCCTGTCTGGATTTTTAACAATAAAATAAACCCAAGGGTTTCTTCAGGTTTTCTTGTTATTCAGGTTTACCGAATCACTACCCCTACTGCTTGCAGCTCAAAAGGGAAACTGCAGGAAATATCTGCAGCTGGTTGTATCTTGACAGCTCACAAACATTCCTTGTGCAGGTTCTCCTGATGGCACAGCAAGAGCTAGGCGTGCAAGGGCCAGTGGGAGGGATTTTGGGAGGGTTGCCAACTCCATGTTGGAAAATTCCTGGAGTTTGGTGAATGGTGCCTGGGGAGGGAGGGACCTCAAAGTACCCTGCCACAGATTCTAGTCCCCAAAGCAGCCACATCCTCACAGGGGTGGCCAACCTATGGCGCTCCAGATGTTAATGGACTACAATTCCCATGAGCCCTACCACTTGGCCATGCTGGCAGGGGCTGATGGGAATTGTAGTCCATTAACATCTAGAGCGCCATAGGTTGGCTGCCCCTGCTTTAGAGCAGGGGTCTTCAAACTACAGCCCTCCAGATGTTCATGGACTACAATTCCCATCAGCCCCTGCCAGCATGGCCAAGTGGTAGGGCTCATGGGAATTGTAGTCAATGAACATCTGGAGGGCTGTAGTTTGAAGACCCTTGCTCTAGGGCAGTGGTGACGAACCTTTGGATGTTATGGACTACAATTCCCATCAGCCCCATCAGCCCCTGCCAATTGGGCATGCTGGCAGGGGCTGATGGGAATTGTAGTCCATTAACCTCTAGAGCGCCATAGGTTGGCCACCCCTGCTCTAGGGGAACTGAGCTCCATAGTCTGGAGATCAGTTGTAGTTCTGGGAAATCACCAAATTCCACCTGGAAGTTGGCAACCCTGGGATTCAGGGCTGTCACTCCTTCCACTGCTGCCCCTTGTCTAATTCATCAATAAGCCCACTCTACATGCTCGAGTCAAATGCCTGGCACAGAAGGAAAAGAATAAAAAACAAACATTTGGAAGTTTTTCAGCAGTCACATAAATTTAATTATTGCAGCATGCCGTTCTCCCTTTGAATGTCAGACAAAATTAAACTGGTGCCCTTTAAGGGAAGGGAGCCCTTGGGGTAATGCCAAAGCAAGGCTTTCTTCTAATCTTTGTTTTTGTCTGTAAAAGCTAACAATAAATCTGCTGGCAAGACAAGGCACTTTCCTTTTCATTCACATAACCCCAGAAAAACGTCAGCTTGAGGGGGATTCGACACAGGGCATGTGCTCCGTCTGTACATTAAACCAGTTCCTCGGCAATTCGGATGGGGCTCATCCCACTAACAAATTCGGAGATCTTGCCCTAATCCACACAACTGTTCCTGAACCGCACCACAAAGGATTACGATGGGCAGAGCCACAAAATGAAGCTAGGAACAGACCAGGGGGATTTCTCTACAAACCTGAAGGATGACCCAAGGTTGGAGAAAAATCGGGGGGGGGGGGGAAATACATGGGGTAATCATTCCTCAAAGAGGAAACAAGCTTTAAGAAAGCAATGACCATCAGTGGCCATGTTGGAGGTTGCTAGGTAACCACAACACTATTGCTGAACCTTCCAGCCCTTGGTTTCTGCAGGCCAAAACAACTCTGAAACAGGACTAGTCCCCTTCCCCTGTCATGCCCCCTAATGGAGGAAAACTTACTAGGGGGCTTTCCCCAATACAGAAGTGAGCTAAGGTCGACTCAGTTCCCTTCAGTGGAGGGCGATTCCAGGCTGTCCCCACAGCAACTGAGTTGGCCCCCTGGAACCAAGCTAAGTGGGCGGGATCATCTTGGTGCCTGTTTCACTCCTCGATCGTGATTGACGCTTGTGTTACGGCGGGAAACGGGAGCGTTCTCTTTTTTTAACAGTTTTTACAGTTTACAGTTACATGCGCTTTCTGCCCTCCACGACTCTCCCATTCTGCGCATGCCACAAAAGCGGCTCATGATTCGTTGAACAGATGAGGTGTCGTTTCGATGCTTCCCCACTTCGAAGCTTCGAAGCGGTATCGACCTTGTCCCGGCAGAAAAGTGTAGTAAATGATGTAGTCCAACAAGGATGTCACAGTTCGGGGGGGGGGGGGGAACTGAGACAAAACGATGCTGAGCTCGGTGGCAGTGGGGATTCACTGAGGCGAACCTAGGTAGAAACCAGTTCAACTCTGTCAGTGGGGAAAGCCCCTAGGGCAGGGCTGGCAATGGCCACTAAAGATTCGCTACCCACAAAACCCAGCCCAGCCAAAGCCACACCACAGTTGTGCAACTGGGCCCAGTGCCAGAGGCCACTGCACAGCTCAGCCCAACCATCACCAGTCCCTGTGCAACTGGGCCAGACTCTTCCCAAGGAGAGGCTTCCAGGGGGAGGGAAGGACAGAAAGGTGAAGATAAAGACAGGTTGCCTGGTGGGAGCAAGGGAAAGAAGGGAGATGGAAAAGGGAGAGGCTGCGGAGGAAAGGGAAAGGGGAAACTGGAGAACGGGTAAAATGAAATACCCCTCATGAGTCCCCATTTGACTGAAAAACAAGTCATTTAAGGCAACTTAGGCTGATTTTTCACTGTCAAAGTGGCCGTGGTAGTTCCAGGAGCGTACCTGCCATGGCGCTTTCGTCACACTTCTAGCCCCCCATGGGACTCCTGGACACGAGTCTGGGGCTTTTCCAACAGCACCACAAGCTCTTCTGCAGCCTCTTAGGGCGATTCCGCACACGAGTAAAATAGGTTGCTTCACCAAGCTTACTCCCGAGTAATACGTGCTTCAGGACAAACTGTTTTTTCTAAACTGAAACCTCCGTATTCAGGTCAAATTGCCATGTTGGCACTTTGTGATAAATAAGCGGGTTTTGGGTTGCAATTTGGGCACTCGGTCTCGAAAAGGTTCGCCATCACTGCTCTAAACCATCCAAACATGAAAACAAGGCTAGGATAAAAAGCAAAGTTGAGCAACAGGCTTGTTCTAGAGTTATGCACGTATCTTGTATTTTCCCTCTTTACCCCTCCATGAGTCAAAGTTTTCCTCATTTTTTGTTCACACAGGGGGATGAGGACATATAATACTTCCTGCTGGAAAGTGCTGCGGTCAGTCATTTGCTTAATGCATCAGCCATTATCCAGCACGTGATGCCTGTTCTCTTCACAGATCTGACAATATCCAGTTAGGCTCTGGAAAGCGCAAAGCAGAGACCATCGACTGACAACCAGCCAACTGTCATTTACCACTCTCCATCCTTCTGCCAAAAACAGCTCTCATTTGCAGAGCCAAATTGTAACACTGATCTTTGGCGAATGGTAAAAGCATTTTGTCCAGAGCTGGATAGCCCAGACTAGCCTGATCTTGATAGATCTTGGAAGCTAAGCAGGATTGGCCTTGGTGAGTACATGGACGGGAGACCACCAAGGAAGTCCAAGGTTGCTAAACAGGAACCATGAATGGCAAACCATCTCTGTCCATCTCTAGCTTTGGAAACCCTAAAGGTCATCTGTGACTGAACAGTACGTTCGATCATGAACAGCATTTCGGCACGCTTGTTCCTGTCGGACAGCCATGCGTAATTTCATTAACCGAATCAGTGCTGCCGCTCCCAAGAAGCCCATGAAATTTGCTCTCACAGACAACAGGCTCCTATGAATAGCTTCCCACACAAATTCTCCCTGCCTTTAAGACATCCAGGGAGACGGGTAGCTTAGTGGTAGATCACACACACGCTTGTCTGGATAGCTTGGCCACTAACCTGGATAGCTTTAAAAAGGCTTTGGACAGATTTATGGAGGAGAAGTCGATCTATGGCTACCAATCTTGATCCTCCTTGATCTGAGACTGCAAATGCCTTAGCAGACCAGGTGCTTGGGAACAGCAGCAGCAGAAGGCCCTTGCTTTCACATCCTGCATGTGAGCTCCCAAAGGCACCTGGTGGGCCACTGCGAGTAGCAGAGTGCTGGACTAGATGGACTCTGGTCTGATCCAGCAGGATAGTTCTTATGTTCTTATGTCTGAGGTTTTGAACAGCTAATCCTGTGATGTAGAAATGCCACTAGCAACACACACAGCCCTCCCCAAGCCTCTTGGGTCCCACGCTTTAGCTCCCAACTCCATAACCTGAATCTCAATCTCTGGGTGTCAGGGGAACAAGCAACTCTATTCAAAAACAATGTTTTAAAACAGTTACAGGGAACCAACTTCATTCAGCAATGGCTCTCTTCTTCAGGACTGAGTCTTGCCCTTGGGCAGGGACGTAGGTAAAGGGGGTTCTCAGGTTCAACCCCCCCATTACATGTCCAAAGCTCCACCACCACCCTTGGTTTGTGGGTTTGTGGTATTTTTAGTGGTTTTTTGTTTTGGGCCTGTAGGGGACACAGTTTTTAGGCTAGCAGCACCAAAATTTCAGGGATTTTTGGGGGGACTCTTCTGATGATACTGCCCAGGTTTGGTGAGGTTTGGTTCAGGGGGTTCAAAGTTATGGACTCACAAAGGGGGTGACCCTTCCCCCATTGTTTCCAATGGGAGCTAATAGGAGATGGGGGCTACACCTTTGAGGGTCCATAACTTTGGACTCTCTGAACCAAACTTCACCAAACCTGGGTGGTATCATTAGGAGAGCCTCCTAAAGATACCCTGAAAGTTTGGTGCTGCTAGCTTAACAGTTGCACCCCTTACAGCAGGCACCCCCCAATTTCCCCCAGATTCTCCTTTTAAATCCACCCCATTCGGCATGGATTTAAAGGGAGAATCTGAGGTCCCTAGTTTAAACATTGAAAGGGATGTTGTTTCAGGGTGGGGGATTATCCATCCAAAAACAGCATCACTTTCAATGTTGTTTTAACTGGGAACCCCAGATTCTCCCTTTAAGGTGGATTTAAAAGGAGAATTTGGGCTCTCTAGTTTAAACACCATTGAAAGTGATGTTGTTTGGGGGGTGGATTCCAGCATCACAGCGGCTGCCCATGGGGTGGGGGACTCAGATTTGGCACCAAGCTCCATTTTCTCTAGCTACGCCTGCCCAGAGGGGAGGGCAGAAGGGGTTGCTGGCTGCCGGCTGGGAGCCCAGCTGGTGGGGGATGTGGGGGAGGGCAGGGCAGGGGAGTCTGCCATCCCTGCCCTCAGAGAGCTGCTTGTATAAGCACTGAGGCTGGGGGTGGGGCTTGGGGGAGGCGTGGCCATGCCCCAGGGGCAAGTAGGGGCGTGCCCCCCTGACCCCCCCATAAAATATCTATGCCTACGTCCCTGCCCTTGGGTCAGGCACATGATTCACTTCTTTTACAAGTTGCTTTTGAGCACTTGTCGGGGAGGAGCCAGAGAAGAAAAAGGGCCACAGGTGATTATGAAAGGACCCATAGAACATGAACTATTTATGGAATAAGGTGTTCATCACAAAATATTTGGGTAGAATTAATGTACCAAAAAAGCTTAGCAATGCATAACATTCCACCTTTTCTCTGTAATTCAAGGCAGTTTACAATTCCAAATTTAAAATATTAAGAACAAAACTCCCCTCCCCAATTAACCCCCTGCCCAAGAAAATCAGTAATTAATCCAGCTGATTCTATCAGTTTCAGAGCTAATGATAACTTTTCTGGATCAATGAGGCTAGAAGAAGGTTTCCATACAGACTAGATATCAAGACATTGTTGCCAACCTGGGTTGCCGACAGAAACATACAGCTGGAAGGAACCTCAAGAGCCTGCTGTCCCTGCCCTTAGAGAGCTGCTTGTATAAGCACTGAGGCTGGGGGTGGGGCTTGGGGGAGGCGTGGCCAACCAGTTGAACCCCCTGCACCACGCAGGAAATCAACGGCCTCCCCCCGCCCTGCCTCCCCCCTGCCCTAGTGACTCTTGCTCTGTGCCAGCAGTTCCCAGACTTTTCCAAGCTGCCACCCCAGGGGCTTCCAGGCTATGTCCCTTGTCCCCGCCCCCCCACCTCTTTTTGGGTATCAGGTCTACTGCAAATTCAAAACAAGAGTGAGGAGAGTGCTGCTGCTTTACCTTTTAAAAATCCTTGCCTTGCAAGGCAATGATGAAAGGGGCCTTTCGCTTTTCTCCTCCCCCCTTCCCCCAGCCAACTGGCCCAGGAACCCCTGCCCCCCCCCGCCCCAACATTCTCTGACACCTCCCTACTGCCATGAAATTCCTCACCTCACCCTTGATATTTCCACCATCCGGGGGGGGGGGGTACTGCACAGTTTGGGAACCCTACCCCATGCCCAGAGGATGACAAAAACCCTCCAGGTTCGCTGGCCAATCTGGCCTAGAGGAAAACTGCTTCCTGACCCCAAGTGGTGAACGGAATTACCCTGGGCAATGAGACCTGAGCACAAACTCATCTGTCCTCCCTCTCATGGGGGCTTTCCTCACTGACAGAGTTGTACTGGTTTCTACCTAGGTTCGCCTCAGTGAATCCCCACTGCCACCGTGCTCAACATTGTTTTGTCTCAGTTCCCCCCCCCCCAGAACTGCAACATCCCTGTCGCAGTTATGAACTACACTTTTCTGCCAGAACAAGGTCGATACCGCTTCGAAGCTTCGAAGTGCGGACGCATTGAAACGACACCTCATCCGTTCAATCAATCAGGAGCCGCTTTTGTGGCATGCGCAGAACGGGAGAATATTGGCAGGCAGAAAGCGCATGTAACTGTAAACTGTAAACTGTACCAAAAAAAGAACGCTCCCGTTTCCCATGGTAACACAAGCTCCAATCACAATCGAGGAGCGAGACAGGCACCAAGATGATCCCGCCCACTTAGCTTGGTTCCAGGGGGCCAAGTAAGTTACTGTGCGGACAGCCTGGAATCTCCCTCCACTGAAGGGAACCAAGTCGACCTTAGCTCCCTTCTGTAGTGCAGAAAGCCCCATGATCTGCCTGTGTTCACATAATCAGCACTGCTGTGAGACGGCCACGGAGCCTCTGCTTAAAAACCTTCAAAGACAGAGATTATCCTACTGGTGTTATTATCTTAAGTGGTGAGAAACATGCATTCACCACATATTTCAAGGAACATTCAAGTTCCTCATTATATTTTCATCTTATTTTTTTCCAAAGAGTTGGAAAGTAAAGGGAACAATCTCACGCAGGGACATTTTTCTGCTCGCCCAGAATTGCAAGAAAGAAAAGAGTGCCTGATGTCTGTAAATTAAGTGAATGATTGACATTATAAGAACCTTTCCAGCAATAGCATGGCATTTAACAAGGAGAATGATAAAAGGAAAGGAAAATTGATCTACAATTTTCCTTATTTCCACCAGTATCCTGACTTCTGACATCAACTTGGTACAGAGTTGAATAGTCCTCATGACAAGGAATGTTCCTTTGTTAGAGATTTTTCACAAAATAAACCACCCCAGAATACCCTGAAAGGACAGGATGAATGTCAAACCAGTGTAGATATGCTCCCAGAGTAATCTAAACCCATTAATTCAGTTTCCCAGCCCTGTTCAAGCAACCAATTTCTGAGAGCTGCCAGGTGGCAGTAAGCCCAGAAAATGTCTGTTCCACCAACCGGATAGATGTGGATATATACAATGCCACTGTAGAATCTTTCTTTTTAAAGTATTTTTTTTAAAAAAAATAGGTGATCTTAAATACATATTCATAAGAGCCTTGGGGGGAAAAACAGTGGAAATATGGTGGGGAAGTTTAACACCCTTTCTCCACCTCCTCTGCTCAGAGCACCAAAGTAGGTTCAGTTCAGGACATTCAAACTTCAGTAAAGACTGAAACTTGGGTATTGATGGCAGGCTATCTCTGGTCGTTTCCCCACTTACCTGCTGTGCGCGCTACTCTCCCCAAGTAGCGCGGGGTCCCCCGGCACTCCCCAGTACAGGGGCGGAAACAACACAGCCGCCCCGACGCTGCCACTCTCGCGCCCCCTCAGCACGCTTCATTCCTGGAGCTCCTCAAAACGGCGCCTTTTGATGACCCCACGTAGAGCACGGGGTCTTGGGGAAGCCCGGGAGCGCGACAGAAATGACGCGCGCTGGGAGTAGCGCGCAGCAACCTTTGGTCAAGAACAACATAAATCATTTGGGAGTGCTGCAAACATCTCTTTCCTCTTTAAATCAGAGGGTTCTGAGGTCAAGCTCTAAGCCAAATTTCTAAAGAGCCTGAAAAAGGACATAATTTGCATTTTTAAAAAAAAAAACCAGGAAGTAATTTTTTGCTTTAGCTTTACATTTTGTCATATGAAAATATAATCACCTTTCAAAAGCTTCAGTCAAAGAGCTGATTATGATCTAAAACAGGGGTCGGGAACCCGCGGCTCATGAGCCGCATGCGGCTCTTCCGCCGCTGTTCTGCGGCTCCATGAGCCGAGCCGCCGGCCCCATCCTCGCCCGCCCTGCAGGCAGCAGGGCAGGCGCATCCATTGCCCACGGCCGGCTAGGCCGCGCTGCGGGCTTTGCCTCCCGCCCGCCCTGCTGGTTGTGGGGCCGCAGGCCCCATCCTCACCTGCCCTGCAGGCGCGGGGGGTGAGCGGGTGGGGGGGCGAGCGAGCAAATGGGCGGGGGAGCGGACGGGGGGCGTGCAAGCAAGTGGGTGGGTGGGTGAGCGGGGGGGGGGGTGAGCCAAATGGCTCTTCGAAGGAAAAAGGTTCCCGACCCCTGATCTAAAACAATGCAAGGATTATAATCCTCCTCTCCTTCAACTTCTTTTGGTCCACATCCCCCCAACTCCCCCCCCCATCTTTATGCAGTTCCTCCATTCCGAAGGGTCTTTTTCTCCCAGACAGACCAACCACCATCTTCCATCATAGAATCTGCATCAATTTTAAACATTCAATGACCATCCTTTCTCCGTCGGTTCAAATGCTTGTGAACTACGTGTACCAAAACAGAAATGCAGATGAACAACTAGATTTCTCTCCGTCACTGATTTTCTCACAGCTCTCTAGAAAGGCCCTAATCCCGGGGTGGCGGACCTTTGGCACTCCAGATGTTATGGAGTAATATTCCCATCAGCCCCTGCCAGCATGGCCAATTGACCATAATAATCAAGGCAGGTGTACAACAGGTACTGTCACAAATATTACACCCATGCGTACTCCAACTCACTAGGTGAGTATCATTTTAACATTATCTTACTATCACAAATATACAAAAAATGTTTAGTAAGTACACCGTCAGGTATGGCTAAAAACCTCTAGGTTAGGTTTTTATTTCGGCAGTCCTTTGTCAAGCCAATAACTGTTGTACAAAGTATTCTTTTTCTTACTCCTCTAGGAGCACAACTGTTTTTTCTTACACTAGATAGTTTCCAAACTGAATTTCAAGTTTCACTTGAATGGCTCTTCTTTAAATAGTCCTTCTCTCTGGATATCAGGATCTCCTAGAGGAGTAAGAAAAAGAATACTATGTACAACAATTATTGGCTTGACAAAGGACTGCCGAAATAAAAACCTAATCTAGAGGTTTTTAGCCATACCTGACGGTGTACTTACTAAACATTTTTTGTATATTTGTGATAGCAAGATAATGTTAAAATGATACTCACCTAGTGAGTTGGAGTACGCATGGGTGTAATATTTGTGACAGTAGCATGGCCAATTGGCCATGCTGGCAGGGGCTGATGGGAATTGTAGTCCATAACATCTGGAGTGCCAAAGGTTCGCCACCACTGCCCTAATCCCTGTTTATCCTACACTTCCCTCATGAATAGTTGCACAGAATCAAAGCAGAACCCTCTCCACACACAACACACCAGGGGCATTCAAATGAATAAAAGCACTGAAAACTGGGTCCCATCTGCCAATGTCTGAACTGATCACAAATGGTAATTAAACCATCCACAAAACAACACCGGTAGCCAATCAGAATGTTTAGGAATCGGCTCCGTATGATAGTACCTGGCCAATCCCACCTAGAGAAACTTTCAGTTCAGTTTTATTACGGCCATTAGGCCAGCAAAAAAGAGCAGAGAAGAACAAGAAAAAGGAGGAACAACAAACAAAAGAACAATCGAATTTGCACTGAAATCCACGAAACAGAAATCCACACAAAAAATATCATCAGCTTGTAGCATTCTTACGGTCACCCTCATGTGGTCACCTAGAGAAACTTTACATGCATAACTGGTACAGCTGCCATTTTGCATTGGTTCTCCTTCAAAAAATAACTGCTCCCACAGGTGGTCTACTAGGACAGGTGTACATTATCGTGGTGCCTTCACTTGAACAAGACATGCTCATGGGAACAAGGCTTGCTTCTATGGGGAAAAAACTCCCATAGAGGCAAGCATTGTAGCCTTCTTAGGGCAAGCGATGTTATGCTACTCACACAAACAGACCACCCACATGAACAATTACTTGCACAGGAGGGTGCCCCAAAATAACATCTGTGGCAGCTCATGGTTTGAAGCCCACTGTCAACAAGAAACTGTTACTGAGTTTATTTGGATAAAGTTTTGAAAACTCCTGGCCATGGCTGATGAACTGAATCTGAGAACTGCCTCACACATCTTGCTTGATTAATTACATTTCTGTGAAGGTGGATAACTTCCTTTTCTGCTGACCTAAAGGAACCTCTATTTCTTGACAGATAGTTTATCCTATCCTGCAAGCCAGTGTGGAAGAGCAGCTAAGTTAGATCCTATTAAGTTGTGTTTGCTGAATTTCCATTCCAAAAGCATGAGTTTTTCAAATGATATATCAGCTATTATTTTCTCAGTGGAAGGATGGACCTTTATTTCCCACTGTATGGTTTGGAGATATTTCAGCTGAGATTGCTAAGTAGAATCACTGGAGAAAATCAGACTTTTCCCTGGAATTCTGACAGATGATGACGGTTATTTGCCTCTTCACAAAATGTAGTACAAACAAAGACAGTGAAGCAACTATATATATAAAGTGGCAATGAGGAGCAGAAAGGATATCCCCTCCTGGTTCTTGCCAACATCCAATTGTGCTTTATGAAATTTAACCCACTTACAAGATTTATTAAGAGTCAGGTCTGTGATCTGTTAGACAAGAGGCACATAGGGATTTTTTACTTCAGATTTTAAACATAATTAATGTTTTTTTCAGTATAACAAGTTGTGACGGACTGCTGATGAAGGGTTAATTTTAAAGTGCAGTTGTCAGAGAAAGGGAATCTAAGGGAATCGCTTGCCCAGAGAAAGGGAATCGCTTGCCCAGAGAAAGGGAATCGCTTGCCCAGAGAAAGGGAATCGCTTGCCCAGAGCTCCACCTGATAGGCTGGCTGGTGCTGCAGCTGTTTATAAAACACCAGAGGGTGGGGAGAGAGAAAGAAAAAGAGGGAGAAGAGAAGACACTCTCAGGACTGAGAGAAAGAGAGCTTTGCTGGATAGCTGGGTTTTGGTGGAGGACCAGGAAGGCAATGCTGAATGTGAAACCTGAGCCAATGAACATCTGGAGCATCATAGGTTGGCCACCCCTGTCCTAGGGAAACATCATCACAGGGACAGTACTTGAAACACACGGAGGGCTTGATCGTATGTTTCTGCCAAGAAAGCACCTACATATGGGACAGTAAAGTCTCTGAGGGTATGTATTATTTAATTAACAGAGTCAGGAGTGGGTTTCCAGGTGGAATACCCCAGAGCAGAGGTGGAGCTACCAGGGGATGGGGGTGGGGGGCACACACATGGGGGCAGAAAATCCCCCCGTGGCACCCCCCTGCCCCCATACACTTACCTTCATTTCAGCCTGAAAGTGAAACAAGATAGGAATTGGTTGTGGTGGGTTTTCTGAGCTGTGTGGCCGTGGTCTGGTGGATCTTGTTGCTAGTATTTCACCTGCATCTGTGGCTGGCATCTTCAGAGGTGTATCATAGAGAAAAGTCTGTTTCACACTGTGTCTAGTGAGAAGGGAAAGTTTAGTGGGGTATATTGTCCATGTCCCAGAGTGGGGAACAACTCAGCAAGTGTTTGGGTGGAACTTGCTATGAAAAGGTGTGATTGAGTGCATTGTATTGCGGGTGGGGTTATCAGTCCATTTTTTTAGTACTGATAGCCAAGATCTGTGAATTTTCAGAGTCTCTTCTTTCTTGTTGAAGTTGTCTTGGTGTTTGTGAATTTCAATGGTCTCCCTGTGCAGTCTGACATAGTAACCTTCTGAATTGTCCAGTATTTCAGTGTTTTCAAATAAAATGTTATGTCCAGTTTTGTTTAAGACATGTTCTGCAACTGCAGATTTCTCAGGTTGGTTAAGCCGACAGTGTCTTTCGTGCTCCTTAATACGAGTCTGAATGCTGCATTTTGTGGTTCCTATGTAGACCTTTCCACAGCTGCAGGGCATACAATAGACTCCTGCAGAAGTGAGGGGGTCTCTCTTGTCCTTTGCTGAGCGTAGCATCTGCTCTATTTTCCTGGTACGTTTGAAGATGGTTTGTAGGTTATGCTTTTTCATCAGTTTCCCTATTTGATCAGTGATTCCCTTGATGTATGGTAGAAATATGGTAGCTAGGAATTGGCAGACGATCCCTAACTTAAGTCTCTTTTCTGCAGCTGATAGCTTCCGCCTTTAACAAAAATGGCTACAGTAATAGCCAAGTAAAACCCTAGATAGCTTCTGCCCTTAACAAAAATGGCTACGGTAATGGGGATGAAATCATGGCTTCATGCCCTAAGTTCTGAAAATTGTGGAGGTAGGTTTTACAAGAAAATATGACCTCCTTCTACTTTCAGTTTTGTAGAGGCTTCTGCCTCACAAAGAAAGGAGGGAGGGAGGCAGGGAGGGAGGGAGGGGGGTGGGCTTGAAAACTGGCAAAAGGGCTGGGAATGAGATGGTGCCATGGGGGGAGTGGGGAAGAGATTTAGCAGTATAAAACTGCATTATGCAAACAGCACACAGGCAGCAATGCATAAACACTGAAGATTCAGAATCTGAAGAGTTTAGAAATTAATCTCATAGATGCTAGAATGCATTCAGCCATGAAACTTGAACAATTGAACCTGCAAAGTTTTAATTAGTAGAATTTTTAAAATATTATGTTATTAAATGGAGTTGCATAAGCCATTTAGTTAAAACAATTATGCAGGTACATGCATGTGATGTAAGTGTTGCATACTTGATTCTACTAGAAAAAGATCTATCTTTATGCCTTTCAGTCTTCCTCCTTACTATTTTAGTTGCCTGTGGCTATTTTGTTTTTGGTATAGCTTTTGGCATATCATTTTACAATACTGTGTCTCTCAAAGTAAGTTCATAATGTGGTTTTTCACTATAGATAGTGAAATGAATTTCAGATACATAATAAATAGCTAAAGAGTGCAAGTCATATATTGTTCCAATCTCCAGGTGGTGGCTGGAGATCTCCTGGAATTACAACTGATTTCCAAGCACAGAGATCAGTTCACCAGGAGAAAATGGCAACTGCATATGGTAGATTCTGCATGGTATAGGTGTGGGGAAAGGTAGTATGGATCCCTCGTGGAAGAGAAAGTGACAGTGTTAAACATTTTGAAAGCATTTTGAAAATGCTGTCAAAAAATTACTCCTGATGTGTGGCATGGCTCATTGCTGTGTTCAGATTTCAGATTTGTGAGTGGGGGCATATTCTATAATGTTATGGCGACTTTGAGATGATCTGGTGCAAAAAACTGTTCTTTGGTTGTAGTGGGGGAGGGTGGCCTTTGGTCATGGTGGGGGAAGGTGGCCCCCAATTGGGGGGGCACAAAACAAAGGCCCTTTCCGCACAGCGCCTCTCCACCGGCAGAAATTATGCCGGTGGAGGGGTGGGGACCATTTGCACGGGAGCGTGCGAGCGGCCCCGCGGGAGCCGGCGCAGAAGAGGTGGCTTCGCACGGAGCCGCCTCTTCTGCGTCCCCCCCTCTCCTCGTCCTCCAGAGTCACTCTGGAGGCCGCCAGGGACCCACTCACGCTGCCCTCCGACCCCTGGAGGTGAGTGGAAGGGACGGGGAAAGCACCGTCTTTCCAGCAGTGCGGTTCGCATCGCGCCGATGAGAAGACAGCGTTTTAGAATAACTTCGCTAAACAAGCGAGGTTATTAGGAGCGGCTTCAGTCGATCCAGCAGCGCCTCCTGTGCGAACAGCTGTCCAGGGACGGCGCTTTTGCGTGCGGAAAGGGCCTCAGATTTTACACCGGGCTCCACTTTCCCTGCCTACACCTCTGCCCCAGAGCCTGCTCCGGAAAGCCCAGCGTGCCTCTCTTTTAGTGGAAGGAGCTGAAGATTTGTCAAGTTCTGTGAAAAAAAGATTTTCCCTGTGAAAGAAGTTTAGTAGAAGGAACTTTTGTGAAAACTGAGTCAAAGAACTGTCTGAAACAACTGAAGTGTTTATCAAAGTATTCCTGCCAAAGTAAAAGAAAAGTTTAATTATTTCTGTAACATATTGTCTTATAATTCTATAAATAATCGTTCCATTTTTGTTTGAATGTTACTAAGCCTTAAGAGTCATTTAAGAGTGTCCAATGCAGCCTGGTAAGAGCGGTCAGTTTTGGAGGGGAAAGTAAAAATCCCCTCACAGCGCTCTCAGTATAGACAAGAAGTGGAAGTTAGAATAAGGCTGACTGGACCTCCTGGGCCCCTTCCGGACACACGAGGCGACTCAGGTTCGACTCGTGTTGGCGGAGTCGTACCTCAACTTGAGTCCTCCCGTTCATCCGCACAGCAGCCGACTTGTGTCTCCGGAGCCGAGCTCAGAGAGCGGGACCACCTCCCTGCGGTGTGTTCCGATTGGTTGCTGAGTCCCCCGTTCTGTGCATGCCCAAAGCTTTTCGCACCGCCACAAGTCTCCCCTTCTGCGCATGGGCGAAATACTTAGCTGTGATTGGCTACATGGCAGAGTCGAGTGACGGAGATTCCGCACTCCGTTGGCTTCGGCTCGAGCGCAACCCGAGTCCGCCAGTTGACTCAACTGCCCAGTAGAGTTGAGAAATTCAATGGCGAGAGGGAGGTGAGTCGAGTCAGACACGAGTCCGACGCTACGTCTGTGCGGAGGACTCGGGTCGGACTCAATTCAATCTAAGGTCGACTCCGACAATGCGGAAGGGCCCCTGAAGAGCCCGAGGTATGTGCCCTTTTGGTCCACCCGTAGCCAGCCTTTGTAAGTGCTCGCTCAGGGCGAGATGCCTTCACACAAGCTATTAACACAGATCCTCTAATTGTTCTTATTGTATCCCCTCCCCCCTTTTTTCTTTTCTGCATTACCTCTTTTTTAATATGGAAAAATAAAAAAATGAAAAAAAATGAAGTAGATAAAAAGGGAAAACATTGCCTGGGGCAAATACGCCAATCCCGCTGTCACCTCTGCCAAACAGGTTTTCATTTATTTCTGGATAATGTGGACAATTGCATTGATAATGTATCACAGTGCTTATGGTTTCTATTTATAACACATTTTCTTCCTCTTTTGCCAGGCGACATTAACTAAGAAATACTTCTAGGTCTGCTGTTCCATGACCAGCAAGGGAATTATTTGTACTTATTGTTTTAATTACATGTGAAAATTTTAATCTGTAAATGTTGTCCATATATCAATCTGCAGAATTCTGTGTATTCTTTTTCTTTATTAGCAATAAGCTCCTTCAACCAAAGGTCTTGAGCTGTACAATAAAATTACAGTTCATATATCACTAACAATTGCATTAAAAATAGAGGGATGTTTGAAAGACTGTCGTGTTAATACGTAGCAGGCAAGTATCTTAAAGATATTATAACCAAGAGGAATTTAGTCACAGATTGCCTAACAGCAGGACTAACATCCAACAAAAAGGAAACTACCTGTGGATTAATGGCAAGTTGAGACATGTTCAAAATGGGAGGAATCCAAAATTCTTGCAATGAAGACCATAGACATGAAATCCATGGCCTCAGTCTTGCCAGAGCCAGAACAACAGAGGTGGCAAAGAATGGAATATTTGCAAATCACCCCATCGATTTGGTTATAGGCAAAGCATTCAGCTTAACTAAATATTGTCCATTGCAGCAGTGGCGTAGGAGGTTAAGAGCTCGTGTATCTAATCTGGAGGAACCGGGTTTGATTCCCAGCTCTGCCGCCTGAGCTGTGGAGCCTTATCTGGGGAATTCAGATTAGCCTGTGCACTCCCACACATGCCAGCTGGGTGACCTTGGGCTAGTCACAGCTTCTCGGAGCTCTCTCAGCCCCACCCACCTCCCAGGGTGTTTGTTGTGAGGGGGGAAGGGCAAGGAGATTGTAAGCCCCTTTGAGTCTCCTGCAGGAGAGAAAGGGGGGATATAAATCCAAACTCCTCCTCCTCTTCCTCCTCCTCCTCCTCCTCCTCTTCTTCTTCGTATTCTTCGTATTCTTCGTATTCTTCGTATTCTTCCGTATTCTTCCGTATTCTTCGTATTCTTCGTATTCTTCTTCGTATTCTTTGTATTCTTGTTGGTGTTCTGGTTGTGTTGTTGTTGTATTTGATTTATATCCTGCCCTTTCCCAGCAGAATTAAACTGAAGGCTGTTAAACAAGATATATTTAACACATATACATGATCTTAAAAACCAACACATAAAGCAGAATACCGATAAGTTTGGATTTCATTTTTAAAAGTAAATACTGAATATACTTCATCCCCTCCTCTCCAAATGATCCTTAAAGAAAACCTAGAGAAACCTTAAGTTGTCCCCACCTGTTGCTTGGTTTCAAAATGTCCAGAAAGTTTGTAACTGTAAATGAACTTTGCCTGATGAATCCAAATCGTAATGAACAATATATGGTACATTCTGGGTTGGACTTGACCAGTTTTTCTGCTAGTGAAAGAGGAAAGAGATCCTCTCTTCCCAACTAAAACAATTGTGCTGACAATCATGGGACCTGAATAGGGAAAAGCCACCGGGGGTGGGGGGTGGGGGTAGCCGCTATAGTAGGAAGGGGAACTGAGAAAAATTGAGTGAAGAAACTGACCGGATCCAAACATTTCTGAGCACACACAGCAGACACAGAAAAGACGGCACTTTAATCGTTTGTTTCAATAATCTAGTTTTGTTGTAATATTATTGATGGTATTTTTGAGAGTGCTTTCGAGTCCATTCTTGCATGACAGCATGGGAGAAATAAATGGATCCCCCTATAATTAGGCGAGCACACACACTGATTCTTCCATAGGCAAAGAATCTTTCGGCTGATTCAGTTCTGCCTCTTTCATCCAGACTGTGTTGCTCCTAGAAATGGCCAGAGATATTGGCAGGAGCTCTAAAGGAAACATGACTCATAAAAGAGGATAATTAAACTTGCCAAGAAGGTTTTTTTTCCTAATCTCCCTTTCAGAAGTATAGGTCTGAGGTTAAGTTCACACATTTCTTTAAATGTATTGTGTGCTCCCTTTCCACCACATGTAAATCGGTATAAATTCACAGAAAACACACTTCTTGTGTTTTCTTGACTTCCATAAGTCAGACTTGAAAATAACATGTGGTACGATCCTCTGAGTTCAGTAGCAATTATTTCACCTTCACTATTCCACTTACGCTACATTTGCTAAGCGCATTAGAATTTGCGCTGAATGACAGAGTGAAGAAAATGAAAACAAAAAACGAAACAGAATTGTCTGAATTTCAGAGTATGCAACAAATTCACTGAACTCGTCAGATGTAATGGAAAGATGGCTGGGCTGGAAGTAACACGACATGAGTGCATAGGCAGAAATCATAGAATCATAGAGTTGGAAGAGACCCTAAGGGCCATCCAGTCCAACATCCTGCCATGCAGGAACACACAAACAAAGCATCCCTGACAGATGGCCATCCAGCCTCTCTTAAAAAACCTCCAAAGAAGGAGACTCCACCACTCTCCATGGCAGTGAATTCTACTGTCGAGCACCCCTGACAGTCAGGAAGTTCTTCCTAATGTTTAGGTGGAATATCTTTTCCTGCACCTTGAATCTATTATTCCAGGTCCTAGTCTCTGAGGCAGCAGAAAATGAGCTTGCTCCCTCTTCGTCATGACATCCCTTTAAATATTTAAACATAGCTGCCATGTCCTCCCCCTTTTGCTTCTCCAGACTAAACATCCCCAGCTCCAGTGGTAGGATCCAAAAATTTTAGTAACAGGTTCCCATGGTGGTGGGATTCAAACAGTGGCGTAGCGCCAATGGGACTGGGCGGGGCACGACGGGGCGTAGCCAGGCAAGACGGGGGCGGGGCATTAATAATTTCTCTGTTACTGTAAAAAACTCTTACTGTAAAAAAAAAGTTCCTAATTTCCAGCTGCTATCTTTCTGTCCATAATTTAAACTCATTACAGCAAGTCCTATCGTCTACTGCCAACAGAAACGACTTCTCCTCTAATTGACTGCCTGTCAAATACTTAATACTTTCAAATACTTAATTTTGTTTCTAGAAATCAAAAGAAGGAGACTTTCCTTAAACAAGGAACTTTACCATATTTCTAAAACATGTTTTTAAAACAGCCCGACAGGGAGAATTATCCCGTTTTCTACCTTCGCTAACCAGCCACACAGGAAACAACAGGACTTTATGCTTTTTGGACCTAATGGGATTTCTAACGGAAAAGCAGACCCCATTAGTAACCCCCTCTCGGCACACACAAATAATTAGTAACCCACTCTCGGGAACTGGTGGGAACCTGCTGGATCCCACCTCTGCCCAGCTCCCTAAGTCTCTCCACATAGGGCATGGATTCCAGACCTTTTACCATTTGGGTTGCCCTCCTCTGGACCCGTTCCAGCTTGTCAACATCCTTCTTAAATTGCGGTGCCCAGAACTGAACACAATATTCTACGTGAGGTCTGACCAATCCAGAACAGAGAGATACAATTACATCCCTCCATCTAGACACTATACTCCTATTGATACAGCCCAGAATCACACTCTTTCTTGGTCGCTATATCACACTGCTGATTCATGTTCAGTCTGTGGTCTACTAAGACTCCCAGGTCACTTTCGCATGTAGTGTTGTCAAGTGAGGTGTCACCCATCCTGTATCTGTGCAGTTTATTTTTTATGCCTAAGTGTAGAGTCTTACATTTATCTCTGTTGAAATTTATTTTGTTTGTTTTGGCCCAGCTCTCTAATCTGTCCAGATCATTTTGAATCCTGCCCCAGGGTATTAGCTACCCCTCCTAATTTGGAAACATCTGCAAATTTGATTAACGTGCCTCATATGTTTGTGTGTGTATGCACAGACATGCCTGGGCTGAGAGGCACTTGACACGTGTGTGAGCCATCCTAAACAATAAAACGCTAAGGAAACAAATGTCGAGATGACGAAGGACGACAAACGCTCCACTAATGAGGGAGCAGGACTCACAAAATGTAGGGTATATAGCAGGGCTAGATTGCTGAGGGATAATCCCAAAGAACATTGGAGAGCAAGAGCTTTGCGCTTTGCTCAGGAGAAATTGATATTCTTCATCAAATAATCTAGACTTTAAGCGATGGTAAATCTCTGGAGCGGTGAGCATTTGTAGGGCCTCCCAAGAGAAGCCCAAGGAAAAGATCTTTTTTTCAATATGTAGCCACCATTTTGAAAGCTGAAGCTCTCTCATTTCTAACTGGGACAAACTGTTAGGGTCAGTGCAGAAACAAAGACGCAGCCAAAACTTAAAAGTAACAACCCATGCCCTTGTTTCTAATAAATGTTGCCCTGATTCCAAACAAAGAACACCATAGAGGACACAATGCGAGGTGCCAAAGATCTTATATAGGAAATTGGATTGAATGCGTTCCAATTTCTGGTGCCATGCTTGGATCCAGATGGGGATACCATACAAAAGGTGCTGGGCCACCTTAGCGTTAAACACCTTCAATGCTGCTGGTATAAATCTACCACCATTGATATTAAAGAATTTCAGTACTGCAGCAGATACATTTTTGCAGGCTTTAAGGGTGTCACAAAGTGTAGGGACCTGTGGGGGGGGGGTTGGGGCATGGCCCCTCTCTGCCCCTCCCCCCCGCAGCCCGGCCTCTGTCCTCCCCAGAGCCTGGGGAGAGCAGAAACCACTGCCAGCCACTGGAGACATGCGTTTAAAAGCATGGAGGCTGTGACGAATGCATTCATCCTGCATTCAGGTTACAGGGTGGAACCGCCCCTGAAAGAGTTAAGCCCTGGCCAGCCCTGATTGGCCAGAGAAAAATAGGCAGAGACTATATATACTGTCAGCGAGAGTGCTGAGGGGTTCTTCTTTTTTGAGTCTTTTGACTTTTTGGCTCTGACTGAGCTTGTGTGCCCTCAGGTACTTTTTGTAGCAGCGTGAGGTGAATCGACCAGATCTCTCACGGCTGTTGATTAGGAATAGCTGAGGAAGCTATTCAGTCATCGAAAACCCTGAGTTTGGAGGAGAGTGTCCGCCCTCAGGTGTTTTGTTTTGTTTTGAGGGAAACCTCTGTAAAGTCTGAAAGTCTGTCCTACACATTTAACATCAGTCTTGGGAGGCCCAGTTCCTGTGGCAGAGAAGCCAGATTTTGGGAGTGTGGGAGAGGGAGGCTGTTATGCCTGAATCCCACTGGGCGTAGACTGAGTGTTTTATTTTGTGGAGAGGAACAGCGGACTGAAGTTTTTTATTTTATGAGGGAGTGTGAAACCTCCACAGTAACATCTTTTGAGAAACATCTTTTTATGAAGTAAAATCTGGAGTGAAGGGACACCTGCGAGTGTTCATTTTGTAACTGAAGTAAAGTGCCTGCAACCATTAAGCTTTAAAACAATCCTTCTCTGAAACCGTTAAGCTTGAGCAAACTCTCTCTGAAACCAATACGATTACATCCTCTCAAACTATCTGAGAAGCCTCTGTTAAGCCAGCAATAAAAGTTTTCAGTTTTTGTTCATTTTAAAAACCTCTCCAGTCTTTTATTTGTCTGTCAGTGACTGTGTGATCCCCAGTCAGGGTGGTGACCGTTTAAAATCAGTTTTTGTGGGCTTTAATTTATTTTGGTGGCAGCGAAAAGCAGAATATATAAGCGCCTTCTTCCACAGAGGCCTAGGGTCAGGGGTCAGGGTGTAGCCCTGCCCCCAGCCTCTTTGCTTTTAAAAGCACGTCTCCAGTGGCCGGCAGTGGCCTCCGCTCTCCCCAGACTCTGGAAAGGGCAGAAGCTGGGCTGCGGGGATTGGGGGGCTGGGGAGCATCCCTGAGCCCTGCCCCCAGGCATGGGGGGGCACCCAGAGAACACTTGTCTCCAGGCACCATTTCTCCCCCATACGTCTCTGCCCAAAAGGTGTACACATATTCCACAATGGCACTGGAAAGCAGGGGGCACGGGGGGGGGGGGAAATACCCACTGCCAATCGGCAGTGAATTCAGAGCAAACAACCCATGGGAAAATGGCCACAAATGACCTGCTCTAATACTGAGTAAAACCTTGGTACAAGCTAATTTTAAACAGGAGAACATGAGATGTTTGTGAGTATTGGAGGAGGGGGAAACTAACACTTTCCTACCTCTCCATCAAAGGCACTTAAGGGTTTTATTGTGGTCTTATTTCCAGCCTAATTTCTAAATGCATTGGGGGGGGGGGGTGTCAGGGCTTAAAGAAAGTAATGTTCAAAGATACGGTTCAGAATGTCAGGAAAAGTGTGTTTTTTTAAAAAAAAAATGCTCTCACTGAGGTTTTGGGTTAACTTCTGGCTTCAAGAGAACCAGAAATGCAGCCAGACATCTGCTGGGCAGAATTTTACAAGACAGGTGGGCAATTTGCAATGTGAGAATATTTTGAGTTCTGCACGCATTTCAGTCCTTTCACAGTACTTGGCTGTGCGGTATTATCATGCTTGTTCCCTTATATTAAAAAAATAACTGTGGAAAAAGGCAGAAAGTTATACTCTTTTAACAGCCTTCAGCTTCTTGACCTTTCCCCCAGGAATTCGGCATTCCATGTTCTCTTGGATGATTTTAAGTATATACATAATTCCCGGAGCCCTGACATGGTGGTTCCTTCAATACCATGTCTAGTAAATTCTTGGTATTATGGCTGATCATCTGTCTATCCAACATGCAGGGTGATCAACATTTGGGACTCTCCAGTGGTGGGATCCAAAAATTTTAGTAACAGGTTCCCATGGTGGTGGGATTCAAACAGTGGCGTAGCCAATATTGGGGTTAGGTTAAGAGACACGGTGATGGGTGTGAGGGGCAGGCATTTCCAGGAGGCTGGGACATTAATAATTTCTCTGTTACTGTAAAAAACTCGTACTGTAAAAAAAAGTTCCTAATTTCCAGCTGGTATCTTTCTGTCCATAATTTAAACTCATTATAGCAAGTATGATTTTTGGAGCTAATGGAATTTCTAACGGAAAAGCGGACCCAATTAGTAACCCCCTCTCGACACACACAAATAATTAGTAACCCACTCTCGGGAACTGGTGAGAACCTGCTGGATCCCACCTCTGGGACTCTCCCAAACAACTCCTATTAGGCTGCCAGTTCTAAGTTGGGAAACTCCTGGCGATTTGGGGGTGGAGCCTGGGGAGAGCGGGGATTGGGGAGGGGCGGGATCTCAACAGGTATACTGCCACAGAGTCCACCCTCCCGAGTGACCCGTTTATCCTGGGGAAGGGATCACTGTCACGTTGCAATTCTATCAGATCTTCAGGGTCACTGGGAGTTGGCAAGTCTACTTTAACAGAACTTGATAAAATTTTACCTTAGGTGGCAAGATAAGTGTCTTTTAAGGGGAGGGCAGGAGGGGCACAGCTTCAAGGTGTCTTGAACTATTAACTGAACCCCAACAGAGATGGATTATTACAAGGGCCAGATGCAATACTTTCCCATCGGCCATTACAAAGGGTCGCTACCTATCAATCCCTCTCCAGGATCGGGTCTGTCCACACTGTAAAAACCAAGTGGAGACTCTTGCTCACATTATACTTGACTGCCCGAGATATGTGGGTATTAGGAATTTCTCTCCTGGACGGGTCTTAGACAAATCTGAAAGAGACTCTGACAACTCTGTTGTGGAGCTTTTGTTACATAATACAGAGGCCGTGCTCTTGGAAAAAAGTAGCAAAATTTCTTTTACAAGTGACAGAATTTTCTAAGTAACGTCCAATGCTAGATACAGTTTATCTGTCTGTGTTTTGAATGTACTTTTGATTTGTACTTCAGAAATGTCTGTAATGCTCTGGAACCTATTTTAATATGCCTAATAAAGGTTGTTGTATTGCTTCAAGGTGTTGTGCTCAAATGCCATATTGGAGCCTGACTAAATCCAACCAGTTGGTGTGCTTTGAAGACTATTTTATTGAGAATAAAGTGCTTTATCCTATATTTGGACCATGTTCTCCAAATCTGAAGCAAGCCGACACCTGAGCACCAGTCCACAGTTCCATTGCTGTTCTATTCAAAGTTCAGGGGTTCTGAAAGAGCACGGAATCAAAGAGGCAAGTGAGATCTTTTCCCCAAGGAAGCTAGCCTTTCTGATGTAGCCCTACAAGACAGCTGCTGATGGATTAAAAATAACCTTGCGCTTCATACAGGGACTAAAACAGAAGCAGAATGATTGTGTTACATGGCATTATGAATGCCACCTGATTAAAACATTAATAGAAGGTGTTATCCTATCACCTCTGATAACTAGTACTCTGTTCAGCCTCAAACCTACTAAATTATGCTTAGAATGGGGTATGCAGAGGTTAAACTAGGCAAGGGTGCATGAGGACACTTGGTAGGCAAAGAACATCCCCAAAGGTTTACTGGTCAGCAATTGACCTAGAGAGCACAGAATTTTATGCAGGCTACCTGGAAATGTAGAATGGGAAGTCAAATATTTGGCCACCTTTCTCAATCGTTGGCTTGTTGGGCCAAAGCCAAGCTTATGCCTCGGAAACAGAATATCCCCTAAGTCCTTTTCTGTCTTGAACATTCAAAAGGCAGCAGACATTCAGACAACCTGCCCCCCCCCCAATTATCTCATCAGGGGCCAGATAAAATCAAGTCTAGACGGATGAAATTCATTGCCAATATTATATGTGATAAGGTATTTGCTAAAATTGAACCAACAAAACGTAGACCCTTCTGGTTTGAATTTTTTTGTTGTTGCCCCATTTGAACTTGCCTTTTCTGGATGAGATGTTTGAGGTGCCAGCTTGGTGGGGGGGTTTGTGTGAAGGAGACAGAAGTATGCGAGGTAAGAATGAAACACTAGCATGCCCGGCCACTCTACCTCCAGCTGTCCGGGCCCTGCGGGACCTCGGTGAATTCCGCAGGGCCTGTAAGACGGAGTTGTTCCACCGGGCTTTTGGAGTGTCCGGCCGCTGATGTGCCCTCCCTCCCCCCTTTTCCTTTCCCTCCCCTCTCCCTCCCCCCCTTCCCCTTCCCTCTACTCTAGTTCCCTGTGCTGAGCTCCCTTACCACCTATGGGACCTCCTCCCCTCCCTTTTGAGAGGGTTCTAATAAGGATTTGTTACGGACACTGTTTTTATATGCTGATTGTTTTATATGCTGACTGTTCTCTTTAAATGGTTTTAATTGTATGTGTTTTAATCTGTTGTTCACCGCCCAGAGCCCTTCAGGGGTAGGGCGGTATAAAAAACTCAAAAATAAAAATATAAATAAATAAATAAATACTTTCCAGTGTTCTTTTCTCCTTTCTGTGAGTGACTGAACTCAGCTTATCTTTTATTGGGTTTTTTTTACGAACAATAAAGCCCACTGAGTGAGAAAATACAACGGGCACCAGAAAATGGATCCCAGCTTTGCAAACAGGGGAGTAGCAAGGTGCCTGTGAGGCACCCCTGCCCCAGTCACTGCGGACTACAACAGGGTGGCCAGCTGTTGCAATCACTGCCACTGCCTTGCCTTGGCCCCTTTGGAGTCCTCCAGTGTTGCTATCTCAGTGGCCCTGCCCTGTGCTGACACGTGCTCGTGGAAGTGGGCAGATGACCGCCGCAGCAGCTGGGCCAGGCAGCACTTGGCCTCTGAGAGGCTAGTAACCACTGCATTCCCCTGTTTTGTTTGTGTGGGTTTTTTTACCAGTTGTAAGTTTTACCCCCAAGCCATGTGTGCGAGGTGATTGGCTGGAAGTGAGTCATGCATCGTGATTGGCTGGAACCGGGGTGGAAGTGAATCACGTGTGGCAACTGGTTAAAAAGGGAGTCGTTGCTGCCACAGCTCATGTTTTATGCATACTGGTGACATCTAGCATGTTATAAAAATGGATAAATGTATAAAGAGGAAGCTGAGCACTGGTGAGTGTGAATCTGAAAGTGTTTTTTTTTTTTTCAAAAGCAATACCCTGTTTCCCTGAATATAAGACATCCCCGGAAAAATAAGACATAGTAGAGGTTTTGCTGAAGTGCAAAATATAAGGCATCCCGCAAAAGTAAGACGTAGCAAAGTTTTTGTTTGGAAGCATGCCCACCGAACAGAACA
The DNA here is from genome assembly GCF_021028975.2 of Sphaerodactylus townsendi. NCBI lineage: Eukaryota > Metazoa > Chordata > Lepidosauria > Squamata > Sphaerodactylidae > Sphaerodactylus > Sphaerodactylus townsendi. Next base: position 4,319,832 of record NC_059435.1, on the reverse strand, counting down.
CAGAAAAATAAGACATCCCCTGAAAATAAGACATAGCGCATCTTTGGAAGCAAAAATTAATATAAGACACTGTCTTGTTTTTGGGGAAACACGGTAGCAACAAACGTCAGTAAAGTTAGAACCAGACTTAATCAGCAATATTGTGGCAGTTATTTTAAAGTCTGGCTTTTCTTGGACTGGAAGTGAATGTCAGTTTTTCCCATTGTGTGTTGTGAAAAAATGTCACATGGAGTCATAGTTCCTAGTAAGTTTAAAAGGCATTTTAAAAGTTTAAAAGGCATTTTACAACAAAACACTCATGTCTTCAAGGAAAGGATTCAAATTATTCCAGAAAATTGTCAAAGCAAAAATTGAAACAAGCTAATATATATGTTTTTAAAAGATTTAACAGTTTCTGAAAAGGCTCACATTGCTTCTTATGAGATATCTGAAACAGTTGGCCAAAAAATGAAGTCTCATACTGTGCCAGAATCAATTATTTTGCCGGCATTTAGAAAAACTGTTAAAACAATGTTAGGAGATGAAGCAGAACAAGAAATATGCAAAATTTCCCTCAAAAGATATAGTTCATAGAAGAAGATTTACAGAACTGTCAGCTACACAGAAGAAAATAAACTTCAGAATTCAGATTTCATTTTGCACGTTGATGAATCTACTGACATCAGTAACAGAACATAACTACTTTATTCATTTTACTGTTGATCAAATAATAAACCAATGTTTTTTGTTGCAAAGAAATGCCAGTTACTACAAGAGGTCAAGACATATTTGATACTTCACTGCCTATCTTGAAAATTTGTATTTATTGTATAAAAATGTGTATTTCATTTTACACCCAGAAGTGAGATGGCTATTGAGAGGGAAAGTGTTGTGTCGTGCACATGGACTCCAAAAAGAGATTGTTGCATATATTTTTTAAAAGAAAAATGAAAACACTTTTGTGAGTGTCTGTTTTGTGAATATTGGATTTCCAGACTAGAATATATGCTCCTCAACAGTGGCGTAGCGCCCAGGGGACAGGGGTCATCTTGCCCTGGGCGCGTGCCGGTGTGGCAGAGGCATAGTGGGGGCGTTCCAGGGCAGGTGAGGGCGTGGCAGAGGCACAGATCACACATGTGCCCCAAGCGCAGTTCCCCCTTGCTTCGGCTTTGCACCTCAATAACTGTAATGCAAGTATGCAAGGTAAAAATGAACATATTCCAACTTCAAGAGGTACGATTATTGCATTTCAGAAAAGGGTAGCGATTTGACAGCTAAAGATGGTAAATTTGCACTGCTTTGTTATTTATGTAAAATTCACATTAAAGACATGATTCCCTATAGTTGTTTAAGAACTCTGGAAGAAAAATTAAACTTTTATTTTCTATCATCAAACATAAAAGACTATGACTGGTTTCGAAACCCATTATGAAAATTCCATCTCATGTTGGTTTGATGTTATCTGAAGAAGAAGAGCTGGCTTCTATATCTAGTGATCACAGGCTAAAAACGAAACATTAAGAGATGCCTATTGAAACATTTTGGATTTGGGGTGCTGTGTGGTTTCTGGGCTGTATGGCCGTGTTCTAGCAGCATTCTCTCCTGACGTTTCGCCTGCATCTGTGGCTGGCATCTTCAGAGGATCATGATCCTCTGAAGATGCCAGCCACAGATGCAGGCGAAACGTCAGGAGAGAATGCTGCTAGAACACGGCCATACAGCCCAGAAACCACACAGCACCCAAGTGATTCCGGCCGTGAAAGCCTTCGACAATACATTTTGGATTTTAATTGGAGAAGAATATCCTTTAATCACTAAAAAAAGTTTTGTTTCATTTTGTGCACAAAGTGAACTGGAAAAATTTAATATGTGCCACGAACCAAAAATGTTTGAGAACTACTGGATTCCCGGGACAGAAAATGCCTCGTTACCCTCTTGGATTACCCTCATCAGACAGTTAACTCTTGAAGACAGCACAGTGAACCCTTTTGGCCAGTGGTGGGATTCAGCCGGTTTGCACCACTTCGACAGAACCGGTTGTTAAAGCGGTGCTTGTAAACAACCGGTTGTTAAATTATTTGAATCCCACCACTGCTTCTGGCCTACCTTGAATGTATGAGACTAGGCCGGAACTCTTCTGCTGTGGCTCTGGTTATTCCCAGTAGGCAGGTTTGAGAAAACTGATTTGAGAAACTACACCTGTTCCTCTTTGTCAATGAGATTTCAGAGGTGTTCACTTTGGCTCATTCCGCACATGCAGAATAATGCACTTTCAAACTGCTTTCAGTGCTCTTTAAAGCTGTGCGGAATAGCAAAATCCACTTGCAAACAGTTATGAAAGTGGTTTGAAAACGCATTATTTTGCGTGTGCGGAAGGGGCCTTTATTTTTCATGCTGTTTTAATACCTGTGCTTCTGGGAGACGTCACCTAGACATCTGGAGCACAGTGTCACCACATGCAGTTGTGTTCTGCCTCACTGTGATTGTACCCTTCCCTCGCCACAGACTTTCCTTTATGCATTGTTTCTTTGCCCTTTCAGAAGCCACTACGGGGTCGAGTAGAGAAGCTGTGAGGTTTCTAAATGCGTCTTTTCCTGTCGCTTCGCTTTTCCACATGAAGCAAAACAGCTAAACAGGACCCGTAATTAGGGTGTTGTGGGTTTTCTGCTGTGTTCCAGTAGTATTTTCTCCTGACATTTCACCAGCATCTGTGGATGGCAGAGGGACCCGTCATTCTTTATTTGGGTTTTGTTGCTTTTTCTTGCCTTCCCCAACGCGCCCAACAGCAGTTTTTCCCACGCTTCTGGCCACCATTTTCAAATGATCAGAAAAGCTTTGTTTTCGTGTCTCTAGTGGTTAAGAGCAGGTGCACTCTAATCTGGAAAACCGGGTTTGATTCCCCGCTCTGCCACTTGAGCTGCGGAGGCTTATCTGGTGAACCAGATTAGCTTGTGCACTCCAACACATGTCAGCTGGGTGACCTTGGGCTAGTCACAGTTCTTTGGAGCTCTCTCAGCCCCACCCACCTCACAGGGTGTTTGTTGTGAGGGGGGAAGGGCAAGGAGATTGTCAGCCCCTTTGAGTCTCCTACAGGAGAGAAAGGGGGAATATAAATCCAAACTCTTCTTCTTCTTCCTAATGCTGGAGAAGGGGACTGGTCTATTGAGCTACCAGAAAGCACGGGGCGGGGCGAGGAGTGCAAGGGGGGAGGCAGCCTCTTCAAATGGAGTTTACAGGGCCTGCGGGATTTAAAATTTTCTACCTTTTGGACGGGCAGGGGTACTTTTGATAAGATGAAAACAATCCTTTTAAAATGCAAAAGGTGCTCTGCTTGTGTGGCATCTTTATTGTACATGTATGAGTATACAATAAATATACTCCTCCTGCTCCTCTTTTATTATCTGTGGGGTTGTCAGGCGGGAGCCTGGCATCAGGGGGACCTGTTTGCGACTGGGAGGGGGAGCGAGGAGTCTGGATGGAAAGTTACTTTCTCTTCTGCCTGGCTGAAACAAGTAGGGATGCCCAGGCTGGATGACTGCTTATCTCATCCTTTGGCCTTGGGGTTCTGCCTCTCTATTTCACAGCTTTGCTTTGTAGTTGGGTAGTGCAGGAAAAGTGGGGAGGTGGGATGAGCACTGGAGGTTGATATATTGGGGGTTTGGGAAAAGACTTTCCAGAATTGGCTTTCCTTCTGCTGGCCACTGATACTTTCCAATGAAGTCTTTTGAACCGATGGTTTCAGAGCCTTGTTTGGTTTCAGATCCAGGACTTGACAGTGGATTAGTTTGGTCCTGCTGGGCAGAGCTGTTGTTTTCAGTTTCCAGCTCTTGTGTACTAGCTAAGACTGATGGTTGTAAGAAGAAGAAGAAGAGTTTGGATTTAGATCCCCCCTTTCTCTCCTGCAGGAGACTCAAAGGGGCTGACAATCTCCTTGCCCTTCCCCCCTCACAACAAACATCCTGTGAGGTGGGTGGGGCTGAGAGAGCTCCGAAGAACTGTGACTAGCCCAAGGTCACCCAGCTGGCGTGTGTGGGAGTGTACAGGCTAATCTGAATTCCCCAGATAAGCCTCCACAGCTCAGGCAGCAGAGCGGGGAATCAAACCCGGTTCCTCCAGATTAGATACACGAGCTCTTAACCTCCTACGCCACTGCTGCTCCTTCAAGCCAAGTAAGAGAGTGCCTTCCTTGCAAATAAAAGCTGTTGCTATGGACCAGCTTGTCTCTGCTGAGTGGACCTCCGAATCGGTGCCCGAGTGAGTCCTCCAGCCCAATCTCTTGTGTACAAAGAAAACTGTGGGAAAAGTTCACTGCAAAGTAAACAGCCATAAGGCAAGCAGAAAGTGCACAAAAACCCACTACTCCATCTCTTCCTTCCACCCAATTTTCTGGGAGCCATAAAGAAAAATTCTGGATGCTGTACCCCGTGACACCCCCCTCTGATTTCATCTGTACTATTCTCAGCCTTCTGCCAAGCGTGGGATTGGGCGCCGCCAACAATTTCTGTGTGTTGCTGCTATTGTGTTTTAAACAATTTTAAAATGTTTTATATTTTATCATTGTTCATTGTGTGTTCCCTTTTTGGCCTCATTGTTCACCGCTCATAGCCTTTCAGGGGTTGGGCAGTATAGGAAAATTAATAAACAACAACAACAGCACACTCAAAGCGGCCTTATACTGAATCAGACCCTTGATCCATTAAAGTCAGTTCTATCCACTCAGACTGGCAGCAGCCCTCCACAGTTTGAAGGGAAGGCATTTCACACCACCAACTACCTGACCCTTTTAAGTGGAGAAGCAATTCCCCAGACACGACCATTCCTGGGATGAGTTGGCCTGGCCACAGGTCTCTGGCATGCCTTGATCACATCCAGATTTCATCTCAAACAGAAAGGAGGACTATCAATGAAACCAGAAAGCAAAATAGGTGCACTGTGGAGATGGCTCGGAAGAATATCCCAAGATACTAGATCTACCTACTGGATCAAAGTTTAACAGCCAACATTCTCGCTGCAATCCACAATGGAGACCATGTATGGGGAATGGCAGAATTATTACTGGCCAAAGGAAGTTGAAAGATTGGTGCCCATTTTTGAAGCGAGAGAGCAAGATAGAAATTTACAAACTCTAGGTGTGATTTGGAAAAGTCCATCTATGCCAGTGGGGGGGGGGGGAGGGGTGCAAAATGACTATACTGTACCTATTGAATTTCTGCTTTCATGCCTAGTTTGGAGCTGAACGATCATGGCAAAATGTGGGCGCATGGAGCCTTCTTTCTAGATAACTAGACAACATGTTTGCTACTTACAGGATTAATAAACTAAACGGATGGCTTAATTTACAGCCCTTAGGCTTACCAACATGTATTTACTTAGATATTTATATCTGCTATTCTCCCAATGGGGACCAAAGTAGCTCACAACATCATCCTCCATTTTATCCTCACAACCATCACTCTGTGACCATTAATCACAGTCCCTAAGTATGGGAAAAGACTAACAAACACCCTGACTTTGCCACACATTCATTCTCTCTCCCTCTCCCTCTCTCTCTGTCTCACACACACACACACACACACTCACACACACACACACACACACAAATTCATTCATATCCCTTACTGTATTTAGTAGTAAAATAACTGGGCTTTATACCAATCATGAAAGCACAAAAACAGGACCCCCTATGGACACCACAGGAGTGCTCAAGTTTGCAGAAAAAATATGACTTTGTAAATTACCCCAAAGAGGAGAGGAAATATGAGGACTGAATATGATCTGGGAACATGAAATATGAGTGCCATCCAGAGTTAGTTACACAGAAAAGGGGAAGGGGAGGATCTGGGCACAGAGGGGACACTGGGGGGGGGGGAGGTAGTTGTGTATTCCCTACATGCAGGAGATTCATTCATTTTATTCATTTGTTCAATTTATACCCTGTCTCGGCTCCCCCCGAATCAGGGTGGCGAATAACAAGGAAATAACATCAAAAAACTAAGCAAATATCAAAACAGCAAAACAGCAGCATCAATAAACGTATCCCCAAATATCAAAAAGAAAGAACATCTGTAAACATGACATAACAGCATAATAACATTTTATAACACAATATCAGAATAACATCGTAACATCAAAAACAATAAGCTCTGGCTAAATGGCCTTGGAACATTTAAAAATGTGGAGGATTACACAACTATTTGGGCCCAAAGCGCAATTGATTATATTATTATCCCCCACATCTGTTGAGCTCAGTCCAATCGTTCTCTGTAGGAGACACCCAGTTAAATGGTCATCTCCCACTATGCCTCATTCGGAACACTAACCGTAAAAAAACTGTAATCGCAAATTCAGCAATCCCCCCAAAATATTTTCCGCGGATAGTTTGGTTCTTACATGCTAAGTCCAAAATGACTGCTTGGTTTAATTCTCCTTTGACCACTACTCTCAAAAACTCCATAATTAATACTGAGTCATCAACCCTCAGCATTCTTAGATATGAACAACTAATCGATCGATTTCGAATACCTTTAATGGCATATAAATAGTTTAAGATTAACATTGCAAGGTAATAACAGCCTTTACAACTTCTGACGAGTTAAAATAACACCATTAAAGAATTTAGCCACCGCTTCCAACAGCTCGCAGTTGTGGCTGTTTAAAAGATATATAACCTTCTGTTTATCTGTAATGCCTTCACTTCCATGCAGGAAGGGGATTATGTGCGTCTTCCTACCTATCTCATAAAAAGGACAATTCAACAGCATATGAGATACTGTTTCCACAGAACCCATGCCACACGGGCATTTCCTTTCTTTATGTGGGATTCCAAGGTGGCGTCCAAGGCTAAAGGATCTGGTGGATCTTCAGAACAACTAATCAAAACTCTTACCAACACTCTCATTGACCAACATCCTGTCTATCCTGATAAAGATAAAAGTAATCTGCGGGGGGAAAAGGGATTGGTTTGACAGAGATTGTATTACTCACAATAACAATATTCGAATTCTATATAGGAACTACTGCCACACTGGCTCTGAGGACACCCTGTCTCAAACTGCCGCTCTTAAACATAAACTTAAAACTCTAATAGTGGGGCCTGGCTTTTAGAACTGCTGTAACAATTGATATTCCTCATCCACAGTCACCAGCTCCACACACAGATGTCCATGCAGGTCCAAAGATCCGCAGCATAGCCTTTTGGGGTGGTCAAATTGAATCCCTCTTTCCCTTTTCAATTCACATAGTTATATGGTGCTGTCTTGTTTTTTTAGTATAAGGTAACCCTTTCCATTCCACAATGGAACTGTCCAGAGTGCAAATCCCGCTGTCCATGAGGCTAGTTGACACGCACAGTCCTGGCTTGGGTAAGGCAGAACTGGGGCAAGGAGGCTATCCCAGTCAGGCTGGCAGAGGCTTGGGGTGGGGGGAGGCGCTCAGATCGAGGCCAGCTCCCTGGGTTCTTAAAGGGCCATGTGGAAAAGAAGCGGAGGCAGTAGTGTTGGTTCGCCCCCACCCCACAGATTTTCTTAGAAGAAAAAGGAAAATTCCAGCTTGCTTTTAGTAAAAGAGAGCTGTGGCGAATATGGGTGAGGAAGTGAGTAAGTGGTAGTTGGATGTGAGGGAGGGCAGAGTGAGGTATGTGAGGATGAGCTGGATGTGTATTGTGTGGTAGCAGTGGGTGAGGCACAGAAGAGTGAAAGTTACCTGCGTGTGAAGGGGGGGCCCACCTGACATCTCACATGGCAAAGTGTGTATGTATTTCACTTCCACTCATATTACCTAACAGTATTACCTATTTACTGTTTTAACTGCTCATCTCTGCCCATCTGCGTGAACATTCTAAGGGCCCTCAGGCCACAGACATGCTGCACAAACATTCTAAGGGTGACAGTTAAGCTTCATGGCCACATTAAGCCAGGAAAAAAAGACTATTTTACCTGAAGCAGGTATGGACTTTAATAGATTTGAGAAGTCCTGGAGTTACCTCACCACTTAAAAGGGAGGAACGTCACGTGAAAATTTGGGGGCGATCTGTCCAGCCGTTTCAGCGTTAGGGCATGACTAACAAAGTCACTGTTAGCTTTTTATATATATAGATACAGAAGCAACAAGAGTTGTAAAATCTCAATGGAATAAATTACTACAATTCTCCATTGATAATGATGTGAAGTGTTTCTGGGCATTGATAAATAACACCACTGGCCTGTATAATCCCACTACTTCCTTTATCTCCCTAGATAGGTGATTCAATTATTTCTTAAACTTCTTCCATGAAAAGACACCTAACGAAACTGCTCTTTCAGACATTGACCAACTTCCTATTATGCCACCAGTTACTCCTGCAGAAGTTAGCATCTTGATTGACAACCTGAAAGAGGGGAAAGCCCCAGGACCCGATGCACTAATTGCAGAAATTATCAAATCAAATTCAAATTGGTGGGCTCAACTTTTAGCAGCTCTTTTTACCCAAACCAACAATTCAGGCCAAATTCCCAAATCTTGGCTTTTTGCCATACTTGTGCCAATATATCAAAAAGGAGACCCAAATGATCCTACAAATTTTTGCCCGATTGTTCTCCTATCACTGGCGGAAAAGATCTATTCAAAAATTTTGTTAAATAAAATAGAATCCTGGCTAGCCTGACTGTAGATCACGGCCTTATATTGTTTCATCTAGCGAACAAGTATGTAATTATGGATATGTAATTATGGGAAAGAGCAAGCTATACGCAGCATTGATTGATCTCAAAGGAGCCTTTGACTCCATCTCTAGAGAACTTCTATGGCAGAAACTCCTTGCTTTAAAAATTGGTCTAAGACTTCTCCATCTGATTAAACAACTTCATACTGATACATCTTGCCAAGTCAAATGCCTGCAAATGCCTGCAAGAGGGCATTTTTTGCTAACAAAAAATATTACCACCATGAAAGGAGTTAAGCAAGGCTGCATTCTAGCCCCCACACTGTTTAACATCTTTCTGAATGACCTAGCTTCTGCCCTATCGGAAATCAATAGTTATCCTCCCAACTTAAATTCATTATCAATACCACTAATGTAACATGCAGACGATGCAGTCTTACTGTCATGCTCCAAAGTGGGCATCCTCCGTCTGATAAGGCAATGCATACAGTACTGCAATTCAAACAAGTTGGAGATTAACTATACCAAATCAAAAATCTCAGTTTTTTCCAGACGGTTGAAGATTCACAAGTGGGAAGTTAATAATATCAGTCTGGAGCAGGTCAAACAATTCAAGTATTTAGGAATTACATTTTCTTATAACCTCTCCTGGCCTCTCCCCTCCCCCCCCCCCCATCATAATCTTGCTTTAACCATGGCCTCCAACAGCTCGAGAACAGTCTCCTGTTTCTTTTACAACACAGGCAACAGGTACATCCCTGCAGCAGTTAAGGTATTTAATGCCAAAGTTGGGTCACAGCTATTATATGGGTCCCCAATCTGGATCACTGCAGTCAATCAAACTATTAACACTTTACAATCCAAATTCCTACACAAAATAATGGGCCTTCCTAACTGCGTCCCCTTCGCAGCTATATGCCTGGAAACAGGACAGATTACATTCGAGACTAAGGCATGGCTTAGAACATTCAAGTACTGGATCAAAATTAATTACCAACAGGACTCCTCCAGTTTCATCCACTCCTTTTTACTAGACAGCAAATCCAAGTCCTGGTACAATACCATTAAAAATTGAATCTATTGGCCTCTCCCTGGAATTGCTTTGTACGCTTACCTCTAGAGCAGCAGTGGCATAGTGGCTAAGAGCAGTGGCTAAGAGCAGGTGCACGCTGATCTGGAGGAACCGGGTTTGATTCCCAGCTCTGCCGCTTGAGTTGTGGAGGCTTATCTGGGGAAGTCAGATTAGCCTGTACACTCCCACACATGCCAGCTGGGTGACCTTGAGCTAGTCACAGCTTCTCAGAGCTCTCTCAGCCCCACCCACCTCACAGGGTGTTTGTTGTGAGGGGGGAAGGGCAAGGAGATTGTAAGCCCCTTTGAGTCTCCTACAGGAGAGAAAGAGGCAATATAAATCCAAACTCCTCCTCTTCTTCTTACCCCTAGTGAGGCTTATAACACCTTAAAAGTGAAACTTCTCAATGTGGAATTCCAAACACTGACCAATGCAGCTAAAAAGACTTGCCCACCTCTTAGCTGACTCAAGGCCAAATAGCTAATTATCTAATAACTTGGTTAATCCAACACAAAGACGAGCCCTGGCTCTTGCCAGATTCAATGTCATGCATTCCTCTTTTCTTCATGGCAGGTTCAACAATCTTGATAAAACTCAAAGATTATGCTCTTGCAGCCAAAATCAGATTGAAACTGTATAGCCCTTTCCCTCTTTCACTGCTTGAGAACCAAGGGAGTCAGAGGCAGATATGCAAATTCCATCCCATTAATCACTATGGCCCTTGCAGACTCGGTTGCTATTCCAAACCTTCTGAACAATACTGACCCTACTTTTACTGAGATTGTTGCAAATTTTCTCCTTCAAATAACTGAATGCAAATGATTCACTAATTGGCCTATGTACAAATAGAACAAATGCAATTAACTCTTTCTCCTTTTCATCAGGTCATCTTATTTTAACATTCTATTGTAATACTTTAATATACTTTGAATGGAATGTAGTATATTTTAGTGGCTGTTGTTGAAATGTTTACTTGCTGTATTAATTGTGTATTGTATTCATTGTGTATTAATTACTGTCATTTCCTTTTTTCTTTTTAATGCCAATAAAGGCCTTCATGCATTCACATCATAACTAACTACTAAAGGCTATAAAAATCAAACCACCTACTCTAAGCCTACAAAACTAACTACTACCTAAGCTAGAAAAACCTACAAGATTTACAAAAGGGATAGACTACAGAGTTAAACTACAAAAGCTACAACTACAAACTACAAAGGAGAATAGACTACAAAAGGGGATTGACTATAGGAATTACAAAACTACAAACTACCATCCCCAAACTTTTGAGCACCCTATGGGAATAAGCCATGAATGGGTAAGATAAAATCCAGTGATGTTTCTCCTGGCCCTCCTGCCCCAAAACTGCCACCCAGCACCACAGCCACCGCTAGCATAATAGATTCACAAATATCTTTACAGAGGCCCCTGCCACCGGCCTCCACGGCCTGATCCAAAAGAGCACAACGTAGTCCAGGAGGGCTCAACAAAGCTCAGAAGAATTCAACCCCCTTTCAGGCGCACCTGGCTCTGTCGGCGCCACCTCTCTCACTTACAGCGCCTTCTCCTGCTGTCCTGCAAAGGCCTCTGCCACTGGCCTCTGCTGCCTCATGTTCGGTTCTTCCTTCAATGAAGGAAGCCTCTCCTGGTGCTCTTCTGGAAGCACTCACCTGCTGGCTGGCATGGAGGCTCCTCATGCCATCTGCCCTCCTGGCTAGCCTCCTGAGCCCAATGTGGCAACACTCAGGGCTCAATGCCAATCTCAGCTGCCACCTTCGCTGCCAACACTGTTGGCACTGCTCACGGGGCTGTCCCTCTCACTCATCGCCCGATCCTGGGGAGGTCCCTGCCTTAACTGCAAGCCCACAATCTATTTAATTTGGTACGGGAGCCACCTTAAGAGCCTCAGTTTCTGCCATGGGAGTTTTAGACTCCCAGTAGTGGTGAACCTCCCGAGTGGCGACTGTGGGTGCTTCTGGGAGAGGGGGGCGGGCACCTCAGGAAGCCCTCTCTGTGGGCACGCACAAACAGAGCTCGTCATGTGATAATAGTGCAATTATTTCAGGGAGACTATTAGCACTAAACCTAAGACCTAGTTTTGGGGAAGAAGTAGGTAACCCTGTTAAGCGCTGTTAAACCCTTCTGATTTTCATGGAAAGAACTAAAGCGTGATCCTTTACCTGGGAGTAAGCTCGGTTGCTGGCAATGGGGCTTGCTTCTGAGTAAACCCTACTAGGGTCATGATTCACCCGTTCAAAGCATTGCACAGTTGCTTCAAAGCAAAGACACCGACTACCACCAAGCTTATTCCCGAGTAACGCACGCCTTGGAGCCAACCGTTTTTTCTATACTAAAATCTCAGTATTCAGGTTAAATTGCCATGTTGGCACTTTGCGATAAATAAGTGGGTTTTGGGTTGCAGTTTGGGCACTCGGTCTCAAAAAGGTTCGCCATCGCTGGTTTAGACTGTGTCACCAGATGTTGCTCCTCCCACCAGCTACTTCTCAGTGCAAACGGCATACACAGCTGGTCGTCCGCAGAGCTTCCCAATCAGCGAACTGCTCCGGGCACCCTCAAGGTCCCATCCAGCTCCACTTCTCTAGGTTTCTTCCATGAGCTAAGTTCTGAAATGCGTTGCACATGTTTGCAATTTTGAAAGAAAAAGTAAAAGGATGCAGTGCTTTTTCACAGGCAGAATTAGAGTCACTTGTGGGGGCCATGACCTCACAACTGCTTCTCATGGGTGTCAAGTTCAGTACAAGAGACCCTACACGTTGAACTAATCCATTTACTACCACTACTTTTTTTAATGGAGAACTTTCTTGTTTTTCCTTGTACTTTGGCAACTTTTGACAAACCACCTGTATCTCCTGACACACTCTGAAACCTGTTCTGGGACTCTTCTAAAGAGGGAAGTCACATAAACTATATGAAGTAACTGATAGGTACGAAGCTGCCAATTGAGCTGGAAGCCATCCAACTCAGGAACGTTAACTGAAGGGAAAGCAATCCCACTCTGATCTGTTTGTCTAGCTCTCAGTTACATACTATTTTTGTCCTTTCCACAGCTCCCAGAACAAAGCCTCACACACAACATCCCATAAAAGGAAACTCTGTTGGTGTTAGGATCTGTTGGCTGCTCAGCTCCTTGTCACAGGCAAACGATGAAGATTGTTAAGGGTCGAAATGTCCCTCAACTGGGAAACCAAACAAAACGTAACTAACTGCTAAACCATTCCAAGAACTTAAGGAACTGTGGTGTGAGCCAAATCCTTCAACAACCACAGAAGGACAATATCTATATCAAAGGCCATTCGCCACATTCCAACCCCTGCTGTGGCCAGTAAAGAGAGCCAGAGGCATGGCTACAAAAACAAAGGCCAGTTCATTTCTCAACTGCTGCCATCAACTTCTATGGGACAAGGGATTGCTTTGCCCTAGAAGGTGGCTTCAGGGATGGAGGAAAAACAAGGAGCTGCCAAGCAAGAAACCCTATCTACACAACACATACACCTGATGTCAAATGTACCTATGGCTAATTGATGATATTATAAGCCAGAGATGGGATTCAACCGGTTTGGCAGAACCCTCTCCTAATTTTTCCTTTTGTTTGCCAAACTGGTTGTTAACGGGTGGATCCCACCACTGCCTGTCCAGTGGTGGAGCGCTCATGGGGACATGTGACCCCACAATGTTGGTGGGGGCCATTCCCTCCTTCCCCCCAGGTGGCCTTGGCTGCATGTTTTGGATCTCGATTTTCATAATTTGACTCGTGCTGCCAAGACAACCTGTTCTCTGACTACATTATTAATCCCATGCGAGCGTGGAATTATGGCAGCATATCTTCGTCTGCTGATGAATCCCACCCAGAGGAGAGCCTTGGCTACTGCAAGATGTAATGTGCTGCCATCAGCTCTGCTGGAGGGAAGATTCAAGAATATGGAACGTTCTAAAAGAGTTTGTTCATGTGATATGACTATGGTTGAAACACTTGACCATTCTTTGTTTCTATGCCCTAAATACAATAAGATACGCATGAAATACATGAATTCCATTTTCTTGCAATGTTCTCAGTGGCATGAGTGTTATAAGATACCCAATCTCCTGAACAGCTCTGATGTGCTCTTTTGTGAAACTATTGCAAATTTTATACTGGAAATTAGTAATTTTAACTGTATTTCTTAACCTTGTTTTGTTTTAAAATTTTGGTCCTGTTTTATATGCCAATAAAGGCTTGTGTTGTTGTATGTTTCAGCCCGCATCACCCAGCATAACACGTGGGACCAACTTTGGGGAGAGGGGCTCCAAGCGCAGCTGAAAGGAGGCCGTCCTCTGACAGAGGTGCAGGGGGGCGGCAGCCTGCCACAAGGGGGGCGAGGGGTGGCCAACAAGGAGCAAGGGGCCAGCAGAGAGGTAAGTGGGCCGTGGAGGGGGTGCCTGGAGCAGGTTTTGGCTTGCAAACTGCCTCCTTGCAAACTGCCAAGGAGGAGAGAGCCCTCTGCAGCCACCAGGCGCGCAGATTGCCGCCAGCTGCTTCCGCCCCCTTCTCAACCTCCATCAGGCCCTCAATCGCCATGATGGAGGTTGAGGAGGGTCGGGAGCAGCCGCCTGAAGAGGGCTCCCTTCTCCTTGGCAGTTTGCAGCTGGATGAGCCCTCCTTCGGCACAGCTTCACCTGCCCAGCTGTCGGGCACTGGGCCAGCCAGCAGAAGCCGAAGGAGGCAGCAGCCCAGCACATGGAGGAAGGACAGACAGAGGGCTGGGCGCAGCTGCCTCGCCAAGCAGGCAGCCCCCCCATCTCTTTTGGCCCTCCTGCAGAGGGAGGGATCAAGACGTATGTATGTATGTATGTATATGTATGTTATGTATGTATATGTATGTTATAAATATGTTTTATTCAGTTTTCCCTCAACGTTCCCTTCTTTCTCACCAATGCTCCAATTGTTGTTTTTATGTATTTGTGGGTATTTCTTTTTTTTAATAAACTTTATTCAATTTTAATTTAAAAACAAACAATAAATAACAGTTTCTATTATACTTCATCTCTATCTCAATAACATATATTTCTTCCATCTTAATATACATACTTTCGTAACCAAATTCTTGACTTCACCTTGTCATTATTTAAATTAACTTAATAGTTCATTAACTTATATTCATTATTTATGACTCCGAAACTCATATTGAAACTCATTCTTCTTCCTTCCTTCTTTTCTTCTAATTCTAAGTTCCTACTAACTTCCTAATGCTTATATTTACTCCTTTTTTAATTATTAATTTACTTCTAAAGATTTGCTAACATACATAACAAAATATAATTCTATTTCAATGTTGGCATATCTTTATCATATCTATATAACTAAATTGTTTCACATAATTCAATAAAGGTTCCCAGCCTTGCAAATACTTTTCTATAGATCTTTGTTTTATCATAGATGATAATTTATCATGTTCCATAATTTCCATTATTCTGTTCATCCATTCTGCTATTTGTGGGTATTTCAGTACTGCTTTAATTGTTTTAATGATATACATGTTTGTGGGGTGGGGTTGTGATTGTAAATGGTTTCAAAATATAATTTTATCAGGTATGCACAAGGCAAGATTTTATGTATGTAACTAAGTTAACAAATAAATAATAAGCTGCCTTTCCACAGATGGATCCCAACAGTGTACAGTGTGTCTTAAAAAGCAGCCACATTTAGAGACTTATAAGTGGAAAACCAAACTGAAATGAACAGAAACATGGCAGAGCGGTAAGCCGCAAAGTCATCCCAAGTCAGAAAATGCCTTTACCTGGTGCCTGTAATGAAGAAACGAAGTCACCTGACAGAGCTTTCTGGGGAGGACACTCCACGAATGGGGCACTACAAAAGAGGAGGACCTGTGCCCCCCCCCCCAATCCATCCAGGAACTAGGAATCTGAAACAGCTTCAATATGCACGAATGTTTTTGCTAAGGGAGGTGCCTTTTCTATGTCCCATCCCTAGAGCATCCAAGACTTTGCAGGTGAACACCATCACTTTGAATTAAGCCAGCAAATACACGGGAGGCCTTTAGATCTTTCAGCACTGATGTAATAGGCTCATTGTGGGAAACACTCATCACTAATCTCACTGCAGCATTTTGAAAGGGATGAAGTTTCCAGATGCCTGGCGTGCAAGACATTCCAGAGCAGGCTCACCTCTGCCTTTCAAAAGGGACAGTTGGCCCCACTTCAACTGCAGCTGTCAAAAATAATCAGGAATCCTTCTGGGACCTTCAGCAATCAATTCTGGAGGGAAAATGGTTTATTTATTTTGCCACAAAAGGCCCTGCCCCGAACTGCAAGGAGCGGAAAACCTCACAATCTTTACGGTGCCACTGAACTTTTGCTCAATATTCTCCAGCAATCAAGTATTTTGGGGACTGTGTATTGTTAAAGGCATTAATGAGTGGAATCAATGGGCTGTTGTGGTTTTCCAGAGCGTGCGGTAGTTTTTGCTCCTAACATCGAGGCCACAAATGCGGGCGCAACGTTAAGAACTACCAAGCCACAGACACACGCCCTGGGAAACCCACAACGGCCAATATTTTGCTTCTGTAGTGTCATTCTGCCAGGGATTCAAGTACAGCTGTTTCACAATGTCAAAGTATGCTCATTAGACTTGCACTGCATTAATATGCTTGTTCATCTTCAGCGAGAACAGAAAACCAAATCTGTTAAGTGAATGTGAAAATGCCGCCTTTTCAGTGGTTTGGATGTGAGTGCGAATGAGGCTCTGTTGAGTATCAGACTTCAGTGCTTCAATTATTTCCTGACATAGTAACAGAGCTGAGACATGTCTTATGTAATGGCCACAGTTTATTAGGAATGAAGGAGGAGGAGGAGGAGGAGGAGGAGGAGGAGGAGGAGGAGGAGGAGGATTACCACCGCACTTACTCCATCATCTAATTCCACTTTGGATTTGAGAGATTACTTCAGGTGGGGCTGAGACAGTTCAGAGAGAACTGTGACTAGCCCAAGGTCACCCAGCAGGCTTCATGAGTGGGAGCAAGGAAACAAACCCAGTTCACCAGATAAGAGTCTGCCACTCATGTGGAAGAGTGGAGAATCAAACCCAATCCTCCACATTAGAGTCAATTGCTCTTAATCACTACAGCATGCTGGCTCTCCCCCCCCCCAACCTCTGCCTTCTCAACACTATACCCCAAATCCTCCAGGAGTTTCCAAAGCAAGACCTGACAACCCTAGCTGCTTCATAAATATCTTGTTCGTGACTTTCAAGTAGTAAACTACATCACCAAGATGTACAACAGAGATGTCTGCTGGATTTAAATTTGTTCTATTTTTATCCAGACCTCAGCACCACAATAACTTTCATCCCTGGATATTTCCCCAGGCAGGGTCTGCTGAACTGGTCCAAACCGGCTGAATCTCAACCTGGCTGATATTATAATATCATCTTATGACCAGCCTAGCGAGCCACCCTACAGAATGTAATACTAGGCCAGTTTCCAGAGGACAGGTCTCTCGGTGGCTACTAGCCATGGTAGCTAAAGGGAACCTCCATATTTAGAGGTAGTCAACCTCTGAGTACCAGAGCCAGGAGCCTGCATTAGGAGAAGCCTCGGCCTCATGGCCTGTTGTTAGACCAGCAGAAGAACTGGCTGGACTCTGTGTGTGACAATATGCTGGATTCAGTGGTGTGGTGCCAAGGGGGTTGGGGGCAGAGGTGGGATCCAGCAGGTTCTCACCAGTTCCCGAGAGTGGGTTACTAATTATTTGTGTGTGCCGAGAGGGGGTTACTAATGGGGTCCGCTTTTCCATCTCCACGCCCTCGCCTCCCCGAGAGGCATCCTGCCTTTGAACGTGAAGGTTCCGATGGATGAAAGCAATTTAGCGGGATTGAATTAGAATGCAACTCTCTGAATTGCGTTAATCCCTTTCAGGTACCGCAATTCATTGATTCTCAGCCTTTCGTACCTTTTATCTCACCAGTCTCTATCAAAGAACCTGTGTGTTTCACCATTGCTGTGTTCAGATTTGTGAGATGGTGAGCAAAGTACTTACAATGTGATGATGATTTAGAAACGACCTGGCGCAAGTAAAATTGGGGGGGTCGTGGTGGTCCCCCCCCCCCACCCCCCCCCCCCCCCACCCCCCCCCCCCCCCACCCCCCCCCCCCCCCACCCCCCCCCCCCCCCACCCCCCCCCCCCCCCACCCCCCCCCCCCCCCACCCCCCCCCCCCCCCACCCCCCCCCCCCCCCACCCCCCCCCCCCCCCACCCCCCCCCCCCCCCACCCCCCCCCCCCCCCACCCCCCCCCCCCCCCACCCCCCCCCCCCCCCACCCCCCCCCCCCCCCACCCCCCCCCCCCCCCACCCCCCCCCCCCCCCACCCCCCCCCCCCCCCACCCCCCCCCCCCCCCACCCCCCCCCCCCCCCACCCCCCCCCCCCCCCACCCCCCCCCCCCCCCACCCCCCCCCCCCCCCACCCCCCCCCCCCCCCACCCCCCCCCCCCCCCACCCCCCCCCCCCCCCACCCCCCCCCCCCCCCACCCCCCCCCCCCCCCACCCCCCCCCCCCCCCACCCCCCCCCCCCCCCACCCCCCCCCCCCCCCACCCCCCCCCCCCCCCACCCCCCCCCCCCCCCACCCCCCCCCCCCCCCACCCCCCCCCCCCCCCACCCCCCCCCCCCCCCACCCCCCCCCCCCCCCACCCCCCCCCCCCCCCACCCCCCCCCCCCCCCACCCCCCCCCCCCCCCACCCCCCCCCCCCCCCACCCCCCCCCCCCCCCACCCCCCCCCCCCCCCACCCCCCCCCCCCCCCACCCCCCCCCCCCCCCACCCCCCCCCCCCCCCACCCCCCCCCCCCCCCACCCCCCCCCCCCCCCACCCCCCCCCCCCCCCACCCCCCCCCCCCCCCACCCCCCCCCCCCCCCACCCCCCCCCCCCCCCACCCCCCCCCCCCCCCACCCCCCCCCCCCCCCACCCCCCCCCCCCCCCACCCCCCCCCCCCCCCACCCCCCCCCCCCCCCACCCCCCCCCCCCCCCACCCCCCCCCCCCCCCACCCCCCCCCCCCCCCACCCCCCCCCCCCCCCACCCCCCCCCCCCCCCACCCCCCCCCCCCCCCACCCCCCCCCCCCCCCACCCCCCCCCCCCCCCACCCCCCCCCCCCCCCACCCCCCCCCCCCCCCACCCCCCCCCCCCCCCACCCCCCCCCCCCCCCACCCCCCCCCCCCCCCACCCCCCCCCCCCCCCACCCCCCCCCCCCCCCACCCCCCCCCCCCCCCACCCCCCCCCCCCCCCACCCCCCCCCCCCCCCACCCCCCCCCCCCCCCACCCCCCCCCCCCCCCACCCCCCCCCCCCCCCACCCCCCCCCCCCCCCACCCCCCCCCCCCCCCACCCCCCCCCCCCCCCACCCCCCCCCCCCCCCACCCCCCCCCCCCCCCACCCCCCCCCCCCCCCACCCCCCCCCCCCCCCACCCCCCCCCCCCCCCACCCCCCCCCCCCCCCACCCCCCCCCCCCCCCACCCCCCCCCCCCCCCACCCCCCCCCCCCCCCACCCCCCCCCCCCCCCACCCCCCCCCCCCCCCACCCCCCCCCCCCCCCACCCCCCCCCCCCCCCACCCCCCCCCCCCCCCACCCCCCCCCCCCCCCACCCCCCCCCCCCCCCACCCCCCCCCCCCCCCACCCCCCCCCCCCCCCACCCCCCCCCCCCCCCACCCCCCCCCCCCCCCACCCCCCCCCCCCCCCACCCCCCCCCCCCCCCACCCCCCCCCCCCCCCACCCCCCCCCCCCCCCACCCCCCCCCCCCCCCACCCCCCCCCCCCCCCACCCCCCCCCCCCCCCACCCCCCCCCCCCCCCACCCCCCCCCCCCCCCACCCCCCCCCCCCCCCACCCCCCCCCCCCCCCACCCCCCCCCCCCCCCACCCCCCCCCCCCCCCACCCCCCCCCCCCCCCACCCCCCCCCCCCCCCACCCCCCCCCCCCCCCACCCCCCCCCCCCCCCACCCCCCCCCCCCCCCACCCCCCCCCCCCCCCACCCCCCCCCCCCCCCACCCCCCCCCCCCCCCACCCCCCCCCCCCCCCACCCCCCCCCCCCCCCACCCCCCCCCCCCCCCACCCCCCCCCCCCCCCACCCCCCCCCCCCCCCACCCCCCC
Source organism: Sphaerodactylus townsendi (assembly GCF_021028975.2). NCBI lineage: Eukaryota > Metazoa > Chordata > Lepidosauria > Squamata > Sphaerodactylidae > Sphaerodactylus > Sphaerodactylus townsendi. The sequence goes on along the minus strand of NC_059435.1, from coordinate 4,299,997 downwards.
CCCCCCCCACCCCCCCCCCCCCCCACCCCCCCCCCCCCCCACCCCCCCCCCCCCCCACCCCCCCCCCCCCCCACCCCCCCCCCCCCCCACCCCCCCCCCCCCCCACCCCCCCCCCCCCCCACCCCCCCCCCCCCCCACCCCCCCCCCCCCCCACCCCCCCCCCCCCCCACCCCCCCCCCCCCCCACCCCCCCCCCCCCCCACCCCCCCCCCCCCCCACCCCCCCCCCCCCCCACCCCCCCCCCCCCCCACCCCCCCCCCCCCCCACCCCCCCCCCCCCCCACCCCCCCCCCCCCCCACCCCCCCCCCCCCCCACCCCCCCCCCCCCCCACCCCCCCCCCCCCCCACCCCCCCCCCCCCCCACCCCCCCCCCCCCCCACCCCCCCCCCCCCCCACCCCCCCCCCCCCCCACCCCCCCCCCCCCCCACCCCCCCCCCCCCCCACCCCCCCCCCCCCCCACCCCCCCCCCCCCCCACCCCCCCCCCCCCCCACCCCCCCCCCCCCCCACCCCCCCCCCCCCCCACCCCCCCCCCCCCCCACCCCCCCCCCCCCCCACCCCCCCCCCCCCCCACCCCCCCCCCCCCCCACCCCCCCCCCCCCCCACCCCCCCCCCCCCCCACCCCCCCCCCCCCCCACCCCCCCCCCCCCCCACCCCCCCCCCCCCCCACCCCCCCCCCCCCCCACCCCCCCCCCCCCCCACCCCCCCCCCCCCCCACCCCCCCCCCCCCCCACCCCCCCCCCCCCCCACCCCCCCCCCCCCCCACCCCCCCCCCCCCCCACCCCCCCCCCCCCCCACCCCCCCCCCCCCCCACCCCCCCCCCCCCCCACCCCCCCCCCCCCCCACCCCCCCCCCCCCCCACCCCCCCCCCCCCCCACCCCCCCCCCCCCCCACCCCCCCCCCCCCCCACCCCCCCCCCCCCCCACCCCCCCCCCCCCCCACCCCCCCCCCCCCCCACCCCCCCCCCCCCCCACCCCCCCCCCCCCCCACCCCCCCCCCCCCCCACCCCCCCCCCCCCCCACCCCCCCCCCCCCCCACCCCCCCCCCCCCCCACCCCCCCCCCCCCCCACCCCCCCCCCCCCCCACCCCCCCCCCCCCCCACCCCCCCCCCCCCCCACCCCCCCCCCCCCCCACCCCCCCCCCCCCCCACCCCCCCCCCCCCCCACCCCCCCCCCCCCCCACCCCCCCCCCCCCCCACCCCCCCCCCCCCCCACCCCCCCCCCCCCCCACCCCCCCCCCCCCCCACCCCCCCCCCCCCCCACCCCCCCCCCCCCCCACCCCCCCCCCCCCCCACCCCCCCCCCCCCCCACCCCCCCCCCCCCCCACCCCCCCCCCCCCCCACCCCCCCCCCCCCCCACCCCCCCCCCCCCCCACCCCCCCCCCCCCCCACCCCCCCCCCCCCCCACCCCCCCCCCCCCCCACCCCCCCCCCCCCCCACCCCCCCCCCCCCCCACCCCCCCCCCCCCCCACCCCCCCCCCCCCCCACCCCCCCCCCCCCCCACCCCCCCCCCCCCCCACCCCCCCCCCCCCCCACCCCCCCCCCCCCCCACCCCCCCCCCCCCCCACCCCCCCCCCCCCCCACCCCCCCCCCCCCCCACCCCCCCCCCCCCCCACCCCCCCCCCCCCCCACCCCCCCCCCCCCCCACCCCCCCCCCCCCCCACCCCCCCCCCCCCCCACCCCCCCCCCCCCCCACCCCCCCCCCCCCCCACCCCCCCCCCCCCCCACCCCCCCCCCCCCCCACCCCCCCCCCCCCCCACCCCCCCCCCCCCCCACCCCCCCCCCCCCCCACCCCCCCCCCCCCCCACCCCCCCCCCCCCCCACCCCCCCCCCCCCCCACCCCCCCCCCCCCCCACCCCCCCCCCCCCCCACCCCCCCCCCCCCCCACCCCCCCCCCCCCCCACCCCCCCCCCCCCCCACCCCCCCCCCCCCCCACCCCCCCCCCCCCCCACCCCCCCCCCCCCCCACCCCCCCCCCCCCCCACCCCCCCCCCCCCCCACCCCCCCCCCCCCCCACCCCCCCCCCCCCCCACCCCCCCCCCCCCCCACCCCCCCCCCCCCCCACCCCCCCCCCCCCCCACCCCCCCCCCCCCCCACCCCCCCCCCCCCCCACCCCCCCCCCCCCCCACCCCCCCCCCCCCCCACCCCCCCCCCCCCCCACCCCCCCCCCCCCCCACCCCCCCCCCCCCCCACCCCCCCCCCCCCCCACCCCCCCCCCCCCCCACCCCCCCCCCCCCCCACCCCCCCCCCCCCCCACCCCCCCCCCCCCCCACCCCCCCCCCCCCCCACCCCCCCCCCCCCCCACCCCCCCCCCCCCCCACCCCCCCCCCCCCCCACCCCCCCCCCCCCCCACCCCCCCCCCCCCCCACCCCCCCCCCCCCCCACCCCCCCCCCCCCCCACCCCCCCCCCCCCCCACCCCCCCCCCCCCCCACCCCCCCCCCCCCCCACCCCCCCCCCCCCCCACCCCCCCCCCCCCCCACCCCCCCCCCCCCCCACCCCCCCCCCCCCCCACCCCCCCCCCCCCCCACCCCCCCCCCCCCCCACCCCCCCCCCCCCCCACCCCCCCCCCCCCCCACCCCCCCCCCCCCCCACCCCCCCCCCCCCCCACCCCCCCCCCCCCCCACCCCCCCCCCCCCCCACCCCCCCCCCCCCCCACCCCCCCCCCCCCCCACCCCCCCCCCCCCCCACCCCCCCCCCCCCCCACCCCCCCCCCCCCCCACCCCCCCCCCCCCCCACCCCCCCCCCCCCCCACCCCCCCCCCCCCCCACCCCCCCCCCCCCCCACCCCCCCCCCCCCCCACCCCCCCCCCCCCCCACCCCCCCCCCCCCCCACCCCCCCCCCCCCCCACCCCCCCCCCCCCCCACCCCCCCCCCCCCCCACCCCCCCCCCCCCCCACCCCCCCCCCCCCCCACCCCCCCCCCCCCCCACCCCCCCCCCCCCCCACCCCCCCCCCCCCCCACCCCCCCCCCCCCCCACCCCCCCCCCCCCCCACCCCCCCCCCCCCCCACCCCCCCCCCCCCCCACCCCCCCCCCCCCCCACCCCCCCCCCCCCCCACCCCCCCCCCCCCCCACCCCCCCCCCCCCCCACCCCCCCCCCCCCCCACCCCCCCCCCCCCCCACCCCCCCCCCCCCCCACCCCCCCCCCCCCCCACCCCCCCCCCCCCCCACCCCCCCCCCCCCCCACCCCCCCCCCCCCCCACCCCCCCCCCCCCCCACCCCCCCCCCCCCCCACCCCCCCCCCCCCCCACCCCCCCCCCCCCCCACCCCCCCCCCCCCCCACCCCCCCCCCCCCCCACCCCCCCCCCCCCCCACCCCCCCCCCCCCCCACCCCCCCCCCCCCCCACCCCCCCCCCCCCCCACCCCCCCCCCCCCCCACCCCCCCCCCCCCCCACCCCCCCCCCCCCCCACCCCCCCCCCCCCCCACCCCCCCCCCCCCCCACCCCCCCCCCCCCCCACCCCCCCCCCCCCCCACCCCCCCCCCCCCCCACCCCCCCCCCCCCCCACCCCCCCCCCCCCCCACCCCCCCCCCCCCCCACCCCCCCCCCCCCCCACCCCCCCCCCCCCCCACCCCCCCCCCCCCCCACCCCCCCCCCCCCCCACCCCCCCCCCCCCCCACCCCCCCCCCCCCCCACCCCCCCCCCCCCCCACCCCCCCCCCCCCCCACCCCCCCCCCCCCCCACCCCCCCCCCCCCCCACCCCCCCCCCCCCCCACCCCCCCCCCCCCCCACCCCCCCCCCCCCCCACCCCCCCCCCCCCCCACCCCCCCCCCCCCCCACCCCCCCCCCCCCCCACCCCCCCCCCCCCCCACCCCCCCCCCCCCCCACCCCCCCCCCCCCCCACCCCCCCCCCCCCCCACCCCCCCCCCCCCCCACCCCCCCCCCCCCCCACCCCCCCCCCCCCCCACCCCCCCCCCCCCCCACCCCCCCCCCCCCCCACCCCCCCCCCCCCCCACCCCCCCCCCCCCCCACCCCCCCCCCCCCCCACCCCCCCCCCCCCCCACCCCCCCCCCCCCCCACCCCCCCCCCCCCCCACCCCCCCCCCCCCCCACCCCCCCCCCCCCCCACCCCCCCCCCCCCCCACCCCCCCCCCCCCCCACCCCCCCCCCCCCCCACCCCCCCCCCCCCCCACCCCCCCCCCCCCCCACCCCCCCCCCCCCCCACCCCCCCCCCCCCCCACCCCCCCCCCCCCCCACCCCCCCCCCCCCCCACCCCCCCCCCCCCCCACCCCCCCCCCCCCCCACCCCCCCCCCCCCCCACCCCCCCCCCCCCCCACCCCCCCCCCCCCCCACCCCCCCCCCCCCCCACCCCCCCCCCCCCCCACCCCCCCCCCCCCCCACCCCCCCCCCCCCCCACCCCCCCCCCCCCCCACCCCCCCCCCCCCCCACCCCCCCCCCCCCCCACCCCCCCCCCCCCCCACCCCCCCCCCCCCCCACCCCCCCCCCCCCCCACCCCCCCCCCCCCCCACCCCCCCCCCCCCCCACCCCCCCCCCCCCCCACCCCCCCCCCCCCCCACCCCCCCCCCCCCCCACCCCCCCCCCCCCCCACCCCCCCCCCCCCCCACCCCCCCCCCCCCCCACCCCCCCCCCCCCCCACCCCCCCCCCCCCCCACCCCCCCCCCCCCCCACCCCCCCCCCCCCCCACCCCCCCCCCCCCCCACCCCCCCCCCCCCCCACCCCCCCCCCCCCCCACCCCCCCCCCCCCCCACCCCCCCCCCCCCCCACCCCCCCCCCCCCCCACCCCCCCCCCCCCCCACCCCCCCCCCCCCCCACCCCCCCCCCCCCCCACCCCCCCCCCCCCCCACCCCCCCCCCCCCCCACCCCCCCCCCCCCCCACCCCCCCCCCCCCCCACCCCCCCCCCCCCCCACCCCCCCCCCCCCCCACCCCCCCCCCCCCCCACCCCCCCCCCCCCCCACCCCCCCCCCCCCCCACCCCCCCCCCCCCCCACCCCCCCCCCCCCCCACCCCCCCCCCCCCCCACCCCCCCCCCCCCCCACCCCCCCCCCCCCCCACCCCCCCCCCCCCCCACCCCCCCCCCCCCCCACCCCCCCCCCCCCCCACCCCCCCCCCCCCCCACCCCCCCCCCCCCCCACCCCCCCCCCCCCCCACCCCCCCCCCCCCCCACCCCCCCCCCCCCCCACCCCCCCCCCCCCCCACCCCCCCCCCCCCCCACCCCCCCCCCCCCCCACCCCCCCCCCCCCCCACCCCCCCCCCCCCCCACCCCCCCCCCCCCCCACCCCCCCCCCCCCCCACCCCCCCCCCCCCCCACCCCCCCCCCCCCCCACCCCCCCCCCCCCCCACCCCCCCCCCCCCCCACCCCCCCCCCCCCCCACCCCCCCCCCCCCCCACCCCCCCCCCCCCCCACCCCCCCCCCCCCCCACCCCCCCCCCCCCCCACCCCCCCCCCCCCCCACCCCCCCCCCCCCCCACCCCCCCCCCCCCCCACCCCCCCCCCCCCCCACCCCCCCCCCCCCCCACCCCCCCCCCCCCCCACCCCCCCCCCCCCCCACCCCCCCCCCCCCCCACCCCCCCCCCCCCCCACCCCCCCCCCCCCCCACCCCCCCCCCCCCCCACCCCCCCCCCCCCCCACCCCCCCCCCCCCCCACCCCCCCCCCCCCCCACCCCCCCCCCCCCCCACCCCCCCCCCCCCCCACCCCCCCCCCCCCCCACCCCCCCCCCCCCCCACCCCCCCCCCCCCCCACCCCCCCCCCCCCCCACCCCCCCCCCCCCCCACCCCCCCCCCCCCCCACCCCCCCCCCCCCCCACCCCCCCCCCCCCCCACCCCCCCCCCCCCCCACCCCCCCCCCCCCCCACCCCCCCCCCCCCCCACCCCCCCCCCCCCCCACCCCCCCCCCCCCCCACCCCCCCCCCCCCCCACCCCCCCCCCCCCCCACCCCCCCCCCCCCCCACCCCCCCCCCCCCCCACCCCCCCCCCCCCCCACCCCCCCCCCCCCCCACCCCCCCCCCCCCCCACCCCCCCCCCCCCCCACCCCCCCCCCCCCCCACCCCCCCCCCCCCCCACCCCCCCCCCCCCCCACCCCCCCCCCCCCCCACCCCCCCCCCCCCCCACCCCCCCCCCCCCCCACCCCCCCCCCCCCCCACCCCCCCCCCCCCCCACCCCCCCCCCCCCCCACCCCCCCCCCCCCCCACCCCCCCCCCCCCCCACCCCCCCCCCCCCCCACCCCCCCCCCCCCCCACCCCCCCCCCCCCCCACCCCCCCCCCCCCCCACCCCCCCCCCCCCCCACCCCCCCCCCCCCCCACCCCCCCCCCCCCCCACCCCCCCCCCCCCCCACCCCCCCCCCCCCCCACCCCCCCCCCCCCCCACCCCCCCCCCCCCCCACCCCCCCCCCCCCCCACCCCCCCCCCCCCCCACCCCCCCCCCCCCCCACCCCCCCCCCCCCCCACCCCCCCCCCCCCCCACCCCCCCCCCCCCCCACCCCCCCCCCCCCCCACCCCCCCCCCCCCCCACCCCCCCCCCCCCCCACCCCCCCCCCCCCCCACCCCCCCCCCCCCCCACCCCCCCCCCCCCCCACCCCCCCCCCCCCCCACCCCCCCCCCCCCCCACCCCCCCCCCCCCCCACCCCCCCCCCCCCCCACCCCCCCCCCCCCCCACCCCCCCCCCCCCCCACCCCCCCCCCCCCCCACCCCCCCCCCCCCCCACCCCCCCCCCCCCCCACCCCCCCCCCCCCCCACCCCCCCCCCCCCCCACCCCCCCCCCCCCCCACCCCCCCCCCCCCCCACCCCCCCCCCCCCCCACCCCCCCCCCCCCCCACCCCCCCCCCCCCCCACCCCCCCCCCCCCCCACCCCCCCCCCCCCCCACCCCCCCCCCCCCCCACCCCCCCCCCCCCCCACCCCCCCCCCCCCCCACCCCCCCCCCCCCCCACCCCCCCCCCCCCCCACCCCCCCCCCCCCCCACCCCCCCCCCCCCCCACCCCCCCCCCCCCCCACCCCCCCCCCCCCCCACCCCCCCCCCCCCCCACCCCCCCCCCCCCCCACCCCCCCCCCCCCCCACCCCCCCCCCCCCCCACCCCCCCCCCCCCCCACCCCCCCCCCCCCCCACCCCCCCCCCCCCCCACCCCCCCCCCCCCCCACCCCCCCCCCCCCCCACCCCCCCCCCCCCCCACCCCCCCCCCCCCCCACCCCCCCCCCCCCCCACCCCCCCCCCCCCCCACCCCCCCCCCCCCCCACCCCCCCCCCCCCCCACCCCCCCCCCCCCCCACCCCCCCCCCCCCCCACCCCCCCCCCCCCCCACCCCCCCCCCCCCCCACCCCCCCCCCCCCCCACCCCCCCCCCCCCCCACCCCCCCCCCCCCCCACCCCCCCCCCCCCCCACCCCCCCCCCCCCCCACCCCCCCCCCCCCCCACCCCCCCCCCCCCCCACCCCCCCCCCCCCCCACCCCCCCCCCCCCCCACCCCCCCCCCCCCCCACCCCCCCCCCCCCCCACCCCCCCCCCCCCCCACCCCCCCCCCCCCCCACCCCCCCCCCCCCCCACCCCCCCCCCCCCCCACCCCCCCCCCCCCCCACCCCCCCCCCCCCCCACCCCCCCCCCCCCCCACCCCCCCCCCCCCCCACCCCCCCCCCCCCCCACCCCCCCCCCCCCCCACCCCCCCCCCCCCCCACCCCCCCCCCCCCCCACCCCCCCCCCCCCCCACCCCCCCCCCCCCCCACCCCCCCCCCCCCCCACCCCCCCCCCCCCCCACCCCCCCCCCCCCCCACCCCCCCCCCCCCCCACCCCCCCCCCCCCCCACCCCCCCCCCCCCCCACCCCCCCCCCCCCCCACCCCCCCCCCCCCCCACCCCCCCCCCCCCCCACCCCCCCCCCCCCCCACCCCCCCCCCCCCCCACCCCCCCCCCCCCCCACCCCCCCCCCCCCCCACCCCCCCCCCCCCCCACCCCCCCCCCCCCCCACCCCCCCCCCCCCCCACCCCCCCCCCCCCCCACCCCCCCCCCCCCCCACCCCCCCCCCCCCCCACCCCCCCCCCCCCCCACCCCCCCCCCCCCCCACCCCCCCCCCCCCCCACCCCCCCCCCCCCCCACCCCCCCCCCCCCCCACCCCCCCCCCCCCCCACCCCCCCCCCCCCCCACCCCCCCCCCCCCCCACCCCCCCCCCCCCCCACCCCCCCCCCCCCCCACCCCCCCCCCCCCCCACCCCCCCCCCCCCCCACCCCCCCCCCCCCCCACCCCCCCCCCCCCCCACCCCCCCCCCCCCCCACCCCCCCCCCCCCCCACCCCCCCCCCCCCCCACCCCCCCCCCCCCCCACCCCCCCCCCCCCCCACCCCCCCCCCCCCCCACCCCCCCCCCCCCCCACCCCCCCCCCCCCCCACCCCCCCCCCCCCCCACCCCCCCCCCCCCCCACCCCCCCCCCCCCCCACCCCCCCCCCCCCCCACCCCCCCCCCCCCCCACCCCCCCCCCCCCCCACCCCCCCCCCCCCCCACCCCCCCCCCCCCCCACCCCCCCCCCCCCCCACCCCCCCCCCCCCCCACCCCCCCCCCCCCCCACCCCCCCCCCCCCCCACCCCCCCCCCCCCCCACCCCCCCCCCCCCCCACCCCCCCCCCCCCCCACCCCCCCCCCCCCCCACCCCCCCCCCCCCCCACCCCCCCCCCCCCCCACCCCCCCCCCCCCCCACCCCCCCCCCCCCCCACCCCCCCCCCCCCCCACCCCCCCCCCCCCCCACCCCCCCCCCCCCCCACCCCCCCCCCCCCCCACCCCCCCCCCCCCCCACCCCCCCCCCCCCCCACCCCCCCCCCCCCCCACCCCCCCCCCCCCCCACCCCCCCCCCCCCCCACCCCCCCCCCCCCCCACCCCCCCCCCCCCCCACCCCCCCCCCCCCCCACCCCCCCCCCCCCCCACCCCCCCCCCCCCCCACCCCCCCCCCCCCCCACCCCCCCCCCCCCCCACCCCCCCCCCCCCCCACCCCCCCCCCCCCCCACCCCCCCCCCCCCCCACCCCCCCCCCCCCCCACCCCCCCCCCCCCCCACCCCCCCCCCCCCCCACCCCCCCCCCCCCCCACCCCCCCCCCCCCCCACCCCCCCCCCCCCCCACCCCCCCCCCCCCCCACCCCCCCCCCCCCCCACCCCCCCCCCCCCCCACCCCCCCCCCCCCCCACCCCCCCCCCCCCCCACCCCCCCCCCCCCCCACCCCCCCCCCCCCCCACCCCCCCCCCCCCCCACCCCCCCCCCCCCCCACCCCCCCCCCCCCCCACCCCCCCCCCCCCCCACCCCCCCCCCCCCCCACCCCCCCCCCCCCCCACCCCCCCCCCCCCCCACCCCCCCCCCCCCCCACCCCCCCCCCCCCCCACCCCCCCCCCCCCCCACCCCCCCCCCCCCCCACCCCCCCCCCCCCCCACCCCCCCCCCCCCCCACCCCCCCCCCCCCCCACCCCCCCCCCCCCCCACCCCCCCCCCCCCCCACCCCCCCCCCCCCCCACCCCCCCCCCCCCCCACCCCCCCCCCCCCCCACCCCCCCCCCCCCCCACCCCCCCCCCCCCCCACCCCCCCCCCCCCCCACCCCCCCCCCCCCCCACCCCCCCCCCCCCCCACCCCCCCCCCCCCCCACCCCCCCCCCCCCCCACCCCCCCCCCCCCCCACCCCCCCCCCCCCCCACCCCCCCCCCCCCCCACCCCCCCCCCCCCCCACCCCCCCCCCCCCCCACCCCCCCCCCCCCCCACCCCCCCCCCCCCCCACCCCCCCCCCCCCCCACCCCCCCCCCCCCCCACCCCCCCCCCCCCCCACCCCCCCCCCCCCCCACCCCCCCCCCCCCCCACCCCCCCCCCCCCCCACCCCCCCCCCCCCCCACCCCCCCCCCCCCCCACCCCCCCCCCCCCCCACCCCCCCCCCCCCCCACCCCCCCCCCCCCCCACCCCCCCCCCCCCCCACCCCCCCCCCCCCCCACCCCCCCCCCCCCCCACCCCCCCCCCCCCCCACCCCCCCCCCCCCCCACCCCCCCCCCCCCCCACCCCCCCCCCCCCCCACCCCCCCCCCCCCCCACCCCCCCCCCCCCCCACCCCCCCCCCCCCCCACCCCCCCCCCCCCCCACCCCCCCCCCCCCCCACCCCCCCCCCCCCCCACCCCCCCCCCCCCCCACCCCCCCCCCCCCCCACCCCCCCCCCCCCCCACCCCCCCCCCCCCCCACCCCCCCCCCCCCCCACCCCCCCCCCCCCCCACCCCCCCCCCCCCCCACCCCCCCCCCCCCCCACCCCCCCCCCCCCCCACCCCCCCCCCCCCCCACCCCCCCCCCCCCCCACCCCCCCCCCCCCCCACCCCCCCCCCCCCCCACCCCCCCCCCCCCCCACCCCCCCCCCCCCCCACCCCCCCCCCCCCCCACCCCCCCCCCCCCCCACCCCCCCCCCCCCCCACCCCCCCCCCCCCCCACCCCCCCCCCCCCCCACCCCCCCCCCCCCCCACCCCCCCCCCCCCCCACCCCCCCCCCCCCCCACCCCCCCCCCCCCCCACCCCCCCCCCCCCCCACCCCCCCCCCCCCCCACCCCCCCCCCCCCCCACCCCCCCCCCCCCCCACCCCCCCCCCCCCCCACCCCCCCCCCCCCCCACCCCCCCCCCCCCCCACCCCCCCCCCCCCCCACCCCCCCCCCCCCCCACCCCCCCCCCCCCCCACCCCCCCCCCCCCCCACCCCCCCCCCCCCCCACCCCCCCCCCCCCCCACCCCCCCCCCCCCCCACCCCCCCCCCCCCCCACCCCCCCCCCCCCCCACCCCCCCCCCCCCCCACCCCCCCCCCCCCCCACCCCCCCCCCCCCCCACCCCCCCCCCCCCCCACCCCCCCCCCCCCCCACCCCCCCCCCCCCCCACCCCCCCCCCCCCCCACCCCCCCCCCCCCCCACCCCCCCCCCCCCCCACCCCCCCCCCCCCCCACCCCCCCCCCCCCCCACCCCCCCCCCCCCCCACCCCCCCCCCCCCCCACCCCCCCCCCCCCCCACCCCCCCCCCCCCCCACCCCCCCCCCCCCCCACCCCCCCCCCCCCCCACCCCCCCCCCCCCCCACCCCCCCCCCCCCCCACCCCCCCCCCCCCCCACCCCCCCCCCCCCCCACCCCCCCCCCCCCCCACCCCCCCCCCCCCCCACCCCCCCCCCCCCCCACCCCCCCCCCCCCCCACCCCCCCCCCCCCCCACCCCCCCCCCCCCCCACCCCCCCCCCCCCCCACCCCCCCCCCCCCCCACCCCCCCCCCCCCCCACCCCCCCCCCCCCCCACCCCCCCCCCCCCCCACCCCCCCCCCCCCCCACCCCCCCCCCCCCCCACCCCCCCCCCCCCCCACCCCCCCCCCCCCCCACCCCCCCCCCCCCCCACCCCCCCCCCCCCCCACCCCCCCCCCCCCCCACCCCCCCCCCCCCCCACCCCCCCCCCCCCCCACCCCCCCCCCCCCCCACCCCCCCCCCCCCCCACCCCCCCCCCCCCCCACCCCCCCCCCCCCCCACCCCCCCCCCCCCCCACCCCCCCCCCCCCCCACCCCCCCCCCCCCCCACCCCCCCCCCCCCCCACCCCCCCCCCCCCCCACCCCCCCCCCCCCCCACCCCCCCCCCCCCCCACCCCCCCCCCCCCCCACCCCCCCCCCCCCCCACCCCCCCCCCCCCCCACCCCCCCCCCCCCCCACCCCCCCCCCCCCCCACCCCCCCCCCCCCCCACCCCCCCCCCCCCCCACCCCCCCCCCCCCCCACCCCCCCCCCCCCCCACCCCCCCCCCCCCCCACCCCCCCCCCCCCCCACCCCCCCCCCCCCCCACCCCCCCCCCCCCCCACCCCCCCCCCCCCCCACCCCCCCCCCCCCCCACCCCCCCCCCCCCCCACCCCCCCCCCCCCCCACCCCCCCCCCCCCCCACCCCCCCCCCCCCCCACCCCCCCCCCCCCCCACCCCCCCCCCCCCCCACCCCCCCCCCCCCCCACCCCCCCCCCCCCCCACCCCCCCCCCCCCCCACCCCCCCCCCCCCCCACCCCCCCCCCCCCCCACCCCCCCCCCCCCCCACCCCCCCCCCCCCCCACCCCCCCCCCCCCCCACCCCCCCCCCCCCCCACCCCCCCCCCCCCCCACCCCCCCCCCCCCCCACCCCCCCCCCCCCCCACCCCCCCCCCCCCCCACCCCCCCCCCCCCCCACCCCCCCCCCCCCCCACCCCCCCCCCCCCCCACCCCCCCCCCCCCCCACCCCCCCCCCCCCCCACCCCCCCCCCCCCCCACCCCCCCCCCCCCCCACCCCCCCCCCCCCCCACCCCCCCCCCCCCCCACCCCCCCCCCCCCCCACCCCCCCCCCCCCCCACCCCCCCCCCCCCCCACCCCCCCCCCCCCCCACCCCCCCCCCCCCCCACCCCCCCCCCCCCCCACCCCCCCCCCCCCCCACCCCCCCCCCCCCCCACCCCCCCCCCCCCCCACCCCCCCCCCCCCCCACCCCCCCCCCCCCCCACCCCCCCCCCCCCCCACCCCCCCCCCCCCCCACCCCCCCCCCCCCCCACCCCCCCCCCCCCCCACCCCCCCCCCCCCCCACCCCCCCCCCCCCCCACCCCCCCCCCCCCCCACCCCCCCCCCCCCCCACCCCCCCCCCCCCCCACCCCCCCCCCCCCCCACCCCCCCCCCCCCCCACCCCCCCCCCCCCCCACCCCCCCCCCCCCCCACCCCCCCCCCCCCCCACCCCCCCCCCCCCCCACCCCCCCCCCCCCCCACCCCCCCCCCCCCCCACCCCCCCCCCCCCCCACCCCCCCCCCCCCCCACCCCCCCCCCCCCCCACCCCCCCCCCCCCCCACCCCCCCCCCCCCCCACCCCCCCCCCCCCCCACCCCCCCCCCCCCCCACCCCCCCCCCCCCCCACCCCCCCCCCCCCCCACCCCCCCCCCCCCCCACCCCCCCCCCCCCCCACCCCCCCCCCCCCCCACCCCCCCCCCCCCCCACCCCCCCCCCCCCCCACCCCCCCCCCCCCCCACCCCCCCCCCCCCCCACCCCCCCCCCCCCCCACCCCCCCCCCCCCCCACCCCCCCCCCCCCCCACCCCCCCCCCCCCCCACCCCCCCCCCCCCCCACCCCCCCCCCCCCCCACCCCCCCCCCCCCCCACCCCCCCCCCCCCCCACCCCCCCCCCCCCCCACCCCCCCCCCCCCCCACCCCCCCCCCCCCCCACCCCCCCCCCCCCCCACCCCCCCCCCCCCCCACCCCCCCCCCCCCCCACCCCCCCCCCCCCCCACCCCCCCCCCCCCCCACCCCCCCCCCCCCCCACCCCCCCCCCCCCCCACCCCCCCCCCCCCCCACCCCCCCCCCCCCCCACCCCCCCCCCCCCCCACCCCCCCCCCCCCCCACCCCCCCCCCCCCCCACCCCCCCCCCCCCCCACCCCCCCCCCCCCCCACCCCCCCCCCCCCCCACCCCCCCCCCCCCCCACCCCCCCCCCCCCCCACCCCCCCCCCCCCCCACCCCCCCCCCCCCCCACCCCCCCCCCCCCCCACCCCCCCCCCCCCCCACCCCCCCCCCCCCCCACCCCCCCCCCCCCCCACCCCCCCCCCCCCCCACCCCCCCCCCCCCCCACCCCCCCCCCCCCCCACCCCCCCCCCCCCCCACCCCCCCCCCCCCCCACCCCCCCCCCCCCCCACCCCCCCCCCCCCCCACCCCCCCCCCCCCCCACCCCCCCCCCCCCCCACCCCCCCCCCCCCCCACCCCCCCCCCCCCCCACCCCCCCCCCCCCCCACCCCCCCCCCCCCCCACCCCCCCCCCCCCCCACCCCCCCCCCCCCCCACCCCCCCCCCCCCCCACCCCCCCCCCCCCCCACCCCCCCCCCCCCCCACCCCCCCCCCCCCCCACCCCCCCCCCCCCCCACCCCCCCCCCCCCCCACCCCCCCCCCCCCCCACCCCCCCCCCCCCCCACCCCCCCCCCCCCCCACCCCCCCCCCCCCCCACCCCCCCCCCCCCCCACCCCCCCCCCCCCCCACCCCCCCCCCCCCCCACCCCCCCCCCCCCCCACCCCCCCCCCCCCCCACCCCCCCCCCCCCCCACCCCCCCCCCCCCCCACCCCCCCCCCCCCCCACCCCCCCCCCCCCCCACCCCCCCCCCCCCCCACCCCCCCCCCCCCCCACCCCCCCCCCCCCCCACCCCCCCCCCCCCCCACCCCCCCCCCCCCCCACCCCCCCCCCCCCCCACCCCCCCCCCCCCCCACCCCCCCCCCCCCCCACCCCCCCCCCCCCCCACCCCCCCCCCCCCCCACCCCCCCCCCCCCCCACCCCCCCCCCCCCCCACCCCCCCCCCCCCCCACCCCCCCCCCCCCCCACCCCCCCCCCCCCCCACCCCCCCCCCCCCCCACCCCCCCCCCCCCCCACCCCCCCCCCCCCCCACCCCCCCCCCCCCCCACCCCCCCCCCCCCCCACCCCCCCCCCCCCCCACCCCCCCCCCCCCCCACCCCCCCCCCCCCCCACCCCCCCCCCCCCCCACCCCCCCCCCCCCCCACCCCCCCCCCCCCCCACCCCCCCCCCCCCCCACCCCCCCCCCCCCCCACCCCCCCCCCCCCCCACCCCCCCCCCCCCCCACCCCCCCCCCCCCCCACCCCCCCCCCCCCCCACCCCCCCCCCCCCCCACCCCCCCCCCCCCCCACCCCCCCCCCCCCCCACCCCCCCCCCCCCCCACCCCCCCCCCCCCCCACCCCCCCCCCCCCCCACCCCCCCCCCCCCCCACCCCCCCCCCCCCCCACCCCCCCCCCCCCCCACCCCCCCCCCCCCCCACCCCCCCCCCCCCCCACCCCCCCCCCCCCCCACCCCCCCCCCCCCCCACCCCCCCCCCCCCCCACCCCCCCCCCCCCCCACCCCCCCCCCCCCCCACCCCCCCCCCCCCCCACCCCCCCCCCCCCCCACCCCCCCCCCCCCCCACCCCCCCCCCCCCCCACCCCCCCCCCCCCCCACCCCCCCCCCCCCCCACCCCCCCCCCCCCCCACCCCCCCCCCCCCCCACCCCCCCCCCCCCCCACCCCCCCCCCCCCCCACCCCCCCCCCCCCCCACCCCCCCCCCCCCCCACCCCCCCCCCCCCCCACCCCCCCCCCCCCCCACCCCCCCCCCCCCCCACCCCCCCCCCCCCCCACCCCCCCCCCCCCCCACCCCCCCCCCCCCCCACCCCCCCCCCCCCCCACCCCCCCCCCCCCCCACCCCCCCCCCCCCCCACCCCCCCCCCCCCCCACCCCCCCCCCCCCCCACCCCCCCCCCCCCCCACCCCCCCCCCCCCCCACCCCCCCCCCCCCCCACCCCCCCCCCCCCCCACCCCCCCCCCCCCCCACCCCCCCCCCCCCCCACCCCCCCCCCCCCCCACCCCCCCCCCCCCCCACCCCCCCCCCCCCCCACCCCCCCCCCCCCCCACCCCCCCCCCCCCCCACCCCCCCCCCCCCCCACCCCCCCCCCCCCCCACCCCCCCCCCCCCCCACCCCCCCCCCCCCCCACCCCCCCCCCCCCCCACCCCCCCCCCCCCCCACCCCCCCCCCCCCCCACCCCCCCCCCCCCCCACCCCCCCCCCCCCCCACCCCCCCCCCCCCCCACCCCCCCCCCCCCCCACCCCCCCCCCCCCCCACCCCCCCCCCCCCCCACCCCCCCCCCCCCCCACCCCCCCCCCCCCCCACCCCCCCCCCCCCCCACCCCCCCCCCCCCCCACCCCCCCCCCCCCCCACCCCCCCCCCCCCCCACCCCCCCCCCCCCCCACCCCCCCCCCCCCCCACCCCCCCCCCCCCCCACCCCCCCCCCCCCCCACCCCCCCCCCCCCCCACCCCCCCCCCCCCCCACCCCCCCCCCCCCCCACCCCCCCCCCCCCCCACCCCCCCCCCCCCCCACCCCCCCCCCCCCCCACCCCCCCCCCCCCCCACCCCCCCCCCCCCCCACCCCCCCCCCCCCCCACCCCCCCCCCCCCCCACCCCCCCCCCCCCCCACCCCCCCCCCCCCCCACCCCCCCCCCCCCCCACCCCCCCCCCCCCCCACCCCCCCCCCCCCCCACCCCCCCCCCCCCCCACCCCCCCCCCCCCCCACCCCCCCCCCCCCCCACCCCCCCCCCCCCCCACCCCCCCCCCCCCCCACCCCCCCCCCCCCCCACCCCCCCCCCCCCCCACCCCCCCCCCCCCCCACCCCCCCCCCCCCCCACCCCCCCCCCCCCCCACCCCCCCCCCCCCCCACCCCCCCCCCCCCCCACCCCCCCCCCCCCCCACCCCCCCCCCCCCCCACCCCCCCCCCCCCCCACCCCCCCCCCCCCCCACCCCCCCCCCCCCCCACCCCCCCCCCCCCCCACCCCCCCCCCCCCCCACCCCCCCCCCCCCCCACCCCCCCCCCCCCCCACCCCCCCCCCCCCCCACCCCCCCCCCCCCCCACCCCCCCCCCCCCCCACCCCCCCCCCCCCCCACCCCCCCCCCCCCCCACCCCCCCCCCCCCCCACCCCCCCCCCCCCCCACCCCCCCCCCCCCCCACCCCCCCCCCCCCCCACCCCCCCCCCCCCCCACCCCCCCCCCCCCCCACCCCCCCCCCCCCCCACCCCCCCCCCCCCCCACCCCCCCCCCCCCCCACCCCCCCCCCCCCCCACCCCCCCCCCCCCCCACCCCCCCCCCCCCCCACCCCCCCCCCCCCCCACCCCCCCCCCCCCCCACCCCCCCCCCCCCCCACCCCCCCCCCCCCCCACCCCCCCCCCCCCCCACCCCCCCCCCCCCCCACCCCCCCCCCCCCCCACCCCCCCCCCCCCCCACCCCCCCCCCCCCCCACCCCCCCCCCCCCCCACCCCCCCCCCCCCCCACCCCCCCCCCCCCCCACCCCCCCCCCCCCCCACCCCCCCCCCCCCCCACCCCCCCCCCCCCCCACCCCCCCCCCCCCCCACCCCCCCCCCCCCCCACCCCCCCCCCCCCCCACCCCCCCCCCCCCCCACCCCCCCCCCCCCCCACCCCCCCCCCCCCCCACCCCCCCCCCCCCCCACCCCCCCCCCCCCCCACCCCCCCCCCCCCCCACCCCCCCCCCCCCCCACCCCCCCCCCCCCCCACCCCCCCCCCCCCCCACCCCCCCCCCCCCCCACCCCCCCCCCCCCCCACCCCCCCCCCCCCCCACCCCCCCCCCCCCCCACCCCCCCCCCCCCCCACCCCCCCCCCCCCCCACCCCCCCCCCCCCCCACCCCCCCCCCCCCCCACCCCCCCCCCCCCCCACCCCCCCCCCCCCCCACCCCCCCCCCCCCCCACCCCCCCCCCCCCCCACCCCCCCCCCCCCCCACCCCCCCCCCCCCCCACCCCCCCCCCCCCCCACCCCCCCCCCCCCCCACCCCCCCCCCCCCCCACCCCCCCCCCCCCCCACCCCCCCCCCCCCCCACCCCCCCCCCCCCCCACCCCCCCCCCCCCCCACCCCCCCCCCCCCCCACCCCCCCCCCCCCCCACCCCCCCCCCCCCCCACCCCCCCCCCCCCCCACCCCCCCCCCCCCCCACCCCCCCCCCCCCCCACCCCCCCCCCCCCCCACCCCCCCCCCCCCCCACCCCCCCCCCCCCCCACCCCCCCCCCCCCCCACCCCCCCCCCCCCCCACCCCCCCCCCCCCCCACCCCCCCCCCCCCCCACCCCCCCCCCCCCCCACCCCCCCCCCCCCCCACCCCCCCCCCCCCCCACCCCCCCCCCCCCCCACCCCCCCCCCCCCCCACCCCCCCCCCCCCCCACCCCCCCCCCCCCCCACCCCCCCCCCCCCCCACCCCCCCCCCCCCCCACCCCCCCCCCCCCCCACCCCCCCCCCCCCCCACCCCCCCCCCCCCCCACCCCCCCCCCCCCCCACCCCCCCCCCCCCCCACCCCCCCCCCCCCCCACCCCCCCCCCCCCCCACCCCCCCCCCCCCCCACCCCCCCCCCCCCCCACCCCCCCCCCCCCCCACCCCCCCCCCCCCCCACCCCCCCCCCCCCCCACCCCCCCCCCCCCCCACCCCCCCCCCCCCCCACCCCCCCCCCCCCCCACCCCCCCCCCCCCCCACCCCCCCCCCCCCCCACCCCCCCCCCCCCCCACCCCCCCCCCCCCCCACCCAATTGCGAAGAGCTCCAAGCGGACCTTGATAAATTAGATGAGTGGGCTAAGAAAGGGCAAATGCAGTTCAATGTAGCAAAATGTAAAGTGATGCACATAGGGGCAAAAAATCCAAACTTCACATACACGCTACAGGGGTCAGTGCTATCAGTCACAGACCAGGAAAGGGATTTAGGCGTCTTAGTTGATAGTTCCATGGGAATGTCAACTCAATGCATGGCAGCTGTGAAAAAGGCAAACTCTATGCTGGGGATCATTAGAAAAGGAATTGATAATAAAACTGCAAAGATTGTCATGCCCTTATATAAAGCAGTGGTGCGACCGCACTTGGAGTACTGTGTCCAGTTCTGGTCGCCGCATCTCAAAAAGGATATTGAGGAGATAGAAAAAGTGCAGAGAAGGGCAACAAGGATGATTGAGGGACTGGAGCACCTTCCCTATGAGGAGAGGCTGCAGCGTTTGGGACTCTTTAGTTTGGAGAGGAGGCGGCTGAGGGGGGATATGATTGAAGTCTACAAAATTATGCATGGGGTAGAAAATGTTGACAGAGAGACATTTTTCTCTCTTTCTCACAATACTAGAACCAGGGGGCATTCATTGAAAATGCTGGGGGGAAGAATTAGGACTAATAAAAGGAAACACTTCTTCACGCAACGTGTGATTGGTGTTTGGAATATGCTGCCACAGGAGGTGGTGATGGCCACAAACCTTTATAGCTTTAAAAGGGGCTTGGACAGATTTATGGAGGAGAAGTCGATTTATGGCTACCAATCTTGATCCTCTTTGATCTGAGATTGCAAATGCCTTAACAGACCAGGTGATCGGGAGCAACAGCCGCAGAAGGCCCTTGCGTTCACATCCTACATGTGAGCTACCAAAGGCACCTGGTGGGCCACTGCGAGTACCAGAGAGCTGGACTAGATGGACTCTGGTCTGATCCAGCTGGCTTGTTCTTATGTTCTTATGTTCTTATGTCGGACATGGGGCCAAGTGCGAGCCTGGTTGTGAGATTCCTCTTAATGGCAAACCTCGGATCTGGAAAACACAGAAACTGTAGATTTGTTCTAAAGCCTTTATTTCAGAGCATAGGCAACATCGTAAAAAAGAGGAATCTGACAATTCCCGCACAAACCCCTTACCTATATCCCGTTGCCCCCTTGCAGCGAGCCAAACGGCTCCTACTCCCCTCTACAAACTACAAAGCATTCACTACAAAGCATTGCAAGCCTGGGAACAGTTCACACCTTCATTAGGATCTGTGCCCGCGATGCCCCAGGATGCCAAGAGGAAGATGCCAGGCTTTCGCCCCACATCAGAGGATGGTACACTGCCTCCTCCTGCCCTACCTGCCATTTGGCACTGACAGGTTCAGTCCTGACAATAGGTGGCTAACAAATGTTTTAAGAGATAAAGAAATCTGAGAACTCAGGTTATTAAAAGTTATTTTCAAAAGAGGAGAGCAAAGAAATCTTCCGAGGGCAGTCCAGTGCTTGCTTGTGGTCCAACTGAACTGAAAATTACAGGCGAGGTTAAAACAACATGGGCAAAAAATAGAGCAATCAGTGTCCTTGTCTTTAGATAAAAAGATCATGCCAACTAACTTGCCCAGTAAACCAATAATTCCAAGAGGCCTCCACGCCAGCTGCAATTACTGCATCACAAAGCATGTTCCTTTCAAAGATACATGGGTTCTCTGTGGAGGCTATGCTATTATTACTGCAGGACAAAAATGGGGAAAAGGGTTTACCAGAGGAAACATGATAAAGTACAGCCATGGAAGAAAGGTGGTGATTTGTAGCACACAAAACATATCCTGCACGAAAGCCTTATGAACAGTTTCATCTCAAATTTTGGAGAGGCATATCCAGCACCCAGCAGTGCAATGCATTTATTGCCCTTTCCAATGCTCAAATCTTGCCTCCCAAGGAGACACTACAGAACTGACGGATAGATATAGCACTGAACTGTGATGCTATCTAAGGTTACAGTAGATGACTAGTCAATGGACACACATACATTGGACTTTCCAATTCGAGCACTAATCCACACTCTTAACGTGAGTGTAAGGAAATACCTCCTTTCTCCCTCCTAAACTAAAGGACATACTGGCTTAGGCATCTACATCCAACTTAAAAAGATGCCCTCTTATCTGAGCAGGAACCCACAGGATGGCTGAGAATGACTTTTTTTACAAACTGGCAGGACACCCCAAGTGCCTGGGAGTAACATTCAGATCCAGAAATAGTAAGAACAGAAATGTATTGAGGGGAACTGTACAAAAAGATCTTGCCACCGTGGTGGGTGTCCTTGTAACATTTAGAATATCTAATCTGAGGAACCGGGTTTGATTCCCAGCTCTGCCGCCTGACCTGTGGAGGCTTATCTGGGGAATTCAGATTAGCCTGTGCACTCCCACACACGCCAGCTGGATGACCTTGGGCTAGTCACAGCTTCTCGGAGCTCTCTCAGCCCCACCCACCTCACAGGGTGTTTGTTGTGAGGGGGGAAGGGCAAGGAGATTGTAAGCCCCTTTGAGTCTCCTGCAGGAGAGAAAGGGGGGATATAAATCCAAAACTCTTCTTCTTCTTCTTCTTCTCTTAAGATGAAGACGAAAAAGAAAAGGGGATAATACATTTCCTTGTTTAACTCTCCTGAAAATACGAATTTGGTCTGTTAAAAATCCTGACACTCCTATACTGACCATTACAAAAATATCGGCATGAGGCTCCTGTCAAAGAAGAAGTAATTGCTTATCAATATTAGGACCCACTAATAGGACCCATGGTCAATTCCTGTTGATAGAGTCAAATACAGTCGCCAAGCCAACAAAATCCACGTACAGGACTTTACTAGGGCTTCTAATGCATTGCAAGTGTGCCAGACAAGGGCCCTGTGCCAGCACACCTTGAAGAGCAGCAGCAGCATTATGCTGGAACAAACCTGGCATCAAGACATGCCCACTGGAGAAGGTTGAAGAACTAACTTGTGGCAGGGAGTGCCAAAGGAAGACCTGGTTAGTAACCTCATTCAAACATCCTTCTCATTCCCCGATTGAGCTGTGAAAGGGCAGCATAAAAATGAGACCGACAGATGGACAGACCGACAGACAGACGGACAGACGGACAGACGGACAGACGGACCGACAGACAGACACAGACCGACCGACAGACCGATCGACCGACCGACAGACCGACAGACATAAGAGGAGGCCAGTGGGGGAAACAGGACTGGGGAAGGGAGATGCACCTCAGAGTAGTGGCATAGCTGCCACAGGGCTGAGGAGGGTGACACACCCTGGGCACATGCCATTGGGGTTACGTGGGGGTTGGAAAATCACCCTCACCCCTCCCCTTTCCCCTGCCCCGCCAGGCCCAGCAGAGTTCAGCCGGCTGCAACTAAGGTAGGGGGGCGGGGGCCCACAGGGGGCAGGGTGTGGAAGCCCGTGGGCGGCAGCCTGGAGCAGCCCAGAGTTCAGTCGGCTGCTCTTTGCAGCCTGGAGTTCAGCCAACTAAAATAAGTTGGGGGCGGAGCCTTGCAAAGGTGGCATGGGGCGGGGCCCAAGCACCACTTTGCCCCAGGACCCATCCCCCCGCCCCCCCCGCCATTGTCTCAGAGCGGGAGTGAGTTGAGACTTGCTCCCTGCAAAAGTATGAATGAATACAAACAAGAGAAGCACCACAGAATAACAATAATGAAATAGAAAAACTAAAAACTGGGTGCTAGGCTAGAGAATATTGTACTACAATTGCAAGAAAAGAATATTCATGTGTGTTCCAAACAAGCAATAAATATGAACATAAATTCTGTCGCTACACAGTGTTTTACAATGTTAGATCAATACAACATCATGAATTTGGTCACACAGTTTTAAAGTGACTCTACAGCCCCTCCAACCTGCAATATGACGATCTATTCAAACTGCCCCATTTGCTGATAGGACTTCTCTGTTGTAATGCCTGGCTCCCATGGCAACAGGTCCATTCCATCCCCCAGTGGGAAGAGAGGCGAAAGCCCCACCTACCCCGGGCCTTTGTTAGAATCCTAAACATGTCAACAGATGTCCCAGCCGTCTGACAGCAAAAGGAATTCCACAGATCTATTTTATATTGCTTCTATTCATAATGTAAACATTGTGCAAGGCCTGTGTCTAACTACACGGGTACAATAGAAACAATCTGTCACTGCTGCCCCTGCAAAGGACAACCAAGAAACATCAAACATACTGATGAAGTCAAAAAGATCTTTTATTAGCAGCGTCTTCCCAGCCCTTTTTTGCAGAGCTATTCTTACATTTCAGGGACCTTAAACAGCAACAGGTGACTAAGGAGAGGATTGCTGAAGTTCATTCTCTCTCCTTCTTCAGTCGACTTCTAACCACCAGGCAGCTGCAAATTTGTTCGACGCCTTTTCAAGTTGCTTGAGGGAAGAAGTAGCTACCCTGGATCAACTTGTGGTCTGATCGTGAGTGCTTTAAATGCACAACAGGTTCACTGCAACATTCTCAGCACCTCTAGTTGTGTGCAATGTACAATTTCTTGATTTATGGAAACCCTTTCCAATACAGCAGGGGTGTCAAGCATGTGGCTTGGGGGCTGGATCCAATCCCTTGCGGGCTTGATAAGCCCGCTTAAGGCAGACACTTCACCCCACTGTGGTGTTAGCATGGCCTTCATCCCCTGCCTTATGAAATATTGGATTTCATATTATTTCTCACACTGTGTGCTACAAAATGCCAGTTTCCATGTTTGTATGGGTGGATAGCAGAGTGTCCAAGCTGAAAGCAAGCCTTAGGCAAAACAATCTGTTTGCAGAGATTAAATCTATGAGTTACTCCAGGCAATACTATCTGGACGTCTCATAACAAGGACATGAATCTTTGATTATCCCACCCTGCCACTCCGTTAACATAATGGAGTCTGTAGAACTCCTGAGCACCACACCTCGCTAAGCTGTTCTTTAGAAGCCCCTGATACTGTGCTTTTGAGAAAACATTTCTCCAAACAATTGCCTCTTCCATGCATTTCCTCAATCTCTAGATAAGATCTCCCTAACAACAAGATCCCTTCCTGGTTCACTCAAGCTTCAGCCAAATTTGAATACTTAAGGCAGAGACTTTAGGAAGCACCTCTGCATAAACCATTCAAGGTATCACTGATATAAGCTAGGACCAATTGGCCCCATTGTCCCGGGGAGTAGAGACAATAGATAGAGCTGCTAATTAGCTCAACCCCGTGAGTCCAGCAAGGAAACCCCAAGAAGTTGCAGAGAAATGAAACCTAAGCTTGCATTTCCCTCCTCCTTACCTGCGCAAAGGGGTATAAAAGTTCTACTCACCAGAGCCTCAGTGCTCATTTCTAACATGAATTTCCCTTGGTCAAGTTGGTGTGAGACACGATATATTGTCCTTCGCTTGGGTCCCTATGCTGGCATAGAGATCCTTGCCTTCTTCTGGAACTTCTCTGCAGATCTTTGGTAACGTATAAGTCCCCTGCTTCCCCAACTCCCATTCTATCATCCCATCTATCTTTTCCTCCCTATCTATATACTTAGGAACTGTGTGTATATGCCTTAACGTCTCACTGTGTGATTGTTTGCAACCAAAACTTATATAAGAATATTTAAACTGCAATTTGATCTTTTGTGAATTCTCTGTGCATACATTTCAAGCCGTTTCTGGTATACATAGTCTAAAAAGATCCCCTCCCAGACTACCTCTAGCATTGCCAAACCGAGTAATTCCCCATTGCTCTATAAAAATAAGTTTGTATACTGTTAAGCTGGGTAACAGTTGGTTCACAAATCCAAGCAACCCTCCAGGGCCATTCTGGGACCAGCTGAGGCAGCTAGCCAGCCACCTACCTCCAGGGCCAGGCCCAGCCAAGTCACATTTATGTGATATTCGGCCCTAGTAACAAATGAGTTTGATACCCCTACACGACAGGATTCAAAAGTAAAACTTCCAAGGTAGCTGAGACGATTCCAAGGCAGCTGGGACAATATTGAGTATACCTGCTCATGGATGGGTCATACATTCATTTACATCACTTGATTCCTGAGTCATCAGTGACTCACAACCAAGGCCCAGTCTAGGCAGCAAACAGAATAAGGCAACAGAATTCTGAAGCTCATGTTTCAAGCTCCAACCACTATTAACGTTCCATCCAAGTAAATACTTCCTGAAAGAGGGGGGGAAACCCTCACACATCAGGAAGAAAGGGATAGCCCAGTCAGTGCCTGATGTATCTAACAAAAGGATCGTTGACTGTCAAAAGTTTACACCCCAAAATTTCTGTAGGTCCCTCAGGTGCTACTGGACTTCAATCTAGCTGTTCTACTAGTGCAGACCAACACGGGTACCCTCTGAAACCACACATGGGTACCCTCTGAAACAATTGCACCCCTGATAACGGGCACGCCCCCTCCAATGTCAGGACCATGCCTGTCAGTGCTTTGATGTCTTGATGTGTGTGAATTGCAAATGTTTCCGTTTCCCTCTTTCCTTCCTGGCAATCTCCTGGCATCAGCCCACCTTCAAAAGAGGTGTGAAAGGTTCCCAGGTCCTTTGAAGCTCTGTAGTGTAATTGTAGTAGAAACTGTAGTAGACATTTGATGTGGGGCGAAATGGAGGGGGGGGGGTTTAAAGGATATGGGTCCTGGATCTGAGCTCTCTAGATCAGATCCTGCTTTACATTGTTACTCTTCATATTACCTGGAATAAACTGCTTTTGGACTTTCCTACGGTCTCTGTTATTTCCACGTTCGAGAGTCTGACACCCAAGGGGCAGGCCTAGATGTCTTCACTAGAAACATGCTGCAGTGAGGATGTTGGAACCTGGATTAAAAGGTGCCGATTCTTTTGAAACTTGGTTGTATCTAGATTAAATTTTCAGTGAGAATTCGGCCTGTCACAGGCTGATTGATCATTTTCTACCTCTAAGATGAGGGAAAGTCAGTTATGCGGAAAAGATTGGGCTTGGAGATGTTCATTTCACTCAAATGCAGACACACAGCTGTGAATATTCAAGAAAAAGTCGGAGTGCTTGGTGATGGTCCAGATAACTTTGGGGGGGGGGGGTGTTTCACAGATGGTTTCTATAGTACAGACAACAACCTCAGCATAGGGAATTCAAGGATCTGGGCCATAAGCTCATAGTTTACTTCAGGGTTAAACAAGATGTTTGGTTTGTCCAAAAGAAAACGGAGGGAAAAAAATCAGGACAGCATGAACAATGTACAAATTGAAATGTATATTTAATATACCGGATGTAAATCTCTTACTTAAAACAGACCATGGGCCAGGAAATGAACAAAAGGAAGGGAGGCTGAGATCAGTAATATTTCTCATGATCTAAATCATGGGTGGGGGGGGGCATGCTGACAGGGGCTGATGGGAATTGTAGTCTATGAACATCTGGAGCAACATAGCTTGGCCACCCCTGAACTAAATTCTAATCACATGGATAGTGAATACCGGAGAAGATACCGTATCTTGCATTCTACTAGTCAAGTGTGACTCAGTCTGTAGATTTCCAAATCTGCAGACATTGGCCATACTGACTATAAACAAATAGTTCTGCTGACTTAGGGGACAACCTCCCTTTGCAGAAAATGTGAAAACTTAAAAAAAAATACTGTGGGGGGATGTATTCTCCACCCCAATAAAAGAGCGTTGTCTGCACATACTCAGAATGGCTCCCAGACACTACAGCTGCCATGGCCGGGCCCAGAGGCATCTGTGAAGTCCTGTAGTTAAGCTAGGGTAGGGAACATGAGGGGAAAGATGGGATTTCCCTCCCCCTTGCGAGTCTTGCAGGCTCTTCAGTCAATTCCCACCAGGATAGCATTTCCCTTGAATGGTATGGGATGTGGAACACTGAAACGAAAAGCAGGAACCAGCAGGCACTGCTCTCCATCTCTTGCATGAATTCCTCCATATTTTGTGAAGAAGGACAGGGAATTTATGCTGCCCTTAGGCACCCCAACCCTACAACCTTCTTGAAGATCAGATGTCGCAATACGTTAAAAAAAATCATACTGACTACTACAAATGGACCACCATGTAGAAAACCTAGAACAGAAGAAGGGAACAAACACAACCCTACAACACTAGAATTAAGTACCTGAAAGGTCAAGGAACTGTTTAAGGCCACAAAATATAAAACTGCTAGATATCAAAAACACATACGTGTTTATTATAAATTAAAATCACCTATACTTGTAAAAGCCCCATAATAGCCTACTTTATACAGCCTACCTTATATTACAGGCCTTTTACTAGTGAAAAACCTGGCGAATCTGAGAGAAAGGATTTTAGAATAACCTTTTTCCCCTGGGCTAATTTTCTACTTTTAGGAAGCTTTTTTAAACTTGGAGAAATATTCAAAGGTAGAATTCCCCATCCCCCAATATGCAAGCTGAAGTGATCAGTTCTTTTGATTGTGACCTTAGTCCAGCCACACTTTGCTTGACCCAGAAATATATTTTTAAAAGAATTCTGAATGGAGCAGTTTGGCAGGAAAGAATATTTTCTGCTTTCCTGTTCTCGCTGCAACCCGCAGCCCTCCCTGAGAAGCTGCTCAAGAGAATTGCAGGTTCTCCCATTTCCACAACCACCTCCCAGTAGCATAGCTAAAGTATGGGAGGTACAGCACATATCCTGGGCACCACTTAAAGGGGGGGCACAATCACAGCTTGCCTGAAGCTCCCTGGCCTGGGCCAGCCTGGGCCAGTGAGGAGTACCGCTTGTCTGTCTTTTTGGTCGATTCCCCACTGCAGAGTTGACTAGGTTCGACCCAGTTCCCTGAAAAGGAACTGACCTTGGTTGACTCCATTGTTACTCCCCACAGCAGCCGAGTTTGCCCCATCGGAGCTGAGCTCAGAGGGTGGGATCACCTCAGCACCTCTTCTGCTCTTTGTCCCCGATTGGCTGTTGTGTTACCATGGGAACGTGAACGCGCGTCCCGTTTTTGTTTTTTACGTAACGGCAACGTAGCCACAAAGCAGTGCTCTATGTAGCGAAAAGCAGTGTGTAAACATGTGCTGTTTATATGTAAGGCCATCGCTTTGTATACAAGAAGGAATTTTTTTTAAAGGCGCACTTTTCCCTGCCGCAAATCTCCCGTTCTGCACATGCCCAAAACACTGAAATGTGATTGGCTGACCGGAGGGAACAGTTCCTTGGCTATTCCCCACTTTACCAGGTTCAATCTGAGTTCGACCTAGGTTCGCTGGAAAAGTTGTACCTCCCTGGTGGAGTCGGAAATTTGACAGTTAGAGAGGGCGAAGCAAGGACGGAACCACGTTGAACTCAGCGGCTGTGGGGAATACCTAGGTTGAACGTAGGTCAAACCTAGGTTGACTTTGCCAGTGGGGAAT
Organism: Sphaerodactylus townsendi; assembly: GCF_021028975.2. Taxonomy (NCBI): domain Eukaryota; kingdom Metazoa; phylum Chordata; class Lepidosauria; order Squamata; family Sphaerodactylidae; genus Sphaerodactylus; species Sphaerodactylus townsendi. Next base: position 4,272,658 of record NC_059435.1, on the reverse strand, counting down.
CGACCTTTGAGACCTTTTTCTTCCTCCCTGCTTTTGCCAGAGGCAGCTGAGTGTATCTGCATGTGAACGGCTGACCTAGCCCGGTGTGTCAGCAGAGGGTCACCAAAATGTCCAGAGGGCCTGCTGTTGCTGGCTGAGGTAGCTGGAGGCTGGTAAGGTGAGCGCTGCCTGTGAGGGACTGAGGGTTGGGGCATGGGGTAGGCTCTGTGGTCGGCAAGCAAGAGCATGGGGGCATGGCCTGGGTAGAAGTGGCCTTATTTGAACGGCTGGCCAAGGTAGGGGAGGAAGGAGAATAGAAACTGGCATGGGCACTGCCAGAACTCCCTGGGATGCCGTCCGGTGATGCACCAGCAGGGCAGCATAGAACCAAGCGGCTCAACCTTCTGCATGCCAGAGGCACCATTTTGTGTAGGTATGGCCAGGTCAGCCTCAGTCTCAGTTGACCAGGTACCCCTCCAAACCATGGGGCACATGTGAAATGGGTGGTATGGGAACCATATATATGTAATAATAATAAAAGGAGAATAATAAAAAGATTGACAGATTTATGGAGGAGAAGTCGATCTATGGCTACCAATCTTGATCTGCCTTGATCTCAGATTGCAAATGCCTTAACAGTTAAGGTGCTCAAGAGCAGCAGCAGCAGCAGAAAGCCATTGCTTTCACCTCCTGCAGGTGAGCTCCCAAAGGCACCTGGTGGGCCACTGCGAGTAGCACAGTGCTGGACTAGATGGACTCTGGTCTGATCCAGCTGGCTAGTTCTTATGTTCTTATGTTCTTAAAAGCATATTTCAACCGAGCGGACAATACACAGTCAGCCAGGGACAGCTGCTTCAGTAGTTCGCCCCAGAAGCAGCACTGGATGCACTAACTCTGTCACAGGGAACATAAGGAATTGACTCTTAAGTATTCTCAGCCCTCCCGGTAGAGAGGAAATGGTCCCCGCTTTAATAAACACGCATCCATTTAAGCAGAGAGTTAAGAAATGGGTCACAGTAATAACAATATTTATGTGAACCCGGGAAGAAAAATGGAGCATGGATCCTTGTTCCAGCATATGTGTAAATAGCAGTAACATCGCTTGGCTAAACAAATAAACTTCCATTCAGAAGAGGCCCAGGGCCAAGGAAAGCCCGCCAGCTACTCAAAAGTTGTACCAGCAAGGAAAGAAAGAATATACAGCCACTTGCTGTCCTTATGCAAACACCACCTCACTACTTATATATCAAAAAGCTGAATGTGTGTGTGTGTTTTTAATACCAAACTTAAAGTCCTTCAATAACATTATATCATATATCACAGGGGTGGCCAACCTATGGTGCTCCAGATGTGCATGGACTACAATTCCCATTAGCCCCTGCCAGCATGGCCAATTGGGAATTGTACCCAGACTGATGGGAATTGTAGTCCATGGACATCTGGAGCACCACAGATTGGTCATGCCTAATATATCACATGATATTATACTAAGGTGGTTCAAATAACATTCATTCACTGCACATTTTCTTCCTGTAACCAGGACTGAAGGGAATGCACGACATTCTCTTCTCCTCCATTGTACCTTCACGACAACCCTGTGCGGTAGGTTAGGCCAAGAACATGTGACTGGCCCAAGGTCACCCTGCAAGATCCATGGCAGAATTGCTATTTGGACCTGGGTCCCCCAGTCATGCCCTAGTCATGCATTCTAACCACTGCGCTACATAGAAGAAGTATGCATATAAAAAGAATAAAATAAGCTGGTCACCCATCTCCCTCTGTAGGGAGGAAGACGGGGATCCTGCCCAATCCCCTATAGCAGTGGTGGTGAACCTTTGGCACTCCAGATGTTATGGACTACAATTCCCATCAGCCCCTGCCAGAATGGCAAATTGGCCAGACTGGCAGGGGCTGATGGGAATTGTAGTCCATAACATCTGGAGTGCCAAAGGTTCGCCACCACGGCCCTATAGCCATGTTTGGTGAGTGAGGAGAGCAGCTAGCAGTCAATCTTTTCTGTGGAAGGTCTGGGGGAGCCAGGTATTGGGGCGGGGGGTGGGGAGAGAAATTTTCTTTAGCAAGGGCTTGTGATTCAAGAATGACAGGGTGTCCCAGGAGTCTTCAGAAGCTAACATAAACAGTTATTGCAAAGACCATAATGTTCTTGTTGACCCTCTTTTCCACTTACAGAGCTAGTTTACTGTTTTTCTTTGAAATAAATATTCAAAAACATTTAGCCTACTGATGCCTCAATGAATGTAATTTTATTGGTTATCTATTTTTATTTTTTGAAATGTATCAGTAGCTGCTGCATTTCCCACCCTCGACTTATACACGAGTCAATAAGTTTTCCCAGGTTTTTTGTGGTAAAAGGAGGTGCTTATGGAGCTTTTATGGTTGAGATTAAAGCTTGTAATACTGCAGTATATCACGGTATTTTAAGCAAGCCAACGGTGCTGAAGCTTAACATCTTTCCCCCTTTCATACAGTTTGGTCGCCAAAGATGCCACTCAGCTTCTTCACAAAGGCAGCTGCACAAAGCGCCCCCCCCCCGCTTGTGCCGTTTTCCCACAGCCCCCTTTGACAGGAATGCCAAAAGCCTTTCATACCAAAAGCTCTGAGCTGAGACCTTGTTTTGCATGCAAATGGTCTCAAAGATCTCTCAATCCTTCCTCAAGGAGGACGAATAAAGAGACTGATCGCTAAACTGAGGGGTGGGGGTTCTGGTGACTGGGGAAAAGTGGCGTTTGTGCAGATCTAGAATTATTTCCTACATCCCCTGTCCCTAAAAGAAAATATTCAGGCTGCAGCGCTTCTCTCCCAGAGTTCTGCTTTACTATGTGGAAGGATTTTGTTTTTATGGCCATGTTTCACCACATTGAAGAAGCCACGTGATATGCCTTTATTGGCACAAAATTGGGATACAAAAATTAAATTGGAACAGTCATATTTGGCATCTGTATTGCTTTTTTTTGGATGCCTGAAGCACTTCGTTACTATTATCTGATTACCTTTACAAACAACCCTGAAAGGTAGGCCATTCTATTACATGTACATACATAAGCCTTTATTGGCATAGTCAGAAGCGAATAGGCCATTCTATTAATCCCCCATGGTGAGGAGGACCTAAATTGCACCCTGGAGTTGGGGGGTTAGCTCCTATTGTGCAGCATTTCCAACAGAAAAAGTACAACTCAACCCTTCCCTTCTTACCTGTGCCCTGAGCAAAATGGGAGGCCAGGTTAACCATATTTCATCTTTCTTCTAGGGATGTTTGAAAGGTGAGTGGAAGCTTAACTCAGGAATCCAACCCTCCAGAGGCACTGCTATTACAATGAGATGGGGAAGGCAGGAATTAGAGGTCTAAAAGTTCCATGCAGTTTCAGACGGTAGCCCTGTCTGTCAAAAGCTGGATTTGAGTCCAGCAGCACTTTAGAGACCAACCGATGGTGGTGGGATTCAAACAGTGGCGCCGCCGCACACACGCGCCTCCAGTCCCTATTGGGCAGGGAGGTTGCTTTAGTAACCCCTTCTTGGCACTCAGAAAAAAATTAGTAACCACTTCTAGAGAAGTGGTGAGAACTGGTTGGATCCCACCTCTGGATCAGTTCCCCTGGAGAAAACAGCTGCTTTGGAGTGTGGACTGTATGGAATCGAACCTCTAAGACTTCGTTCCACAAAACTTGCCCCCCCAGACTCCACCCCCAAAAGCTCCAGGAATCTCACAGCCAGGAGCTGGTCACCTTATTCCTTCACCCATGACAGACCACAGCACCAATCACACCGGGTTGGAAGTAAGTGCACTGGCAAAGCAAACTATCACTGACAGAAGAGACACAGGAACTCAAGAGAACAAGGGACTCAAACAAGGGAGCAGCAGCGGCGTAGTGGTTAAGAGCAGGTGCATTCTAATCTGGAGGAACCGGGTTTGATTCCCAGCTCTGCCACTTGAGCTGTGGAGGCTTATCTGGGGAATTCAGATTAGCCTGTGCACTCCCACACACACCAGCTGGGTGACCTTGGGCTGGTCACAGCTTCTCGGAGCTCTCTCAGCCCCACCCACCTCACAGGGTGTTTGTTGTGAGGGGGGAAGGGCAAGGAGATTGTCAGCCCCTTTGAGTCTCCTACAGGAGAGAAAGGGGGGATATCAATCCAAACTCTTCTTCACTCTTCTTCAATCCTTTTTTCAAGCACCTCACCTGCACTGCGGCCAAGTTTGTTTCTAGTGTATTTAGAAAATTATTATAGTCACGACTCCAACTAAAATTATTAGTCTTAGGCCCCATTCATATGGGCTAATCTTTAACTTGCTTTTGAAGGCAGACAGGGTGTTTTTTTTAAATTTCACACACTTTAAAGATAAAAAGCAGCCAAAAAAAAATCAGAACAGGTTCTGGAAAACCTGGATTAAAGCTTTGTTAACTGCCGGAGGACTGCGTTTAATCCTTTAAAGAAGTCATTTAAAAAATCCATTCACCTTCAGAAGCCGAAGAAAGTTAAACAACCGTGATGAAAAGGATCTTCTTGATAGAGGCAGATCAGAGCAGCATCTGGCTTATTACGTTTTCAAAGAGAACAGCCGCCTCCTTTTGCTGTAATAATCTTTCCCACCCAATACAGTCTTCACTGTGAGCTATTTAGTAAACGTGAAAGCGGTCTGCTCCCCCAGTCTAAGACTAACAGCAGCGACACCTTCTTCATAGATACAGTTTATGATACAGACTCTGCATTCCATATCGTGCGGGAAAGTTATCCTAGAAGCCCAGCTTGGTGCTGGTGGACAGCACTGTCAAGTCACAGCTAATTTATTATTACTATTATTATTATTATTATTATTATTATTATTATTATTATTATTATTATTGTTGTTGTTGTTGTTGTTGTTGTTGTTGTTGTTGTTGTTGTTGTTGTTGTTGTTGTTGTTATTAATTCAATTTGATAAACCGCCCTACCCCCAAAGGGCTCAGGGCGGTGTACAACAAACAACAACAAACATAATAAAACAAATCGAATAACCCCAATTAAAATACTAAACTTTAAAACTATAGCAGCAGCATCCATCAATAAATAGTTAATAATTAATGATAATAGAGGGCGTCTGGCATCACACCTCAGTGATCAAATCCTGGGAGTGGTCAAATTCTGGGAGGGGGCTGGCAGATGGTCAAATACACAGCCAGTGGGCAGGACAATGAGAGGGGCAGAATCAGCGGCCGGTCCCCCCAAAAGCCCGGAGGAACAGCTCGGTTTTACAGGCCCTGCGGAACTCCCCAAGGTCCTGCAGGGCCCTAACTGCTGGAGAAAGAGCGTTTACAGCAACCTCATAAGGTTTTCAAAGAAAGAAATGTTCAGAGGTGGTTTGCCGTTGTCTGCCTCTGTGCTGCGACCCGGGACCTCCTCAGTGGTCTCCCCTCCAAGGACTAACCAGGTGGAGTCACGGCGGTGCAGAGATTAAGAGAGGTGCATTCTAATCCAGAGAACTGGGTTACAATCCCCACTCCTCCACATGAGCAGCAGACTCTTATCTGGGGGACTGGGTTTGTTTCTTCGCTCCTACACATGAAGCCTGCTGGGTAAACTTGGGCTAGTCACAGTTCTTTCAATCTCACCTACTTCATAAAGGGGTCTGTTGTGGGGACAGAAAGGGAAGATGTTTCTAAGCCGCCTTGAGACTCCTTATGGTTTAGAAAAGCAGGGTATAAAATCCAACTCTTGTTCTTTTTCAAGGCCAATCCCACTTAAGAACATAAGAAGAACATAACAAAGAGCCTGCTGGATCAGACCAGAGTCCACCTAGTCCAGCACTCTGCTGCTCGCAGTGGCCCACCAGGTGTCTTTGGGAGCTCACGTGCAGGAGGTGAAAGCAATGGCCTTATGCTGCTGCTGCTCCTGAGCACCTGGTCTGCTAAGGCATTTGCAGTCTCAGATCAAGGAGGATCAAGATTGGTAGCCATAGATCGACTTCTCCTCCATAAATCTGTCCAAGCCCATTTTAAAGCTATCCAGGTTAGTGGCCATCACCACCTCCTGTGGCAGCATGTTCCAAACACCGATCACACGTTGCGTGAAGAAGTGTTTCCTTTTGTTAGTTCAGTATTTTCAATGTATGCCCCTTGTTTTTAGTATTGTGAGAAAGAGAGAAAAATTTCTCTTTGTCAACATTTTCTACCCCGTGCCTTATTTTATAGACTAGCTGAAACTGGGCCAGGCAGGTCAGGGCAATTAATTGGTTAATTAGGATGAATGTGAAAAGCTGCTTTGAGTTCCCGAACAGGGAGAAATGTGGCATACAAATTAAAAAAAAAAACAAGGAAGTAAAAATAAGCACAGGCAGCAAGCAAACGAGTCTTCCTCCATTTCTGTGCCAGCAACACATCCCCCCTCTCCCCCCCCCCCATTCTATTCTAAGGAAGAGATCTGGGGAACTCAAAATCCCGCTCACTACTTTGTGACTGAGTTGTGGTCAAAACATGATGCCAGGGAGCCCAAATGGTCTTGGATGGCGCGGAGAATCATGGCTCAGTTGGGCTGCTCCTCAGGCACAACAGTCATGCCCAGCTAATTAGTCCGCCAGAGACCTGAAGTCAGGGTAGTGCTCCCCAGTGGGCTCATCAAGAGTCCTTTCACGGGTAGCAACTCAGTTTCAACAAGACACTGCACAGGGACAACTTTGCACAAAGGAATGTTTTCTGGTTTGTGAGAATCATATTCAAATCAGGTTCCTCCTGGACCGAATGGAGGCATCTGGCTACTCCAGCAGTACAAATGATTACAAAACCAGACCTACTAGTTTTAAGCAAATGTTTTCTGTGTGGGTCAAGTGCCCTTAAAACACAGCAGATGTCTGGTGATCCCAGCAAGGGGCTTTCGAGGCAAGTGAGAAGCAGAGGTGGTTTGCCATTGCTTTCCTCTGCAGAGTCTTCCTTGGTGGCCTCCCATCCAAGCACCCGCCCTGCTTAGCTTCCAGGGTGAGGGCTTACCAGAGAAAGATGAAAGGTGGCATGAAGCCAGGGCAACTCGCTTACCATTTGGTCAGATCACTAAGACTGCAGGAGAAATATGACGGAACTTACTAGAAAAGTGGCACTAGCCACTAGAATGGAATTATATGTGGCAGTAGCCACTAGAATGGATTTCTAATAAATATATGGAGTACTAACCTGTATGGAACTAACAGTCACATGACCCAAACAGAGCTTCAGTCTTTAGAAGCAGTATACCTCTGCCCTGACCTGGGTGGTCCAGGCTAGCCCAGGTCTCAGATACTAAGTAGGGCCGGCCCTGGATAGTACTTGGATGGGAGTTGACCAAGGAAGTCCATAATTGATATGCAGAGGCAGGCAATGGCAAAACCAACTCTGTGTCTTTTGCCTTGAAAACCCCATGAGGCATTACCGTAGGTCAGCTGGAACTTGGTAGCGCTTTACACCACCATGCCTCTGAGTACCAGGGACTGAGCATGAACTGCAAGGGGTGTTCCTCATTGTCAGGGTCCCCCTCCAGAGTACCGCGGGGGAGCCCTGATGCCTTCCCTCCAAACCCTACCCGGGGTTCTTTTTCCCGGCCTCACCCCTGTTCTAGGGAGGGGTGGTCAAACAGTGGGGCCTAAACCCCCTCAGGGCCTCTCCACACAGTTCCCCTGGGAGAGCCTGTTCCTCCCACAGGACTCCCCTTTGTTTCCCCGAGGGAGCTTGTTTGCTCCACAAGTCTCCCTGTCCCAGAACTGGGGGGCCTGTTCTCTCCACAGGCCTCCCCCACTCCCCTCCTGTCCCTCAGCTGGCCCTTTTCCCAGCCTCTCCTTCTCCTTCCTGCTCTCCAGCCCCTCTCTTGCACACACCCCTTCCTTCTGCCTCCTGTCCCACAACAACTCTCCCCAGCTGCTGCTGTTCCTTCCCCTTTTATCCCCTAGCCAGCCTCCACACTCCTTAGCAAGGGGCTCCCTACTCCTTGCCGGCTCTGCTCTTCTCCTTCCAGACTCTGGGCCGGGCTCGCCCTGTCATGCCGGATTTGTGAAGCCCGAGGGCCGCATCGCCCGGGCGCTGGTCGGTGGGCCGAGCCGCCGAAAGTCCCGCTGCTGAGGCTCCCTCCTGCAAGGAGGCGGCCGGCCAGCAAGTCCCTCGGGCGGCAGCACTGGCAAGCTGCGGGGCGTCGCTCCCTCGTCGCCAGGCGAGCCCGATCCTGCCGCCTCCCGGGTCGCTGCCTCCCCCTCCGAGCCAGGACTGGCCGCGATGGGAGGTTTAGTACCGCGCTGGCTATGGGCCGGAGCTCCGCCGGAGCTTCTGCCCAGCGCTTGGCGCGCCGCCGGAGGGCTTCTCCCGCCTCTGGACGGCTCTGCCGCCGCGCTCGAAGCCCTCGGCCGCCCAATCCAGCCGCTGGGATGGCGTCGGGCGTGGCGGCGAGGCGGCCATCGAGTCCGTGGCCAGCGGCGGCGGTAAGTCCGGGAGGGGGGGGGCTCGCCGCTCCCGGACACTCATTTTCATGATCTTGAGCATCCAGAGACGTCTGTTTGGGTGCCATTTGGAAGAGAACCCCTAACTGGACAAACCTAGTTTGACCCAACAGAGTCAGTCTCATGTTTTTAACACTGCAAACATTTTCCTTGTTGGTACATCAATAATTAATTCCCTGAACAAAAAAGCACAACGAAATCCCACAGGGAAATTCTTCCTGTTTTGTTTTGACAACTGTCATTAAACAGCTCCCGTATTTACCTTCCACATTTTTCTCGGAAGGAAGGAAGGAAGGAAGGAAGGAAGGAAGGAAGGAAGGAAGGAAGGAAGGAAGGAAGGAAGGAAGGAAGGAAGGAAGGAAGGAAGGAAGGAAGGAAGGAAGGAAGGAAGGAAGGAAGGAAGGAAGGAAGGAAGGAAGGAAGGAAGGAAGGAAGGAAGGAAGGAAGGAAGGAAGGAAGGAAGGAAGGAAGGAAACGTGTCCTTTATTGTTTGAACAAATGTCAAAATACCTTTCCTGATGTTTGAAAATATGGCAACATATGACCCAGGACTTGGAAGAACCCTGAAGAAAGGTCCTGGTATTCAGTTCCATTATGAATGACTATTTTAAAAAGCCCTGTTCTTCTAGGCTGCATACAATTATCGGGATTCTTTGGGGATGCACAAAATCATACTGCAGGAAATGTTTCATGCATATAGACAACAACGCTTTCTGCGGGAAGAATCTCCAGTTGCCCTGGGAACAACACACCCAAAGTGCTTTGAACGCTCCAAAGCACAACAGACAGAGTCCTCCTCCAAGTAGGGACCTGAATGAGAACTCCTGGAATTACAACTGATCTCCAGACCCCCAAGATCAGCTCTCCTGGGAAAAAAAAGATGGCTTTGGAGCAGGGGTCTTCAAACTATGGCCCTCCAGATGTCCATGGACTACAATTCCCATCAGCCCCTGCCAGCATGGCCAAGTGGCAGGGCTGATGGGAATTGTAGTCTGTGAACATCTGGAGGGCCATAGTTTGAAGACCCCTGCTTTGGAGGATGAACTGAATGGCATTATAGACCACTGTGGCCCTCCCCCTCCCAGTCTCCACCACCCCCCTTCCCCCAAGCTCCAGGAATTTGCCAACTCTAAAAGGGAATATTCAGCTCTGGGACCGCTTAGCAGTGGGCTATAAGACCCCGGGCCTATTTCTAGTGTTCTGTGTACAAGGGCTCTAATTTCCATTATTTGAGGCCCTCTGCAGTGTGACCCTCTCGATCTCCCAGCATTTTCAATGAGTGCCAGGGATTAGGGCTTTTGGTTTCCAGCAATGTCTGCCCTCCCCCTTCCTATCCTGAAATTTGCACTCCAGGGGAAGGTCAGACTCCTCCGAGGTCTGCGTTTCATTAACAAATGCTGGGGTCAAGGCCTGATTATGGCTCTGTTTGTCAAGGAGAAACAGGCATCAAAATGCACTTTTCGATGCAGGCTTCTCCGGCTTGCAAATACCTCTGGAATTAGCAGCACAGTATAAATCTACACTGTTAAAAGTGGGTGTCACCAGCTTGCAAACTGTTTTTAAATTTAATCTGAAACAGCAATTTCCCAGTTTTAATAATAACTCGGGGTGGGTGGGGCGGAGGGGAGCGCGGGGGGAGGGGAGCGCGGGGGGAGCGGGGGACAGTTGCAGCAAAGTTCTGCTCGTGATGCTGATTGGCTGTTAGGAGTCACCCAGAAATTCAGCCTTCTCCTTGGTGGCATTTTGGGACTGGCCTGCCCTGAAATGGAGATGGGACATTTCACAAGAATCCTCTCCCACTATGAAAGGAATTAAGAAGAAGAAGAAGAAGAGTTTGGATTTATATCCCCCCTTTCTCTCCTATAGGAGACTCAAAGGGGCTTACAATCTCCTTGCCCTTACCCCCACACAACAAACACCCTGTGAGGTAGGTGGGGCTGAGAGAGCTCCGAGAAGCCGTGACTAGCCCAAGGTCACCCAGCTGGCGTGTGTGGGAGTGCACAGGCTAATCTGAATTCCTCAGATAAGCCTCCACAGCTCAGGCGGCAGAGCTGGGAATCAAACCCGGTTCCTCCAGATTAGATACACGAGCTCTTAACCTCCTACGGCATTCTTCCTTTAGCAAATGATTTCAGAAATTCCTGGCGGGAGGGGGGTGGAACTGGGGAGGCAGAACTTGAGGAACGGAGTATAATGCCATAGAGTCTGACCTATAAACCATCCTTTTCTCCACAGGAAATTATTGCTGCTATCTGCAGGTAAGTTTTAATTCTGGGAGGTCACCAGGGAGGTCACCTAGAGGCTGGTAACCCTCCACAACCCACACCAAGCATTCAGTAGTGTGAACTTCCCCTTCCTGAATGTATTTATTACTAATTTAAAACATTTATTACGCATCTCTCTCCCTTTCGGAACTCCAGAAAGCTTACAGTAAACCCCAGTCAGCAGCAGCAGCAGGTTTCAGGACATGTTCCCCCAAATTCGCTATCATTTTGTTTAATTGTTTAAAAATGTCATCTAGGGGCTTTCCCCACTGACAGAGTTGAACTGGTTTCTACCTAGGTTCGCCTCAGTGAATCCCCACTGCCACCGAGCTCAACATTGTTTTGTCTCAGTTCCACCCCCCTCCCCCCTCAGAACTGCGACATCCTTGTCGCAGTTATGAACGACACTTTTCTGCCGGAACAAGGTCAATACCGCTTTGAAGCTTCGAAGTGGGGAAGCATCGAAACGACACCTCATCCGTTCAATGAATCATGAGCCGCTTTTGTGGCATGCGCAGAACGGGAGAGTCGTGGCGGGCAGAAAGCGCGTGTAACTGTAAACTGTAAAAACTGTAAAAAAAAAAAAGAACGCTCCCGTTTCCTGCTGTAACACGAGCGCCAATCACGATCGAGGAGTGAAACAGGCACCAAGATGATCCCGCCCACTTAGCTCGGTTCCAGGGGGCCAACTCAGTTGCTGTGGGGACAGCCTGGAATCGCCCTCCACTGAAGGGAACTGAGTCGATCTTAGCTCCCTTCTGTAGTGGGGAAAGCCCCCTAGACACCAAAGATGCAGGAAGGACATTTTTCGTTTTTTACATATTTGCTGTTAAATAAAATTAGTAAGAATGAAAGGATGCCATTTGCAAGTTAGTGTAAACATTTAAACATGGTGTGCTAAATGACACAGAAATTATACAGTAAGAGCAGTTAAATACAAACTTATACTTAATACATAAATACCACAATATCGCACAGCACTCACAAAGAATGGCATAGACATGGTGGGTGGGGGTGGAGATAATTTTAATAGATACACAATCCACGCCCTCTCTACTTTAATTGCCATGTTCTACTTACCAACTTAGAAATGTATTTATCTATCAAGAAAGTACTATGCCACTTATCTTGGGAACCTCCCAAGATGGCTCACAAAATAAAAGCATAATAAAAACCTAACACATCTTAAAAGGTGTGAATTAAAAGTCAGCATTAAAAATCCAACCAAGTCATAAAAATATAGGGTGGTTTCAAATGAGTTTTACAGATTCTGTGCAAAAAAGCAGACTATAAAGACGGCTGTTGACAGATCAACCCCTTCATTAAAAAAACCCAGGTGAGGGCCAATCTTTCAGCATCCATGAGATATGATCCCTCTACCCAGCCCCTGAGGATGGTCTGGCTGCTGGATTTTGGACCAACTGAAGTTTCTGGACCGTTTTTAAAGACATGTAGACGACATTACAGTACTACTGCCTGGATGTGGTCAGAGCGTGGATCACTGTGGCAAGACGAGACTTTTCAAAAAAAGAACTCGGCCACTTGCAGCTTGACAAAGCGGAGCCCAAAGATCGGGATACAAGGATGCTCTCAGCTGCAAAAGTGAGAATTCTGGAGCTTCTTGGGCCTGGCGACCACCTCTGGCAGCAAGCAGCTACCCTGGGCTACAAAGCCACTTCTTCGGGGGGAGTGCGACCTCCTCTAGAACGGGTTCGTCCTAACGTCCTTCGCCTCAAGCAGCTTTTGTCATTGGCCAACAATGACAAAGTCTTGCCTGGACTGAACTCCAGTTATTGTCTGCTTCCTCTCCCAACAATCTACCTGGAGCACCAGTGCCCTGCCTCCTCCTGTTTCTCCTCTTCCTCCCAGCCCAAGCACCCAGCCCCAACAGGATTGCCCTACTGAGCACCAGTGTGATGTAGTAGTTAGTGTTGGACTAGCACCACAAAGGCCTGGGGGAAGGGATTTCCACTGGGAAGAGGCTGTGGCTCAGAGGAAGCATACCTGTTTCTCATGCAGAAGGCTCCGGGTTCAGTCCCTGGCATCTCCAGTTAACAAAGTGATATGAGAGGTCTTTCTCAGCCTGAGGCCCTGAAGAGTCACTGCCAGTCTTAGTAGACCTCAGTGAAAATACTTCTAACTCAAAGAGGCACATTTAGGATGGCTCTGAATACAACCACATAGAGAAGAGTTTCAATTTATACCCTGCTTTTCTCAACCATAAGGAGTCCCAAAGCGGCTTACAAACTTCTTCCCTTCCTCTCCCCACAAGAGACACCTTGGGAAGCAGGTGGAGCTGAGAGAGTTTTGAGAGAACTGTGACTAGCCCAAAGTCATGCCATAGGAATCTAGGAGGGGGGAAACAAATCCAGTTCCCCAGATAAGAGACTGCTGCTCAGGTGGAGGAGTGGGGAATCAAACCCATTTCTCCAGATTAGAGTTCACCTGCTCTTAACCACTATGCCATGCTATTTCAATTAAACACCAGGTAGGATATTGTTATTATGTGACTAAGAATATGAAAGACATCAAGATGCTTTATCGAGATAGGAAGAGGGCTTCCTGAACCCACAAAAACACTTCACAGATGCCACAGCCAGAGAGGCACAGAGTGACTTTCACACATGGTGACTGCTGGGATTTCAGCTTCTTTTCCTCTGTTGACCTTTCAAGCTGAACAACCACCTGCTCCTTCACCTCACTGCAAAATGCAGTCCGCTGCTCCGTCAGAGAGCTGCCATTCAGCACATTTCTCCAGATCCGACTAAGTTAAGGTGACCAGATTTTCACCTTTGCAATGCGGGGCGCGCACACCCGCACGGCCGCAGGAGCGCACTGCCTTTTGCGGCGCTCCCCGGTCGGGAAACTGCCTAAAAGCGTGACTGTCCCACCAAAAGCGGGACGTCTGGTCACCTTAAACTAAGTTGGGAGACATCTTTTTAAAAAAGTATAATAATCAGTATTGCTGGATAACGAACAAAATAGTCCCCAACTCTTTCTGACACAGAAGGGGAAAGAATCCAGTCCCAGATCCTTGATGCTGAAGCACTGCACTCAGGTAACGGAAGGTTCCACCTGAGTGAAGTTCAACTCCTCTCCTTGCAGGTATTTAGTCTGGGCTGGGCCAGAAGCACGCACCGAGCTAACTTCATATTAGATTTGTATTTCCTTTGTTTGGCTTACTTTAGGGGTGGCCAACCTATGGTGCTCTAGATGTTCATGGACTACAATTCCCATCATCCCCTGCCAGCATGGCCAATTGGAGCAATATCTGGAGCACCATAGGTTGGCCACCCCTAGCTTACTTGTTCAGATTGTTGTGTAATTTGGATTTTTTTGCAGGCTGTTCTGAGCTTCCTTTCTGAGATATAAGCCCTTTTTGGGTGTGTTTTGTTGTCCTCTGGTGCCATTTTCTAATATTTTCCCATTTTCCTTGCATGAAGTGAATTTTTATCCCATTGTATTATTCTTTGAGCAGAATGCAAAGAAAACTAGAGTACAGGCCACACAGTTAAATTTGGGAATGAAATGAACAGCATAGAGATGTGGCATTTCTATCAGAGGTTGGTAGGACAGGATTGAAGAGGTGAGCCCGTGGCCTTGAAAAACTTGGTCAGGTAGAAAAGTGGCAGGAAAATTATTTAAATAAATCAAACTCCCCATTGAGATCTAGCATCTTGAGACTAAGGCCCCATGGTGCAACAGAGGGTGACAGTTACGGCAAGGATTCCTGTGGTGTGCTTCCACACCCATTCATTCTGCAATGAGAGTAAAGAACGAGAGAACAGAAATTCTTCCCTGTGTTGAAGACACAGATTTCTGCCCTCCTCTTGAGCACTTCACTAAGATAGAAATCCAATTAGATACTTTACAAGCCAAATCCCAGGAGCATGAAAGGTTTCAAATATGCTTCTAGACAGAGATAAGCATAAGCATTTTTTTTATTTTTTTATTTTTTTTATTGTCATTGTGCACGCACAACGAAATTAACAGCAGCATTCCTCGATGCACACAATTTCAGACTCATACATCATCCTCACTTTCCCCTTCCTCCACCCATCCCTACACAGCCCCAAACACATCAATATGAAGCAGCGGAGTTTAGCATAGCCACGGCTCTAGAGTAGAAGCTGTCTCTAAGCCTCTTTGTCCTAGTTCTGAGGGCCCTGTATACCGCCTGGCCAGGATGGTAACAGTTTAAAAAAGAGAGTGTGCTGGATGAGACGGGTCTCTCGTAGAATATTTTGGGCTTTCTTTAGGCTGGGCTTCGGGAATTATAGAGTTCTTCCAAGGAGGGGAGAGAGGGCAAGCCGATAATCCTCTGTGCAGTGCAGTGATCACCCTTTGGAGCGCCTTCTCTATCTGCCACTGTGCAACTGGAGAACCATACACAGATGCAGGGTAGGTTAGGACACTCTCTATAGCACAGCGGTAAAAGGACACCAGAAGTTTTTTCATCCAGTTGTTAAGCTTCCTTAAAAAAGTCTCTAGAAAGTACAGTCTTTGCTGGGCTTTCTTTAACCACCGCGGCAGTCTGTAACGCCCCAGGTCAAGTCCCTCTTTAATCATAACGCCCAGAAATTTAAAACTAGCCCAATTCCCGCTCCACTTGATCTCCATTTTATAGTCAAAGGGCTGAATTTCTGAGCTATTCCCTTCTATAATCCACTATAGAGCTCCTTTGTCTTGTTAGTGTTAAGAAATCCAGGTTATTTTCCCTGCACCCATGAGCAGTCCGGTCCACTTCATTCCGATAGGGCAGACTCATCCCCTCCAGAGATGAGCCCCACCACCAGCAA
The DNA here is from genome assembly GCF_021028975.2 of Sphaerodactylus townsendi. Lineage (NCBI taxonomy): Eukaryota > Metazoa > Chordata > Lepidosauria > Squamata > Sphaerodactylidae > Sphaerodactylus > Sphaerodactylus townsendi. The sequence continues at coordinate 4,257,167 of NC_059435.1, read as the reverse complement.
ATCAGCAAATTTGATAATGAATTGTTACTACTATTAATGCGATAGACAGGGAGTACAGTCATATGTATGGCAAGGGTGAACAGTAAAGGACTCCAACACACAGCCCTGTGGCGTTCTAGGCATATTTAGAGTAAGTAACTGAGGGAAACCCGGCATTTCCCAGTCTAACCCTCTGGGAACGTCCAGACAAGAAGTCCCTAATCCACAAACAGATTGAATGTGAGAGTCCAAGATCCACAAGTTTTGTCACCAGTCTTTGTGGCGTAGATTGTATTAAATGCGGAACTAAAGTCCGCAAAGAGCATTCGCACATAATTCCCCTGATGTTCCAGATGCTGCCAAAGCAGTGTGGAGGCTAATGGCAATGGCGCCCTCCGTGATCTCTTAGTCCGATATGCTAACTCTTGTTTATCAATTGTATCTGGCAGGTAAGAACAAATATGCCTATGGACCAGTTTTTAAAAACACTTCATGATGATGGGGGTGAGTGCCACTGGTCTATAATCCTGAAGATTGTCAGCAGGAAATCTCTTTGGTAGTGGAACAATGGTGGAAGCTTTCAAACAAGATGGGATGGTGGACTGGGATAAAGATCGATTAAAGATCCCAGTAAAAACACCAGCCAGTTGGTTAGCGCATTCCTTTAACACCCGACCGGGAATACCATCCGGTCCAGCAGCCTTCCTTGGATTCACAGCCCTCAAAACTTGCCTCACCTCATGTTCCTCCACAGTGAGGTGGGAGCTGCAATCACCTAGTGGCTGTGTGTCATCTCCTTCTGATAGACCTGTTTCAAAGCGGGCAAAAAAGTGATTTAGCTCCTCTGCCAGCGAAGAATCCCCATCTACAGAGATGTCATTGGTGGGTTTATGATTGGTAATTTGTTGAATCCCCTGCCACACCTAGATAGAGTTGACACAAGAAATATGCACAGTTGTAGCTAGCAACAGCACAAAGAAGGGGCACGCTGTACTGAACAGCAATCATAACTATTGACAATTGGAAAGAGCTAACACCAGCAGCTGTAAAACAGATACACGGAGCCAGAAATCTGAGTAAAAATGCTTTAGCTATAATCTAGCATTAAGAGTTTTCAGATAGTTGTGAGATTTTTCCCCATCTCAGAAGAGTGTTTAGCTATCATGATAAATTTTAATTTAAATCTGTAATTTAGGGTTAATGACCCTCTCTCGATATTTAATTTTTCAAATCTCTGATATCTCTATCTATACAAAGAGGATGAAGATTTGATTTCAGTGCCCTAATTATTCTCCAGTGGAGATTCCTGATGAACTGGCTAATACAGTTCAAGTCGAACGTAAGCCATGCAAATTTGCCAAGACTCTTGTCTTGATGGACTGACAAAATTTTAAAAGTTACCAGGGTCTTCTATTGCTTTTATGTTTGGGCATCTCTTTCAAAATCTGCAGTGGCGTAGGAGGTTAAGAGCTCATGTATCTAATCTGGAGGAACCGGGTTTGATTCCCAGCTCTGCCGCCTGAGCTGTGGAGGCTTATCTGGGGAATTCAGATTAGCCTGTCCACTCCCACACACGCCAGCTGGGTGATCTTGGGCTAGTCACAGCTTCTCGGAGCTCTCTCAGCCCCACCTACCTCACAGGGTGTTTGTTGTGAGGGGGGAAGGGCAAGGAGATTGTCAGCCCCTTTGAGTCTCCTGCAGAAGAGAAAGGGGGGATATAAATCCAAACTACTACTACTACTACTACTACTACTACTACTACTACTACTACTACTACTACTACTACTACTACTACTACTCTTCTTCTTCATCATCATCATTCTCCATTCTGGGCAAGAGCTCCATGCAGCAGGCAGGAAAAGGGGCGGTTTTGGTTGGCATTGGCAACACTTGTGTTCTCCTGCATTGTGGGAACACAAAATCCCAAAATGGATCTTTTTATAACATCCTATAGACGCTATATTTATGCTGTGCAGAATCCACCTCTGTTTCCCCGGCTCCACTGTAATAAAGCCCTCTTCTCTGGCATAGCCGGGAAGCTTTTGTTTTAAAGACCCCTTGGACCCACCCCTCTGGTCCTGGGGCCAATACTGCCCAGTTTCTGTGGGGCCAGTCATCCTCTTTCCCCCTCCTTACACACCTGCCTTGAGGCCTGAGATTGCAGCTCTCCCTTTGGCTCACCCGTGCACATCCCTACTAGATGCTCTCTCCTTTGCAGACCATGGTCCAACTTCTGGCAAGCCGTTAACAGCAGCCCTGCTGGGGCACTCTCAGTTGGGTTCTCTGCAGCCCTCAATGCCTGGCTTCCCCAGACTGGCATGACTTGCCCCCAGGAATGCTGCCATACCCCGGCTCCTTCTGGTCACCAAGATTAGGACAGGGCAAGTCCAAGATAGGCTCTGGCTCTGGACCACAGGAGGTGGTGATGCTGCCACAGGAGGTGGTGATGGCCACTAACATGGATAGCTTTAAAAGGGGCTTGGACAGATTTATGGAGGAGAAGTCGATCTATGGCTACCAATCTTGATCCTCCTTGATCTCAGATTGCAAATGCCTTAGCAGACCAGGTGCTCAGGAGCAACAGCCGCAGAAGGCCATTGCTTTCACCTCCTGCCTGTGAGCTCCCAAAGGCACCTGGTGGGCCACTGCGAGTAGCAGAGCGCTGGACTAGATGGACTCTGGTCTGATCCAGCTGGCTTGTTCTTATGTTCTTATGTTCTTATGGACACACAGAACATACCATGTGCACTGGGGCAAGCTAAGATGTCCTGTGGTTTCTCTTGCTGGTGAATGAACCCCAGGCAAGACATCTGGCAGGAATTAATGGAACACCCTCTTTGTCCAAGTTGCCACCACCAAATCTTGCATCCTTTGGCTACTTACTTATACAGGCTGCCTGTGAAGCAAATGGGAGAAGTGAAGACGGCTGTTCTCTAAGCTTCTGCTGCTATTTCTGGGCCTCCTAAGCACGAGGTGGAATCTTCACACAGCGGACAGCAGCTGTTCCTCATCTTTTTTCCATCTCTAGTATATTTGGCACGAGCCCAGAGGGAGTGCCATACAGCCACGTGCTGAGTAACAATACAGAACCGCACATCCCCCCCCCCCGCCCTGCCCTTTTATTAGATGCCTCACCAGAGATTCTCAAGAGAACATGCAAAAAAAAATATAATCATAATTAAAACTAAATTCATGTTTAAAACAAAAACAGCTCTGGCTGTTTATTTCTCTTTGCCCCTGGCAGAGACAGACATATATGGAGTCTGAGGTAGTGCCTCCAAATATTCAGGGATTCATGCACAATTTTTATAAACAGAAGTCACCTCACTATGAATCTCTCATTTAGAGATCTGAGGTAAAGGAACTCAAACCCACGCAGGAGACGTCTCAGAGACACACAGAGACGTCTCAAAACACACTTGGGTATCTATCCCAAAAAGGCCCAAACAGAGGAAAGGCACTGTTATAAGGCATAAATGTTTTTTACTTCCCATGCCCGCTTTGAGCAAAATATTCTACATTTAAATCAAACAGGCCCTGACCAGGATGGCCCTTGCTAGCCCAATCTTGTAAGATCTCAGAACCTTGCAGAGTTGGCCCTCCACGGACCAGGGCCAAGATGTGTGGCTGGCCAGGCAGTAACCCCGGGGGCCAGTAGGCAGGCAGGCATGCCTGCTGCCGCCACCACCCAATGTGCGTGTCGTGGAGCGCCCAGGACCACTGTGGCCAAGCCCGCTGCCACCCGGCTGGTGAGCGCAGCTGCATCCCCTGCGCTGGGCCTGCACCATCCCCACCCCACCCCAGTCACGCCTGAACCCCTGACCTGCCGCCTCCACCACTTGTGCTGGGCCCGGAGCTCTCCGAGAGAGAAGGAGGGGGGGACAGGCAGGCAGAGGCCTCTCCTCGGCCCATCTTGAGTGGCGGCATCAGGTCCTCAGAGCGGGAGGGGGGCTCTGCTGGAGGAGGGCGGGGGCGGGGGCCCAGCTGAGCCACCCCCACCCCCACCTTCCCATCCCAGTGCCCCTGCTAGCCATTGCTGGGTTCAGAGTTGTGAGTTGGCCCATGTTCCATAATGTGATGGTGACTTTGAGATGACCTGGTGCAAAAAAAGTTCTTTGGTAGTGGGGGGGGGGGGAAGGGCGGCCTTTGGTAGTGGGGGGGAGGGCAGCTGCCCATGGGGGGGACGCTCAGATTCTGCCCCGGGCTCCCCTTTCCTTAGCTACGCCTCTGCCGCTTACAAGGATCAACAAGTCATAAATGGAACAGGAACAGCTGGCTGTCGTCTTATTGAGATCTTCCTCCGTTTCATCTGCTTAGCACAGCTCGAAGCCTGCAAAATCTCCTTTCAGACAGAAGTAAACCTGGGTGCAGAGCTCCATCACCGGGCCTGACCTTTAGGCCTCCTTCCAAGGCCAGCAAAACAATTAAAAAACCCAACTCCCAGACACACAGGCTAACCCCCAGTTTTCTCTGATTTAAAATAAAATTGTATCTATCGGTTTGTCTCTCGAATCACTCTACTCTCTTTCCTGCTCAGAAGCGTACAAACTACTCAAAGACCGTCTCTTAGATTGGGAATTTGCTGAACTGTATCTAGCAGCTAAAAGAACTTGCTCTCCCACACAATTTTTCATTCCATTTGAGCAGGGTCGCATGGCCCACTACTTATATTTTCTAACTAACCCCTGCTCAAGGAGAGCCTTCACAATTGCTAGATTCAATGTTATGCCATCTGCCTTACTACATGGCAGGTTTAATAACCTGGAAAAATCTAAAAGGTTGTGTAGCCTTAGAATTGTGTAATTCTAAGGTAGTTGAAACATTGGCTCACCAGCTATTACATTGCACTAAATTTGCTAAAATTAGATCTAAATATGTCAATCTACACCCTCTCTTCCAATCTGAGTTAACAGATTTGATTAGATTATTTCTCTTGTTGAACAATTCTGGTTCTGGTTTTTGTGAAGAGGTTGCAAGCTTTGTTACGGAAATAATTCAGAGCCAGTAATAATATGTATATATCTGAGGTTATCCTTTTTGCCTTTTAAAATTTTATGTTTGCTGTGTTTTGTTACTGTTGTTCTATGTATGCCGATAAAGGCTTTGCTTTGCTAATTAAAAAACCCACCCTCTTCTCTTGCACAAATCCGATAGTGTTCACTCAACATAAATTCATGGTGGAAGACACACCTCTCCCCTCCAGTTCCTGAAACTGCTACTTAGACTGTCAAAATCTTTATCGAGAAATCAGATTGATTAGACCTATTTCCTTATTGGGGATGCCATCAAGAAAATTTAAGAGTACTGTTTTAAATAGAACAAAAAAAATGCAGAGTGATTTTATCTGCTTTTCTATAATCCTTTTATGCTTCCAAAGCCCTTTAGAGACAGATAAAAATACCTGAAAAGGGATCAAGCCCTTCAATTGATTTGAAACATTTCCAAGTTTCCTTCACAGTTTTCTAGCCATAATCGCTATCAACTTAGCAGCAGAAAATAAAAGAATGGGTACTGCTGATCCCTATATGGGAATATATTCCATTTTGTTTTTCACCCGTGTGGTTATATTTAAGAGGATTATAAGGGAGAAAACAAAGACCAGCTGATCTTTTTCAAGTCAGATATGTGCATTTCTTAGGGTCTGTGGTCTTCCACACTACCGTGAGGATCCTATGACAGAGGATTTTGATAAAGTCTGAGAGAAACAATAGCTGGCATCTCAATGTATTTATGCGTTCAAATGTAACTACCTTGTTTCCCCGAAAATAAGACAGTGCCTTATATTAATTTTTCCTCCCAAAGATGCGCTATGTCTTATTTTCAGGGGATGTCTTATTTTTTCTGGGTTCTGTTCGACGGGCGTGCTTCCAAACAAAAACTTTGCTACGTCTTACTTTTGGGGGATGCCTTATATTTCGCACTTCAGCAAAACCTCTACTACGTCTTATTAAGTATATATATAAACCTTTAATGGCATAATTAAAACAGCAGCAATATACCAGAAAAATGGCGACCTCAGTGTAATGATACAATCTCCAGTACAGTTATAACCGTTTGCTGATGACAGAGCACAAAAAGTTAGCCAGCGCTTCCAATACACTTGCAGAACCACAATCCAACATCGTTACCACAATTGATAGATTAATATTATCAGTGGGGGGTTTTAACCACGGGTTTAGATATTTATTCCTGGCTAAACTGTGTAACGGGCAGTGTAATATCACGTGTTGGATTGATTCTTCGTAAACTGAACTGCAGGGACAAAATCTTTCATTAAAAGGCACTTTCTGTATTCTGCCCTGAGTGGTAGCTGAAGGGAGAATATTGCACCTGGCAAGGGTCAGGGCTCGTCGCAATTTGGGTTCTAAGACCAAATGGAAATACTTGGCCATGGTATAGGGTTTTAATGGTATACCCAAGTGCAAGGGAGAGCAGCGTTTATTAGCCTGCTGCATCAGGTGACTATACTCGAGATCATACAATCTCTTTTGATAGTCAGCTTTAGCTCATTGGCATTCATTAAAACCAATGCATCCAAGGATAGACCCATTTCATGGATTTTCGCCTCAACAAAGGACCACCACTCGGTTTTGGCTATGAAAGAAAGAGCCTGGTAGGTAAAGCTTTTGTGACAGTTGTTAAAGCACAATCGTATCCAGAATTGGAAGGTCATGCACCATGCTCTTGTGTGGAGTAGATGTTGGCCCACCTCCAAACAGACCGCAGCATATGGGACTGAGTGAGGTAAGCCGAGTATACTATAGAGAAAGCATGACTGAACTCTTTCCATATCGCAGCTCCATGCTTGTATCCACAGTGGGATTCCGTATAGTAATTGCATGGTGATTTTAGCATTAAATGCCTTAATGGCTGCAGGTACAAATTCATGACCTTTGGTGCGAAAAGCTACGTCTTATTTTCAGGGGATGACTTATATTCGGGAAAACAGGGGTAGCATGCTATATTTTTCCCAGATACGTCCCACAGGTCTGGTCAGGGGAATGGGCTAAGGTGCTATCCAGGTGCACAGGGGACCCAATTCAAATCAGGACCCAACATGGGGGAGTAAGAGATCGGGTTGTCCTCTGCACTGTTTTCATGATGACAAATCACTCCAGCACAGTTGCCAACATCCAGAGGGGTGTTGAAGATCTCCTGAAATTACAGATGATCTCCAGACAACAGAGAACAGTTTCCCTAGGTAAAAATAACAGCAGCTTTTGAGGGTTGGCTCTATGGCAGTATGCCTTGCTGAGGCCTCTCCCCTTTCCAAACGCCGCCCTCCCCTGGCTCCACCCCTGGCTCCACCCCCACATGAATTATAGCTGTAAATCAGTCTCCCCAATACTTTGCAGAAAGCATGGGGATTGTAGCTAATAAAAATGCAATGTGTTGTTAGGCCATACTGTGAGAGTGCGGTAAGTGAGCAAATTCCATACATGTACAGTCACAACACAGCAAACGTGGCTGGCTCCTGTTGAATACACCTGTTGAATACACCCCTGTTGAATACACCTTCTCCAACTGCAGAAAGGCAAACAGCAGCCCTCTTGGAAGATTTTAATATCCTTTTAAAAACCTCATCTCCATTTCAAAGCAATTTAGGATGAATGCTATTTAAAGAAAAGTCCAGCTTAAAGCCCCTTGTGATCACAGAACTAGCTTGACAAATCTGGAAAAAAAATGTAGAAACGGCCAAAAAAAATCAAAGAACTTTGAAAGTTCCACATATGATTAATCAACTCAACTTCAATCCACCTTTACTGGCATATTATGCAAAGCAAGAAAAAGGAATATTCGTAAAACATACTCAAGAACAGTCTGTACCTTGTCCACCATTTATGAATACATCTTGATGATGTCTGATAAGAATTTGGCCATTATCTCAGTTACATTACAGTTATTATTGAGCAAATATACAATTCTTAATACTCAGAAAGTCACTACATAGAGACACTACCTGTCAAATTAAATGCACCTCTACGGGTTTGCTCACTCCCAAGATACCTGTTACAAGAGGTGCGAAGCAGGGTTATGTCCTACCTCCAGTTTTATTTAACATTTTTAAATGATTTGGCCCCAGCTCTCAGGGAAGTAAATTCTCACTGCCTTAGGTTAGGTAATGTGCAAATTCCAATTTGGCTCCATGTAGACGATGGGTTCCTTTTGTTGAGGTCAAGAGTGGGCTTAAAACATCTTCTTAATAAATGCAGTGACAACTGCATCAACAATTTCTTGGTCTGACAAAATCTACGATTATGGTCTTCTCAAATGTATTTAAACCTGCTGGATGGATACTTAATGGAAACAAACCCCATGGAGCAAGTCTAGTACTTTAAATACTTGGGCATTAACTTCCACTTCAGAAGTGGCTAGGTTAGGCATGGAAAGTTAGCCACTCCAGGAAGCTTGAACAGTATGATTGCTGTTCCTTGCTTTTTTCCCCCCACTAAGGGCCATGAATATGCACCAGTGGCTCTTAAGGTATTCAATGTGAAGGTGAGCCAGCAACTCCTCTACAGGGTGCCCCTATGGGTAGGAGCTTGGAATAGAGTTGCACAGTAAATTCAATCCAGTTTCCTATACAAGATACTCCCTGTACCATACCCCACTGTGTGCCATACGTCGTCTTGTATTTGGAATCAGGTCAACAACTCCTGGAGACAAGGGCACGGTTAACTACAATTAAGTCCTGGATTCATTTATGCTTCAGTGCAGAGGTCAAGAGTCTTATTTATTTATCATTAGCTGAGCTCCAAATTGGTGAGCGCTCATAGAAGCAAAATATCTGAACACACCCTTGAGAGGCAACAAAGTGTCCGTTGAAGTCAGAATTGGAATTTGTTGACAGTTGGCCAAGGTAAATTCCCCTGGATTTCCATAGAAGCTTTTCTAAAGGGAAAGCCAAGGCTGGAATTAAATTTCAGCAAATTAACCTAAACACAATGCACTGACAGTGGTCCATATATTCATTTAGGAAATGGTTACACAAGTAATCGCTTAGCTCCCTCTTGCAAAACAATGCTAATCTCATTTGGGACACTTAGGCCCCTTCCACATTGTAGGAGTCGACCTTAGATCGACTTGAGTCCGACCCGAGTCCTCCGCACAGACGTAGCGTCGGGCTCGTGTCTGACTCGACTCACCCCCCTCTCGTCATTGAATTTCTGAGCTCGACTGGGGAGTTGAGTCGACTGGCGGACTCGGGTTGCGCTCGAGCCGAAGCCAACGGAGTGCAGAATCTCCGTCGACTCGACTCTGCCATCTAGCCAATCACAGCTAAGTATTTCGCCCATGCGCAGAAGGGGAGACTCATGGAGGCACGAAAAGCTTTGGGCATGCGCAGAACGGGGGACTCAGCAACCAATCGGAACGCAGCGCAGAGAGGTGGTCCCGCCCTCTGAGCTCGGCTCCGGAGACACGAGTCGGCTACTGTGCGGAGGAACGGGAGGACTCGAGTTGAGGTACGATTCCGCCGACACGAGTCGAACCTGAGTCGTCTCGTGTGTCCGGAAGGGGCCTTAATATACAGGCAAATGTTTTGTTTTTTATTTTCAGCTGGGGTCTGTTCAGTTAATGCCTATAGCGCCAAATGTATGACACATCGTATCTAGCCCCCCAAATTATCAATTGTTACCCAAAAGGTTTCATCTTTAGGTTGGAAGGATTGTAAGGATACTTGACGGACAGTTTCAGCTAGGACCATCTACTATTTTACAAGACTTCTGCATTCCAGCTGCTTATTAATCATATTGCCTGATATCAACAAAATGCTTTTATTTAAAACAACAACACATACTTTGTTACATGGGGGAGGGAGTGACCCCCTCACCCCTTGTATCAATGTATCTTAGGGCATTCTGATATATATTGTTTTTAAAGAGAGAGGGTCTTGATTATGAGGATTGAATGCAGGGGGGTGCCCCCTGTTTCCGGGGTCCGCTCTCTCACGGATGCTGGGATGGGTGGCTCCAGCCCATAGTCCCTGTGTTGGCCTCAGAAGAGAGGGAGGAGGTCTCAGGGGCTGCCTCTCCCTCTTGGCATGGCAGGCTCCCCAGCTCAACAGAAACTGCCAGTCCTAAGCCTCATCCTCTTGCTTTGCCTTTTATTTCCTCCCTGTTACTCTTGGTCCCACCATCCATCCATCAGGGCCTCTGGGTCTGGGCCAAGCCCGCCCTTTCTTGACTCCGGTGGTTGCAAGGGCTTCCTGCCATTTCCTGGCTCCTCCCTCCTTTATAGCCCCTTGTGTCCCCACCCTTCTCGCTCTACTGGGCACTGAGGCCTGCATGGACTTACTGCCTCCTCTCGCCAGGTCAGTGGGCTGTTCGGGAGCTTGAAGGAGGGGCGTGAGTAGGTGACCCTGTGGAGGGGGTCCTGTGAGGGTTCCCAGCTCTCGCTAGCGTCCCCCTTGTGTCATGCACAGATCTTCTGCTTCCTGACAATGATTGGCAATGTATAACCCTGCCCTGCATGGTTTCCACACCCCATTCAATACTTCATTTTCTTAGACAATGTACGAATGAATCACTCGGCAGAGTGGCAGAGATGGAGTGTGTTGAGGGAGCCCTTTCCCTCCACCCCTTCCCAGTGGAGCAATTGGGGGGGGGCATAATTTCAGTACTTGCCCCATGCACCGTTTTCTGTGCATGATTTCCTGGTAGGAAGAAGTGAGTGCAAGCATACATGAAACAACGAGGAGAAAATTGCTTACAAAAGAATTAGCCTTCGAGGTGCAGGTCTATGAAGTATACTGAAAATGGTAGCAGCCGAGAAGCATCAAACCATCACTAAGGGTTCCAAAAATTACCATGGAACTGAAAAGAGAGGGCAACGACTACAGGCACGCCTCCGAGAAGCTCTTTCCTGAGCTCCCCTGAAGCCTGGCCTCTGCCCGAAATAGCACCTGGGCAGGAAACTAATTAGGATTAAAGATCAGTAGTGAGAGATGGCAACAAGATGGTGGACTGAGGCTACTGTGTCACTGTGTCAGCCTGGAGATCCAGGAGTTAGCTAGAGGGTCTTGGAGCCGAGATCGACGGAGGGCCATTTATGCATGCCCTGTTTACCCTGCAGCTGTTCGCATCACAGGGGGATTTTCCTACAGTGTAAAAAAAAATTAAATAGGGAGATTCTCTTGCTGTGGAGTGTCCCCAGCTGAGCCAATCCACCATTTTGCCCACCTTTCGCTTCCTTGTCCCTTCCATGCAACCTCCATCTGGAGGCTCGTCTGCCACCCTTTTATTTATGTATTTACTAGCAGCCAAGTCCATTTTATGGCTTAATAAAATGGGGTGGGGGGAGTGGAGAGGTGTGATGCCTTTCCTGCCTGACCTCGTTCTCCGCCCCCCCCCCCCGGCCTCGTGGCCTCTGCTGTCGCTTCTCCACCCCACCCCTACAACTCACCTCTCGGTTCACTGCTACAGTAACTTACCCGGCTTCTCCCATGCTGGTGTGTGAAAGGGTGGATGGGAGAAGGGGGAGGCTTGTGGTGGGTTTGTGCCACTCTGGGGTGGTGTGAGGGGGATGGGAGAGGGTGGGCAGGGAGCAGCAGGGAGCCAAGGCACTACCACCCTGTCACTGGGCATGTGGGTGGGGGGCTGGGAGAGGTTGGAGGGAATGGAGAGGGGTGTTGCAGGCACAGATTGGCAAGTCACTGCTGTTCTGGCATCAGGCATCTTGTTGGGGGGTTGGAAGAGGGAGCAAAGGAATGGGGAGGTAGCTGGCGGGCATGTTGTTGATGTTGAGAACGTTGAGTTGCAAGAGATGATCCCACAGCCGATGGCTGGGGTTTGTCATTGCGAAATTCCAACCCTTGGCAAATTGGGATGCTGTGTGGTTTCCGGGCTGTATGGCCGTATTTTAGTAGCATTCTCTCCTGATGTTTCGCCTGCATCTGTGGCTGGCATCTTCAGAGGATCGTTCTGAGCAAATTATGTGTAAGGAATTTCTGCTAGCAAATTATGATTAAGATTTTTGAAGACCATCTTGGGTCTGGTGTTCATTCGTTTGACCATGAATGTTTTATACCACTTTTAAAGTCTGTCACTCCAGCAATAGACCCAAGGTGTAGAAAGAAAGAAAGAAAGAAAGAAAGAAAGAAAGAAAGAAAGAAAGAAAGAAAGAAAGAAAGAAAGAAAGAAGAAAGAAAGAAGAAAGAAAGAAAGAAAGAAAGAAAGAAAGAAAGAAAGAAAGAAAGAAAGAAAGAAAGAAAGAAAGAAAGAAAGAAAGAAAGAAAGAAAGAAAGAAAGAAAGAAAGAAAGAAAGAAAGAAAGAAAGAAAGAAAGAAAGAAAGAAAGAAAGAAAGAAAGAAAGAAAGAAAGAAAGAAAGAAAGAAAGAAAGAAAGAAAGGAGTCCTTTTGATTCTTCTGAAGTGGTGGTTGGAAAAGCAGGAGAAACAGCTGTGTTGCGGCCAGGGGAAGGCAGGGAGGACCGAGAAAGCCCAGCGAAAGCAAAACGCCTGCTGATTCTCTTCACTTTCCCTGTGATAGGAAAGGAAAAAACTGCTAAAGAGAAAAAAATCTCTTCAGTCCCAAGAATAAGGGGAGGAAAAACAGGACAGCAATCAAGATCCTTTCTTTGTGGTGGTGAAAGGAGAACTGAGAGTAATGCCCTTCTTCCTGGTCATGTGATCATTGTGGAGGGAAAACACCAAAGGGTGGAGGGGCACTCCTAATCTCCGAAAAAGCTTTGGAAATCTTTTCCACAGCTGGCCTGCTCAATGTGGGCCTGCACAGAAGATGGACACTCAGTGAACTCAAGATCCACCCATATGTCTGATTTGACTATAAGTTGCCACGACGCATGGTTGGCACCTCCTCCTAAGGCAGCCATTTTGTGGCTGCCCCCGTCACCCAGTGTCAGAATTCCAAAGGTGCCCACAAGCTTTAAAAAGCCTTTGCTCTCCATACAGGCATCAAACTGCTTTGTGAAGGTCTCTCTCAAACCTTTCCTGGCCAGGAGAAGAATGCTCAACAAACGACTGAGGAGAACAGAGATCCGGAGTAAGAAATCTAACAAAAATCCAACCGAGGAGCTATGTCCTCTGGCATCACGTTGCTTTGCAATCTGGCCAAAAAGTTGTTAGATATTAGCTTGTGAAGAAGGCTCTGTTTAATGGTGAAAAACAGGCTTCTGATATAGGTGCCATCTACAAAAAGGGATTCTCGATAGCACAGTTCAGAGTGGACAGCAGTTCTGGACCTTATAAGGAATGCAAGGCTTTTTTACTCTCTTGAGTTAGTTCATTTCCTTCTCAAACGCATCTCAGCACAAGTCAGGCAATCTGCATGAACTGACATCCGCTGCAAACAGATGTCATGTTTTGCTCTGTTCCCTGTTTTTTTAGCCCAACTGAAAAGGAACTGGAACATCAATTCTGCTTAGAAATGGTTCCAAACGGGCATGTACGCCCATGTGCTAACAAGCATTCAGCTAACTCTGTTTAGAGTAAAACTGCTAATGAAAGACAGGACTGCTTATCTCAGCTTTCCCTTTCTGGTGCTCAATTACATGTTCTTTATTAGATTCATTTAAAATATACACGGGGTTTCAAGGCTCTTGGATCCAAACATATTTTTTTAAACTACATCCTGTTCTCCCTAACAAAGTCTTCAAGACAACTTGCAGCATAACAGCAATAAAAACTTATAAAATCGTCTAATACAAAGTGCAAGTCATGATATTAAATTTCAACATCAAAATTCGCACAAAAAAACAAGAAAAGCAATAGCCATAAATAGTAGCAGGAATAAAAGTCAAGACTATAAAATTCATTTATGAGCCAGAAATGATAAATCCTTGCAAGCCAGGGCAATAAAAATAGCATTAGCAGAGTTCAGAATATGAAAAAAAAAAAAAACAGGTTGTGAACTGGCCCACTGATCAGCCAGCAGCCGGTAGATGGGAATTTTGCAGAACTAGCGGTTGTTGGGGCATCTCATATCTTGGGTTGAATCCTCCAGTTTATTGTTTTGAGCTCCCGCAATTGCCCCTCCTCAGTACAAACTCCATCCCTTTTATGGCCTTTGTCCCTGCAAGTACCACAGTCCCCAGCATGATCTTTGTTGGTTCTCAAAAGAGGTCTCTCCTCCATCTCATTGCCTTCTGCAAATAGTGTGCTGAAGGAATACCATTCTTGGCTAGAATAATCTAACACATTCCTCTTCAAGCTGTTTCTCTCCATTCTTTATATCAATACAACAACCTTTATTAGGCATATTAAAATAGGCTCCAGAGCATTACAGACATTTCTGAAGTACAAATCAAAAGTACATTCAAAACACAGACAGATAAACTGTATCTAGCATTGGACGTTACTTAGAAAATTCTGTCACTTGTAAAAGAAATTTTGCTACTTTTTCCAAGAGCATGGCCTCTGTGTTATTTAACAAAAGCTCCACAACAGAGTTGTCAGAGTCTCTTTCAGATTTGTCTAAGACCCGCCCAGGAGAGAAATTCCTAATACCCATATATCTCGGACAGTCAAGTATAATGTGAGCAAGAGTCTCTGTAACCCCCATGCCCAGAATGGGTTGGCCCAGAATGGGTTGACCCAGTAAGGGGTGGAGACTCGGAGCAGCAGAGAGGCTGAAAGAGCTCTTTTGCAGAAGAACAAGGCTACCAGACTCGGACCTTGATTTCTATAAGCCCTTAACACCTTGTTAAGGTAATTTCAATATTGTTGGGAACTACTGGGAAGGTAGTTGTTGTTTTGCTGTGTTGTAAATGTTGGAGTTTATTGTTTCAGGGTTTCTTTTGTGGTTGTAATGGGTGAGAGTTCTCCTGGAGACCTTCATCATGTTGCAACCTGTTCATCAAGCCCTTGGAGTTCTTCAGGAGCCAGCCAACTTGCAAAGAAGATTTGGACTTGGCAATATCAGTAGACTGTAATAACGTTAAATGTTGATGTTTTAAAAGTGTTAATTGTAAAGAAAAGTAAACCATTTTGTTGTTTAAATTTGGTTCTTTGCAACTCCTTCCAAGTACTGCCCCACAGAACCCACAAGCTGAGGTTACATCTCCACTTGGTTTTGACAGTGTGGACAGACCCGATCCTGGAGAGGGATAGATAGGTAGTGACCCTTTGTAATGGCCGATGGAAAAGTATTGCATCTGGCCCTTGTAATAATCCATCTCTGTTGGGGTTCAGTTAATAGTTCAAGATATTTGGCTACGTGCCCCTGTTCTGGTACTATTCCGACAGAAAGGGGTGAACATGATTTATTTGCTTGGCCCAACAAGATATGGTATTCCCATTCTTTATATACACATCCTACCAGCAGCGGGGTGGACCTAGAGGAGGGCGAGGGAGGCAGCTGTCCCAGGCAGTGGGCAGAGGAGGGCGAGCCACTCATTGGCTGAACACACCACCTTTCCTCATTAGCATACAAGACTTTTTTTCCCCTTTCAGCCTTTATACTTCCAGCAGAAAGATGATACTTGACTGTTCAACAGGATGAGCATATTTTTTCCACACTATTCCTGGTTCATCTTTCTGCTTTCTAACCAGTATCTAAGTGGTAGGCGTGGGATTGTTTTTCGATAATCCTTGTGCTAACACTGGATTTGTTTGTTTTAATCACCAGCCTAGAACTGAAACACCTTGTAATTCTTCACCAACAACAGTACTTTTAAAATACTGCCTTTTCTCCAAGGAACTCATGGGGGAGGGGCATCCTACATTCTATCCTGTGAGATGAGGTGGGCTGAGAATATGTGACTGGCTCTAGGTCGCCCTGCAAGTTCCGACATCAGAGTCAAGTCTAGTATTCTGCCACTACTCTATTCTGGGAGACAATTAGGAAATGGAAAAAAAACTGAATCAACGGGCATTTCCCCACTTGCCACCCCTTCAGAGTTCTGCACTGCTCTCAGCGCGATGTCGCTTCTGGTGCACGCCTGCATTCTACACAGAGGGTCATCAAAGTGCCGCTTGAAAAGCCATTGCGGAATGACGCTGAGGGGGCATGACAGCGGCAGCATCGGGGCGGCTGCGTTGTCACCGCCCCTGTAGTGGGGAGTGCCGGGGGACCCCGCGCTACTTGCCTACAGTAGCGTAGGGCAGAAGGTAAGTGGGGAAAGGCCCAACGGGTCGTTTTTATTGATATAAGACATAAGAACATACAAATAACCTTGCTGGATCACACTAGTAGTACATCTAGACCAGGGGTAGGGAACCTGCGGCTCTCCAGATGTTCAGGAACTACAATTCCCATCAGCCCCTACCAGCATGGCCAATTGGCCATGCTGACAGAGGCTGATGGGAATTGTAGTTCCTGAACATCTGGAGAGCAGCAGGTTCCCTACCCCTGATCTAGACCAAAATCCTGTCAAACATTTCCTCCGGAGGTCCAACAACAGGGCATAGAGGCCAAGTCCTTCCCCTGGTGTTGCCTCCTGGCACTGAGATTCAGAGATTGGCTGCCTCTAAATGTAAAGATTCCCTTTAGTCTCCATGGTTAGTAGCCACTGATAGACCTCTCCTGCATGAATTTATCCAATCTCCTATGGCCATTTCCACATCCGGCAACAGCAAATTCCACATCGCAGTCACTTGCTGTATAAAAAAGTAGTTCCTTTTGTCCAGTCTATTACAACAGAGCCGATTAAAAATCATCAGCCCATTGTTGGATTGGAGTCCTGGTCAACCCAATAAAATGAAACCGTCTATCTATTATCAGATAGGAATCACCAGACACTCATAAAGTTCCCAGATTTTGTGTCTTGATATGTCAGAGTTAGAAAGTGCATTATGCAGCAATAAAGGGTTTTAAATGCCATATTTTAAACTTTTTGTATATTACTTTTAAAATATTGTAGTAATTCATAGATAACAGACAGAAAAAAATGTCAAAGTGTTAAGTATTCATTAACATTTCACAAAAGTCAACACGATTTATCGTTTAAAAGAGTTGTTGATTATATATGTAAATAGCTTATGTACATATGAAGAAAAATAGAGATATAATATATGAGGGGGGTCAATTTGTCTTCTTGTTTCCCTTCAAAAAATGTAGATCTGGCACAGGGACTTTCCTGCCTGCACTACTAAGCTCTAGTGAAAGGACGAGGGATGCAGGATCGCCACTGCAGCACGAGGAAGGTCAGCGACTGAGTGGCCAGTGGAACCCAACATGGGTGCAAGGTCAGGGAATTCAGTACTAGGGCAGGAGTCAGATGGATCTGCTGGGGAAAGAGCAGTATTGGAAAGATAAGAATGTGAGACTTGCTGGATAAGACCAGTGCGGGCCCATCTAGTCAAGCATCTCATTTCGCACAGTGGCCAACCAGTTCCTCTGGAAGTCCAAAAATGGGCAGAGAGGCCCTGATGTTGACTTCCTCTGGATATGCAGCTTCCCTTTAGTCACTAGTAGCCAGGGTGGTGTAGTGCTTAAGACCAGGTGGATTCCAATCTGGAGAACTGGGATTTGATTCCCCACTCCTCCACCTGAGTGGCAGAGGCTTATCTGGTGAACCAGATGTGTTTCCGCACTCCTACATTCCTGCTGGGTGACCTTGGGCTAGGCACAGTTCTCTCAGAACTCTCTCAGCCCCATGTAGCTCACAAGGTGTCTGTTGTGGAGAGAGGAAGGGAAAGGAGCTTGTAAGCCACCTTGAGTCTCCTTACAGGAGAGAAAGGTGGGCTATAAATCCAACCTCCCCCTCCTCCTTCTATCTTGCATGAATCCACCAACTCCCCTTTCAGCCTTCTAAAGCCTGTGGCCTTCAGCATATTCTCTGATTCATGAGAGGATATTCATGAGAGGATCAGAAACTTCAGCTCATTGACCAAAAGATGCAACCCCAAGTTTCAATTGCTGTGGATAGGTCTATTATGCACCCCATGGCTGTTTCCTTCGTAGTGGATTCTTCCCATGATTTTCAGTGCTAACCAGGAATTTTCCCACTCTGAAGTTTCTCCAGCCAGGCCGCTGCCATTTTCCTTACCCGCTGCTTGTCTTGCTGTTTGGCACTTTCTTCTCTTTAAAAAAAGAACACTCTTTGGCCTGCTCTGCTGGTCGAGTGAGGGAGGAATTACTGTTAGGTGGCCCTTGGGGGGCGGGGTGGGGGGGGGAAAAGGATGCTGGGACAGCAAGCAAAGCTGCAGTAGGGTGAGCACACACAACAGATCTATGCTTTCTCAGCGAAGAGAATGGAAAAATCACACTTAAACAAGTTTTAGAAGATGCAGCATATTTCTGATCTGCTTCACAGTGAGTTCTGGAGGGGGGAAAATGTGTGTGCAACCAAAAATCTGTCCCACATGGAATGCATGCTCACTGCAGGGCAGACCACATGTGCATAGTGTCTGATTGGTACTGATTTTTTTAGCAATGTTCAGTTACCACAAACAGTGAAAAAGATTGGCTACACCTATTAAAATCAATAACCAAATTAAAAAACTAAGTCATAAAAACTGTCATGGCATTTCAATACAGGACTCCCGTGAGCCTTGGGTGTGACAGAACGACTCTTTTAGTTCCTGCCACGTGCTTCCAGCAAGGCCTCTTTTAGAAGAGCAGCAACTCACGTTGTCGCGCCGTAACGGAGGGTGTTCTGTTTGTGCCGAGCTAGCAGGATTTGATACACACGAGAAGCTTGCCTGCACATCGGTCTCACTTGGCTTCCCTCTGGGACAGCAATATAGTGCTCTGAGTATTTCCAGTCACTGACACAGCAATAATGACAGTTCAGCCAGCCAAGAGCACCGTGAAGCCAAGCAATTCTATCTGCTCTTAAAATACAGTCACTCGCTGCTGGCGGGCGAAAGCACAGAACCCGATCTCCAATTCGCATGCCTCATCTGGTGTGGCCGATACAAATGCTCTGCTCAGCTGGGCCGAGCAACGTCTCATTCCAACGTCTCATTCTGAATATCTGCAAAAAAAGGTCTTCCCTGTGCTTTCCTAATGGAAACGAACAAAACGAAACCTGGCCAACCATGAAACTCAGCCATGTAATAAATTGAGATCGATTCAAATGCAATATTTCCAACTATATAATGACAAGGTTTTCATGTCTGAAGCAAACTGGAACTTTTTAACAAACCGTAGTGATGATCGCTAGTGGCCAAGGTTGCCAATTTTCAGGCGGTGCCTGGAGGTCACCCAGAATTACAACTAGCCTAATGTCAGGCTCCCTGGATCAGAACCCAATAAACGCTCCAGTCGATCAAAGGATTTTACTGGCAGACTTCAGGGTACAGGAAAGAAGACGACTCTTGAGTGAAAGCCCGCCAAACAATTGATAATATGTCCCAGGTTCCCTACCCCCACATGGGAACCCAACAGGAAAGAATAGCATAGCTGAATCCAGACATCATCATCATCATCATCATCATCATCATCATCATCATCATCATCATCATCATCATCATCATCATACACATAACAACACAGCACAAGTGTCTGGAATTCATCTTTGAATATCGAGTCCTTCCCAAGGACCTAGGATATTAGAGGTATTTGCTTATTTATTATTATTATTTATTATTATTATTATTATTAATTCGATTTGATAAACCGCCCTACCCCCAGAGGGCTCAGGGCAATGCACAACAAATAGGAATACAATAAAACAAATCGAATAGCCCCAATTAAAATATACAAAACCTTAAAACTATAAAACTATAGCAGCAGCAGTAACCTTCAATAAATAATTAATTAACAATAGGAGACGTCTGGCACCCAGCCCCAGTGATCAAACCCTGGGAGGGGAGGGGGTTGGCAGATGGTCCAATAGATAGCCAGTGCGCATGACGCCCACCCCAACAGCAGACACCCAAGGCCAGACTGTAGGATAGCAGAGCACGGGCAAAAGCAAAAGCAATCCCATGCATGGCCCCCTGCCGGGTAAGCAAACCAATATGCAACAATGGGTTTTGACGCCTCCCAACTGCTGAGATCCATTCCCCTGGACATAATGGCTGAGTTGGAGGATGGACTCAATGGCATTTTTCCCTGCTGAGATTCTTCCTCAGACCCTGTCCTCCCCAGACTCCACCCCCCCCCCCCACCTCTACGAATTTCCAACCCAGAGTTGGCAATCCTTAGAAGGCTTTCAAAAGGGTTGCCCACATTTGTGGATGCCTGCATGCTTACAGTCTGCTTCTGCAAATGTGTGAAACCTTTTACAAAGCCTTCCAAAGTCCTAGCAATCATCACCACTCTGTAAGGTAATAGCACCATTTAGACAGGAGAGCCAAAGAGCATCTCCGTACTACTGCTGCGTTCATGGTTCACATCATTCATTGGCGGGCGGCCAGCGTGTTCATTCCCATTCCCCCCGCTCCGTCCACGCATGCTGCTTTTAATGCATAGTGACCTCTACAGAGGGTTTATTGCTTGGAATATCGGATGCTGGATCACCTTTTTGGAAACCAGACTAGACTAGAAAGACTTTGGTCTGCTCCCATAAGGCAATTTTCAGGACTGCAATTCACAGCTCTGAAAACATCGACGTTGCTGCGATCTTAAGAGCCTAGGTACTTTAGTGCCTACAGTGAGGAAGTATACACCAGCACAATTGGAAGCTAATTTCTTCCACAAACACATGAACAGGAAGTACATGCACAGTTAGAATCAAAGCTCTAAAGTTACCCCGTCCCACCTACCCCGTCCCACGTTCGAAATGGCTTGTCTTGATTTTGGGAACTAAAATTATTTGTGAACTAGTAGTAAAGCCCACTTTGGATAAGGAATACAGTGGGTCTAGTTGGGGGGGGGGGGGCAGATAGGGAACTGGGCTTTCCCAGCTTGTTTTTTGGGAGATGAGAGGATGGGCAGAGGGATGGGAAAACTGGTGGCAGGCTCAGCAGCACAGATGGGGGCTATGTGCTGCTGCCCCACCAGTCCTCCTTTTCTTTGGGGTGGTGGTGGTGGGGAGAGGCCTGGTTTGGGAGGTTGGTTGCTGTGAGGGGGGAGGCCGGGAGGGCTTGCTGGGGGTGGGCAGGAGGCCTTATTTGGCCTGTGGATCAGCTGATCCGTGGGCCAGGGGTGTTGGGGGGTGTTGAACCCAGGAGGGCTAAGTGCTGCTGTTCTGGGGCGGGGATAGAATGTCCCCCACGCATGGGGGAACAGGTCTCACTGATTGGTGGAGGGCCATGCAGGGCTTGCCCGAGTATGCGTCCTGCACAGCAATTGGGTAAGGATTCATTGTCAGACGTTCAAACCCTTAGTCAATTATGTATTGTAAGATAGTGAAAGTGTGAGTATCATTCTGATTTTGCTTTTCTGATGAGCCAGATCTATATAGCAGTTTCTGAGTGACAGAGTACTTTCATACACATACCACAGATTCCGAACTAAAAAAGATTCCTCTGGTACTTCATTTGTTCAGACATGTACAGATGGTCACTTACCGATGCAGGCGTGGACTCTGACCGACAGCTGGGTCCTCAGAATTATACTGTGCTTTTTTCCTCTTCTGGGGAGGGGGAAAAAGAGAGAAAACTTAAGTTAAAAACCCACAGTTCAAAGCCTCTGCACCACTCATAGACAGGGATCCTCAGGAGGGTCACAGAATCTGACTCCAAGGTCTTCAACTCCTATATAACTGCTTTTAATTTATTGAATTCATTTACAACCACCTTTCTCCCCAGTGGGAACTCAAAGCAACTTAAATAATTTTCTCTTCTCCATTTTATCGTCACCACAACCCTGTGAGGTGGTACAGGCTGAGTGTGCCTGTGCCTGGCCCTAGGTTGTCCATCAAGCTTCTATAGCAGAATGGGGACTCAAACCAGGTAGTCACAGTTCAACACTCTAGCCGCACTCTCATACAGATCTGCAGAAGGGCTATGTCAGTGATGGCGAACCTTTTTGAGACCGAGTGCCCAAATTGCAACCCAAACCCCAGTTATTTATTGCAAAGTGCCAACATGGCAATTTAACCTGAATACTGAGGTTTTAGATTTTAAAAAACCGGTTGGCTCCCTCTTCCTCCACCCCACCCGCTCGAGCAGGGGCCAGCCTGCTCTAGCCTCCAGCAAGTCCCATCTGCACCACTCTGTGCCTCTCTAGCATCTCTGCCTCCCTCTGTGCCCGGCAGCAGCCACCGAGCACAGGCACCAGGCTCCGCCAGCCGAGTCCTCCCCTGCTCATCGGGAAGCGCTAATGATCATGCTTAGTAGCCCAGGCCAGCCTAGATGTGTGTGTGTGTGTGGGGGGGTGATTTTCTGCTCCCCACATGACAAACTCTGTGTGCACATGCCCACAGAGGGGGCTCCGAGTGCCACCTCTGGCACCCGTGCCATAGGTTCGCCATCACTGGTCTATGTAATAAAAATGTTGTCAAAGCTGCAACAGAGAAGTCGGCTCTCAGTGCAAGAACAGGAGTTAAGAACTTAGTCCAAATCTCAGCAAAGAGTGAGCAGAAGAATAAAATCTGTTGTACTGTTTCAGTAGTGTCTGAATCACAAGGGCATATGGTAATGGCATAGCATTACAGCGAGCAAGAGCGTAAGCTCTGCGCTGCCTCGGATTTTGTAAAAGGGAATGATATTCAGCTATAAGGCCTCGTATGCTTGGGATTCCCAGTAGGGAGCATGTCTTGGAGGCAGCACAAATAAGGTTTTGAGCCTCAATTTTCAAAAATCTGTGTTTTATGCTTCTGCAAGCATCAGAAGCAGGAGAGAAATGAAAGGGCTCAACAGATAGGCCAAGAGAATTTATCTTCTCATTGATTATAACTAGCCAGTTAGATGTGATTCAGTAAGCATCTGATAAACTAGACTTGAAGAATCAGAGCTATAGTGTGGCCAGAGCCTGAACCAAATTGCTCTAAGCTGGCATTAAATCTTTGAATCAGAGTTTTTTCATCAGGTACATCAGTGACTTCTGACTTGCAAAAGCTGGAGCCGGAATAACTATCAGATCCTCCGAAGATGCCGGCCACAGATGCAGGCGAAACGTCAGGAGAGAATGCTGCTAGAACACGGCCATACAGCCCGGAAACCACACAGCACCCCTGCATCCATTTTGCTTCTGGCTTCATCTCCTGCAGCAGTCATTTTGTGGCCGTGTCCACTCTGCTGTGTCAGAACTGCAAAGGTTCCGGCCGGCTCAAAAAGCTCGGGGCGCCCCTGCACTGGTCAGCTGACGCGCTTGGGCTGGGCCTCAGTCACCCTCTTGAGTTAGCACTCAATGTTGTTGCCATCAAGGGTTGTGAGAATTAAGAGGCAGCCAGTGACAAAGGGGGGGGGGAACTGCACCCGAGGCATGAGCTGCCCGCTGCAATTCCTCCCAACTCCCACCCCTGCCTCCGGTCAATATTGAGCAGGCAATGCGTAGGCGCCTGGGACAAGCCGCCCTAGATTAGGCTGACCAGACGTCCCACTTTTGGCGGGACAGTCCCGCCATTATTAATTTGTCCCAGCGTCCCGCCGGTTAGATTCCATTGTCCCGATTTTTGGGAGGCTGCCGACTTTTCGCCTTCTGGGGCGCCAAGGAGCAGTCTGGCGGCCAGCCTCCAGCGCCAAGACGCCGCCACAGGAGCCACGGTGACCTTCTGGAAGCATGCTGTTTCGTACATCCTGTGACAGGGCAGGAAGCGGCAGCACCCCAGAAGCGCAGTCTTGGCGCTGGCACTGTGCTTGTAATGTCTTGGCGATAGCGCAGCCGACCACCTACCCGTCCCAGTTTACAAAGGTGACCATCTGGTCCACCTTTTACCTCCTTGTGGGATAAACTTATTGCTGCCTTTCACTGTGTCTGGGAGGCAGCTGATTCAAGCTGTTATCTTGGACTGATTTTGAAAAAAGCCATGGGGGGCTGTGAATCTTTGGATGCTGCTCTGGCTCAGCATTTCTCACCGGCTGTGATGGATGGCCCAGCGGCACTGGCCAAAACACACTGTGCTCCACAATGTGCCTTCATTCAGCTCTGCTTCAACAACATAAAAGCATGAAGCACTGGAAGAAGATGCTTTCCAAGAGTGTGCAGAGTCGGCACATCCTTCATTATGTGAACCAGCACTGAGGACTCCCCCGAGCGCATCAAACTGTTGCAAACAATGTGTACAATCTTGTATACAAAACGCCATCTGTCCATGCCTGTAGATACTAGAAGAATTGGCCAGCATTCAGGGAAGAAGATTATTCGTAGGTAAGCAAACATATGCCAGCCCTGCCTAGATTATACACCTCCAGGTAGTGAGTCAACTCTGAACTGTCTCTCAGGTTACAAAAAGAAAAAGAAAAACCGTGGCACTGGCAAAGTTAACATAGTCAAGGAGAAAAGGTTGTACCCCTAGGGCTGGTTAACTGAGGCTCAGGAACCACATGCATCTCTTCGGCTCTTTCCTTGCAGACGTGGCCTTTAACAATTGCTCTGGAGATCGCAAAAACACTGTCCCCGAAAGGGAGGTGTTCACATGGGGAAGTGAGCGAGCTGTACACGGCACAGCCGCGCATGGCCCTCACCTCCCAGCCGCGAAGCTGCCATTTTTCCCACCTCGCACCCGCAAAGCAAGGTTTTGGAAAGGTGCGCATCCCTCCCCTGCCCAATTGACTTACCATCCCTGCTAATCGTCAGTGGCAGTAGCTCGTCACGAGGAACCCTGAAGGAATCGGCCCCTCAGCCTGGGCGACTCCGGAGCCCGGTGCGTGCAGAGAGCTTGGGGGGCATATCCCTGGCCTCGGGCGACAGCCAGCCTTGAGACGGTTGCAGGGAGACGGTAGGAGTCGATCGAGGCTTTAGCCTTAAAGAGCACGGCCGTCGGCGATCTTGACGGTCCCAGGGAGGTTGGAGTCGGCGCCATGTACCCTAACCCCGGAGCCTCCAAAGCGTGGCAGTGAGGAAGCAGCCTTTCCAGAGCAGCATGCTGGCGTCCCCACCGCATGCTGGCCTGGGTTTGCCGAGTTCCACGAGGGGACTAGAGATCTCCCAGAATGACAACTCATTTCCAGACAACAGAGGCCGGCTCTCCTGGAGAAAGGAGCAGCTTTGGAGGCTGGACTCCACGGCATCACCTCCCAGGTGAGCGCCCTCCCCAAACTCCACCCCCAAATTGCCAGAGATTTCCCAGCCTGGAGTTGGCACCCCTAACCACAGCCTCTAGGCCCCTCGGACTCCTCTGCTCTTGAAGGAGGTCTCCTTCCAGAGCTAGCTGCGGCTGCCTGCAAATTTGGGGGGGGCATAAAATAGAATAGAATAGAATAGAATAGAATCTTTATTGGCCAAGTGTGATTGGACACACAAGGAATTTGTCTCCAGTTGCATATGCTCTCTCGAGTGTACATAAAAAAGAAAATACATTTGTCCAAGAATCATAAGGTACAGCACTTAATGATTGTCCTATATGGGGTCTAGTAAAGCAATCAAGGGAAACAATCAGTAGTAATAGCAAAACATAAAATGTAAAAAAATCCATACAAATAAAATAAAATAAAATGTCAGCACAGGCTATAGTCCATACAGTCATAGAAGTGGGGAGGAGATGGGTAATAGGAATGATGAAAAGTAGTGCAGTAATTATATAATAAATTATTATAATAAATAGTTTAACATTATCGAGGGAATTATTTGTTTAACAGAGTGATGGCATTCGGGAAAAAAACTGTTCTTATGTCTAGTTGTCTAAAAACAAAAGAACGCGAGCAGGGATCTCACCCACTGGTGGGATTCAGCCTATTCGCACCTATTCGGTAAAACCGGTAGCTAATTTTTTTGTCTAGTTCAGATAATGGTTGTAATCCCACCACTGAGTCCTTTCGGAACCAGCTGTTAAATTATTCGAATCCTACCACTGATCTCACCCTCTTTGGGGGTGGGGGAGGTCAGTTTGGGCTGCAGTGAAAAAAGTAGGTGCTTCTGGACTCAAATCTAATCCTTTGCCAATGTGATCCTGAGAATTGGAGGGTGGTAGTAGAGAGGTTAGAAAAACCTGACAGGCAATGGGGGCAGCTTTGGCTCGTCTGCTGTCAGGACTGAGCCTGTCAGTGCCAAATGGCAGGTAGGGCAGGGGGAAGCGGTGTACCATCCTCTGATGTGGGGCGAAAGTCCAGTGTCTTACCCTCGCCCCCCCAGGGTGAAAATCCTGACACAGATCTTATCAAAGCGAAGGCTGGTGTAAACTGTTCCCCAGGCTCACACTGCTGCTTTGTCATGTAAATGCTTTGTAGTTTGTAGAGGAGAGTAGGAGCCGCTGGAAAACAGCTCGGTGGGAGGGAGCAACAGGATATAAGTGAGTGGGTTTTGCGCAGGAATCGCCAGAATTCCTTCCTCTTTATGATGTTACTCTGCACTCCTGAAAATAAAGGCTTTAGGAACAAATCTATGAAGTTTCCCTGATTTCCAGATCCGGAAAGCAGTGGTGGGATCCAAAAATTTTAGTAACAGGTTCCCATGCTTTTGTGGGATTCAAACGTAGTATGAGTGCCAATGGGGGCTACGGGCAAAGACGGGGCAAGGCAGTGGCCGGTGGGCATTCGAGGGGGGGAGTGAGGGCTGTGGGAAGGGGCGCAGCCACTGCGCTTGATCCTTGAAGCTGATGAGAAATCTTGAATGCATGCTGTTTAGCATGCAGTTGCCACGCCACGCCGGTGCACCTCCTGCTAAGACTTTGCTTCCAAGTTCTGCGGTGGCTACTGCTACAGAGAGGAGAGGCATTAACTAAGGCAAAAATCACATGGCAAAATCACCAATTAGTAACCCCCTCTCAGCACACACAAATAATTAGTAACCTACTCTCGGGAACCTGTGAAAACCTGCTGGATCCCACCTCTGGATCCGAGGTTTGACACCTGCCCACAACCCTTTGCTTTTGCTTCATCCAGACACCACATTCATTACTGTATAATACAGCTCTGAGCATCAACAGTGACAGTTTAGAGTTCCCAACCAAGTCAATCCCCTCACCCATTTGCCCTTTCTTCTTACCCAGAGATCCTTAACATACTCGCCAACACCTTTCCAGGAGTCTCCCTGTTGGTTTCAGAATTTTTTAAAACAGTGATTTAGGAGCAGCTGCCCCCATTGCACAAAGATCTCCACTGTGTGAATGTAAGCCCCAACAGCCATTTTGTGGCTGTCTCTACTTCCCGAGGCAGCCATTTTGTGCCTGCACTCACCATACTGAGTCAGAATTCCAAAGATGCCCATAGGCTCAAAAAGGTTGGAGTCCTCTGTTTATAGCCCACTGGGAAGGTGAAAGTCAGTGTGGTTTGCAAGGTAGAGCGTCAGGCTAGAGTCCAGGAGACCCCGGTTCAAAACCACCACCACCCCAACCATGGAAGCTTGGGCCAATCGCACACACTCAGCCTAACATATCTCACAGGGTTCTATGGGTCTCCATGGGGGAAAATGCTGGAGCATAAAGGAAGGAAGCAAATAACATGGAGCTCACTCCAACCGTTCACCTCTCTCCAGGTGAGGCACCATGTCCATCACTACCAGCAAAAGAGTAATATCAGTTCTACTAAGAGACAAGGAAGCATATCCCTGCAGTCTGGTCCTTTGCATATTTATTCGGCAGGACTTATTCTGTTTGCATTTGCTGCCTCCCCTCATGAATTTCTCGAGTTGATAGGGTTGCCAAATCCAGGCTGGGAAATTCCTGGATATTTGGGGGTGAATGTGCTGTTCTTTGGGGGGGGGCGGTCGCTGAGCCCGCCCCTCTTATTGCCCTGGGCACTGGCTGTGTATTTAACCATCTGCCAACCCCCTCCCAGGGTTTGATCACTGGGGTGTGATGCCAGACGTCTCTTGCTATTAATTATTTACTGAAAGTTGCTGCTGCTATAGTTTTAAGGTTTTGTATTATTTTTAACTGGGGCTATTCGATTTGTTTTATTGTGTTGGTTGTTTGTTTTGTTGCACACCGCCCTGAGCCCTTCGGGGGCAGGGTGGTTTATCAAATCAAATTAATCATCATCATCATCATCATCATCATCATCATCATCATCATCATCATCATCATCATCATCCTGGGGAGGGCAGGATTTGGGAAAGTAGGCACCTCATTAGGGTATAATGCCATAGAGCAGTGGTGGCGAACCTTTGGCACTCCAGATGTTATGGACTACAATTCCCATCAGCCCCTGCTAGCATGCCCAATTGGCCGTGCTGGCAGGGGCTGATAGGAATTGTAGTCCATAACATCTGGAGTGCCAAAGGTTCGCCACCACGGCCATAGAGTCTACCGTCCAGTGGTGGAATTCAAATAATTTAACAACCGGTTCCGGTGGTGGGATTTAAATAATTTAACAATTGGGATTTAAATAATTTAACAATTGGTTGTATAAAAGAGACATTTTCACAACCGGTTCTGCCGAAGTGGTGCGAACCTGCTGAATCCCACCACTGCTACCATCCAAAGCAGGCAGATACCCAGGGGAGCAGATCTCTGCAGTCAAATTCTGGAGATCTCAAGGCCTTATAAGCTGACAGGTTTCTCCACCCCCGTCACTGCAGTTGTTGATCTCGGGCCCAGAAAGGCTCCCGGCCTCTGCTGGGAATCCACTGTTGCTTTCTTTCCCATCCCCCAGCTCTCCTTCTCCTTCCATCACAGACAATGACTGGGGCCCAGTGAGGCTGCTGACATCCTCCTAATCCCGTGGTGGTGAACCTTTGGCACTCCAGATGTTATGGACTACAATTCCCATCAGCCCCTGCCAGCATGGCTAATTGGGAATTGTAGTCAGGGGCTGATGGGAATTGTAGTCAATAGCATCTGGAGTGCCAAAGGTTCGCCACCACTGTTAATCTAAACGGTAAGTGCATCATCTGTGCATGTACAGTCAATGCTTTCTTTTTTTTGAAGATATAGGGGGTTTCTCAAGTTTTCAGAAAAACATGTTGGGGATCAGTCTCCCCTATTTGTGAATTTAATTATCTTCAGGTAGGAAGCAGAGTTGGGAATTAGGAATAGAATTAACTCTTTGAGGCAAGGCCTAATTAGCATTGATACATACAATCTTCATGATTTATAAGGTGTAGTAGTAGGTTTTTTCTTTTTATTTCTTAAAAGAAAAAGCATACACACACACACAGACCCCTCTCAAACATCTGCAACTTGGAAGGCAAGTAATTTTGTCCCCTTCTCCATTTTAGCTTCCCCCTCTCTCATGTGATCCTTCATTTGACATGAAAAAGTATTCAAAACTCTATCTCCTGCACCCTGAAGCATCCAGGAACAGGGTCCCACAGAGACAATAGCCATCAGATTATCATATATCTTTTTGAAAAGATGTGCAAGATTTAAGTCGTACTTGCCCACCTGACTGCAAGGTCTTAATGAATGAAGCAAATTTAGAAGACTTGAAAAATCCGTGAAACCTGCATGTCTCAAAAAAGAAAGAAGCCCTTCCAGTTAATTATTTGAGTGGGCAAGCTGGTTGCCAGGAGATTTGAGTGGACAGACTGGTTGCCAGGGGCTTGTCAATCAACACTTCACTCCCCTGCTTAGCATTAAAAAGACCCTCACAATGTGAATTGGGTTACTACAATCCCATATTCATCCTGCCCTTCATCTAAGCAGCTCAGAGTGGTATACATAACTTTTCTCCGTCTACTCCACTTTGTCTTTACAACAACACAATAAGGTCTTTGACTGAGACAGAGTGACTTACCCAGAATGCTTCACGGTAGCATGGGGATTGGAACCCAAGTCTTCACACTCTCGGCCCAACATTTTAATAATTACGCTAGCTTTTAATTTAAAAAAAACCCTTTGCCTTTTCCAGCTCTTGTTCTGAGCGTGGTCAAGAAATGATGCTTCGTCAGGGAAACAGACTACCTGGGCTGCGTCACATGATGCCCCTGAAGTTCAGTTTACCACTTGGCTGCATCCCAAGGATACACGATAACTGATGGAGCAGCTACAGTAAAATAAATACAGTAAAATAAAGAGCCCCTTGGGGATTGGGCGGTTTATAAATTCAAATAAAAAATAAAAATAAATAAATAAATACTACTGATTTTCTTCAAGTACTCCGGGTGGAGAATTACAGTTCTTTGCCACAAAATTGGTGTGCCCTTCTTAGCAACATTTGGGACGCTGCTAAAATATCACTGAACTCATGGGGAACAGGGTTTCAGTAAGTAAAGTCACCAGAAGCTTTGCTGCAAATTTGGTGTCTCTATCTAAAACCCAACCTTCCCCCAGAGCCTACAGAGATTCTCCACAGACCGTAATGGAGTCACACTCTTAAATTTTAAAAAAGTTGCAGAACAAATAATCTTTCCAGAGCGCCTTACATTTTAATCCATCAATAACAAGTCACACACTACCTGTAAAGTACTGTGTACCTCTCCTGCCTATCCTCATGAAGGTACAGGCGACATAGCCTCAAGGAGAAGAAGCAACTGTGCAGTTTCACCCTAAGATTAGAAAGTTTCCAAAAAACAAACAAAGAAACCATGAGATGCACCTATTCATTTAAGAACCAATCAGTGGTGGTCGTGGAAAGTAAGCTTAACTCACAGCCGTCTTAGGGCAACCTTATAGGGTTTTCAAGGCAAGAGAAGAACTGAGGGAAATGCCCGTGTGGCATGGGTTCTGTGGAAACAGTATCTCACATGCTGTTGAATTGTCCTTTTTATGAGATAGGTAGAAAGAAGCACATAATCCCCTTCCTGCATGGAAGTGAAGGCATTACAGATAAACAGAAGGTTATATATCTTTTAAACAGCCACAACTACGAGCTGTTGGAAGCGGTGGCTAAATTTTTAAATGGTGTTATTTTAACTCACCAGAAGTTGTAGAGGCTGTTGTTATCTTGCAATGTTAATGTTAAACTTGTATTGTCGATACAATGTTAATGTTAAACTTGTATTGTGGATTGCTATCTTCATTGTTACTCCCAGGCTACAGGCTCCTTTCTGACTCACATACCAGGCTACTCTATTCAGAGGGCCTCACCTTTTGACCTCACAGTATATATACTCCACTTGCTTTCCATTCCTACTATCAGATCCTCTGAAGATGCCAGCCACAGATGCAGGCGAAACATCAGGAGAGAATGCTGCTAGAACACGGCCATACAGCCTGGAAACCACACAGTACCCCATTAATGTTAAACTATTTATATGCCATTAAAGGTTTTTGAAATTGAAATTGAAGAACTGAGGGGGTTTCCCATTGCCTATTTCTGTGTAGCGACCCTGGTACTCCTTGCTGGGCTCCCAATGAAATACGAACCAGGGCTCACCCTGCTCAGCTTCTGCGGTCTTACGAGATCGGGTCACAGCTAAGAACCAAGTACTTGTGGGAGGGGGCAGCATGCACATCACAAGGTTAAAATCAGTAAGTTTTAGATGCAAATGATACAGCCAATGATACAAAAATGTGACAATGTTCCTTAGCTAACATAGAGCAGTTTTAAAATGACTGAAAGATGTCTTTCAGTTTTGAATCAGTCTCTACGTGAGGAAAAAACTGCTTTTCTCTGTTCTCTGTTTTCATTCACGTCCCCAGAGCTTGCACTGATAAGTTCTATCCTTATCTTATACACATTTCCTCGTGAGCAAGGCCCAGTCGGTTCAGCACTGCCGGCATCCAAGCAGGTGTGCCAGATCAGGTGTATCAGTACATTTCAGACTGTGCACAGTTCAGGCCAGAGACCTGAGCAGGACAAAAGAACAAAGCCGACAATCCAGAGAGCCGCGGTTCTCATTCTCAACTCGCTTAAAGCGCCCTGCCTTCTTTCATGCTCACCTCAGCTACCCATTTTTTTAAAATTTCCAAAATATACTAATATTTCTCTTCTTTCAAGGAAACAAAAGTGGCAAAGTGAAGGCTCTGTAAAGTGTACAGTTATATTCAACCACTCATTGAATAAATTACAACTTCTAAAAATATGTATTTGGGTAGGGAGATATGCTCTAGAAAATTTTCTGGCACTTTATTTTTCCATAGGAAAGTTTCCCATTTCTGACAATTCATTGTATCAGAAAATCTATAACAATGAACGTACTCCACTGTCAATACAATAATTTGGTAAGGTTCACAGCTTCAAAATTGCAGTTAATGTTTTCCCAGTAGTGATCCCTAGGGATTATGTGAGAGAATATGTGCCTGTTTTATTTATTTGTAAACAAAGTGGGACATACAACCACAGATTCATATAACAATTAGAATTTTTTTAAAAATCAAACATGAATTCACAATGCAAGAGAGGCTGTGGAGAATAAGTGTGAAACTAAAATGCCTCAGTAACCTCTGAGGAAGAGAGTAAAATTCTGTTGCAATAGATGAGTGACCAACTACATCAGTGGTGGTGAACCTTTGGCACTCCAGATGTTATAGACTACAATTCCCATCAGCCCCTGCCAGCATGGCCAATTGGGCTGATGGGAATTGTAGTCCATAACATCTGGAGTGCCAAAGGTTCACCACCACGGAACTACATCCATTGCCAATTAGGCACAATTCTTTGGATTTGCTAAAATCAGTCTGTTGACAGGTTTCCATAAATGTCTTTATTTTACTTCCTTGAACACATCTTTACATTTACCTTTAAATCTGTACAGGTATTATTACAATAACAAATAATTTCCATGTATTCAGTTAAATACATTTGAAGATTTATAAGACTGAAATCACTTAACTGTTTTTCCTATCCAAATAATTAAGTTCAAGCACTGAATATGGTTGAAATGGGTCATGGTTACTTTCCTACGTACAACAAGCCATCTTTTGTAGATTTGAGATTCATGACTTCTCGCAGACCTATCTGACTAAGTGACATTTATGTTATGTCCAACCCTCGAAACAAGTAAGTTCAACACCCTTGTCACAGGGCTATCAAGGCAAGGCTTATCCCAAAGCATTCCCAGTTATCATGGTCCCATTAAGTGTGGTTAGGGTTGGAGATTCGGATGGTCCGAATCCGGATTTTGACCGAATCTGCATTGATTCGAATGGATTCGGACGAGCAGGGTCCGAATCTGAGCTGTCCGAATCCCAGACAAATTGCGTTTTTATTTTTTTGGTGTTTTTTCACGTTTCGGCATTCAAAAGATACCCTGAAATTTTCATGCCAGTACCTTTAAAAATGCGCCCCCTGCAGTCACCTTCAGAAATTCCCCCATTGAAAGCAATTGAAAAAATTCAATGCAAAACACAGAATCTTGGGCAAATTTCTGGGGGTGCCTGCAGGGGGCGCATTTTTAAAGGTACTGGCATGAAAATTTCAGGGTATCTTCTGAATACTGTCCTGATGATGTACTCCACGTTTGGTGCAGTTTGGTCCAGGGGGGCCCAAGTTATGGACCCTCAAAGATAGCCCCTATCTTCTATTAGCTCCCATTAGAAACACTGGGGGATAGGGGCATCCCGTTTGGGGGTCCATAACTTGGGCCCCCCCTAAACCACAATGCACCAAACGTGGGGAACATCATCAGGACAGTATTCAGAAGATACCCTGGAATTTTTATGTCTATACCTTTAAAAATGCTCCCCCTGCAGGCCAAAACATGAAAAAACAGCAAAAAAATAAAAATGCATCCGAGAATCTCAGATGTCACCGCAAATTCGGGTGTATCCGAGCCTGGCAGGCTCGGAACTGGGGGGATCCGAGCCCATACACCCGAACTGGACCTGAATTCGAACCGGGGCCAATTTTTTCCCCATTTACCAACCCTAGGTGTGGTTCATCTCCTCCTTCAAACCCAAGATTCCTTTCCTTGAATTGCTTCAACCCACATCAATAAAGTTAGTTGGGAGTAGCATCAAAATGGAGGTCATCGCCCCCTGGCTCCATCTTCAGAGAAGCCCTGCTGGAAAACCAGCCACTCACCAGGACATTGTTTTTTCCCCCATTAGATTGATTTCCCACCCCTCCCCAACAATGGGCAGGCCCAGGGCGGCTAGCAATACAAAAATATACCAGCGATTAAAAAACATAAATTGTTTAAAAATCTGTCTTTTAAATTTACTTTCAACATTACAGTTACTACATTCCAATTCTAGTTTCCAGGATGAGCAACTAAGGAGGGAGGAACATAAAAGGAAAACCAAAACCAAACCAGCTACAGAATCAGATCATGATTCCATCCCTAATAAACTGTCCCTAATTCTCATAATAATACAATCCATATTCTAAATGTGAAGAGACAAAAATCACCCCAGGGTTACACCACCCTTATGCTATGGCAGCCTGACAAAGCCAATAAGGATTTCCTAAAGTAACTGATAAAACTTTGCCGCCTTCAGTGTTCCATGCAATTATACAGTGAGTCATTACTAAACTTAGCATACAAATATGATTAGATATCTGGGGTGGTTAATGGTGCTCACTTGTTCTCAGTTTTGTTTCATGGCAGAACACTCCCTAGCAGAATGCTTGTTGCTCAATGTGAACATTCTGGACCTCAGTTAACCTAAGCTTATCCAAATTCTCAGTGTGGCGCCCTATGCATGGGCGGTGGAGCTACTCGCAATTCTCATCACCCAAATGGCCTCAGAGAGTTCCCAGCAGTGGCATATTGCCCACGGGAACAAGGGGGATCAAATGACCCTGGGCGCAACAGCGGGGGGCAAAAAATCATCCCCATCCCCCTCCTCCTCCATGCTGGCCCAGCTGAGAAGGGCTGGGTCAGTGTGGGGGAGGTGCCTAAAGACAGAGTTGGCCTGCCATCAGGAACTGGCCTGCTGCCGCAGCACCCGTCCAAGCACCTCCTTCCCTCCCCCGGCCCTCGGGGGCAGGGGCAGCTTGGATCGGCACTGCAGCAGCAGGCTGACTCCTGAGCCACCCACCACGGCACCCTGCCCCATCCTCTGCCTTTTTGCAGGCCGGCTTCTGCCCTCCCCAGGGCCGGGGAGGGCAGGAGACAGCCTGCAGGGAGGTGGGGGGCAGCTCAGGGGTGTGCCACAGCAGCAGGACAGAAGAGGAACTGGCCTGCCACTGGTGAGCAGCCCCTCTCCTGAGCCCCCCCCAAGCAGGGGGGCACGGGGTGGATGGCGGGGAGTGCCCGGAGCAAGTCCCCGGGCGCCATTTCCCCCTATATGCCTCTGGTTCCCAGGCACATCTAGACAACTGGAACTCTGTTATGAAAAGGATCTATTTACTTTAACGGGTTAAGATGCTAAATAACTGTTTCCACAGAGATATAGGCTCCTATTTGAAGTTGTCTGAAAACCTGAAAACCTATCTCTGAATAATGTCGTTATCTACAGTACATGAGCACTCCAGAAATGAGTAACTGGCAGATGTTCAAAATGAGGACAGGATTAACACAAGTTCAGCAACACAACACATGCCATACATGCATATTTATATTTCTTTATTATATTTACATTTCAGTTTCAGTTTTAAAAAAGGTAGGTTGTGTGGCCATGGGCTGATGGTTTTAGCTCCTAACATTTTAGCTCCTAATCCCCTTCGAAGGGGTAGGCAGCATAGGAAACCGAATTAATAAATAAAAATAAATAAAATGTTTCGCCCACTAAAAACCCCAGATCAAAGTTACACAGACTGGAAAACTCTGAACAGCTAGCTGATTCTGGCCGTAAAGCCTTCCCAATTGTTCCCAATTGTTGAGCTTCCCAATTGTTGAAGAGACATGTATCTCACCCACAAAGTTACAAACGAACGAGTCAGAATATTGTCGAAGGCTTTCATGGCCGGAAACACTGGGGTGTTGTGTGGTTTTCAAGCTGTGTGGCCGTGTTCCAGTAGCATTTTCTCCTGACGTTTCGCCTGCATCTTCTCTGAAGATGCCAGCCACCGATGCAGGCAAAACGTCAGGAGAAAATGCTACTACAACTAGACCATAAAGCCCAGAAACCACACAACACCCCAGAAAGAGACAGATATTGAATTCTTACATCTTCTCTTGCTGGTGTTCTTGACTACTTGAAGCTGCCTTCTATTGAATCAGACCCTAGATCCATCAGAGCCAGTAGTGTCTGCTCAGACTGGCAGTCGCTCTCCAGGGTCTGAGGATGAGGCCTGTCACATCACCTACTGCCAGATCTTTTTATTAGCTGGAGATTCCAGAGACTGAACCAAGGACATTCCGCATGGCAAGCAGAAGCTATACCTTCTGGGAAGGGAAGGGATGCAGCTGCCCAGGAGGCCTTGGACCCAGAGGAATACCTGGGGTAAATGGCGCCCGGAGACAAATTGTCTCCAGGAGCCCCCCAGGCTCTGCCCCCCCACCCCCAGGCTCTGCCCCACCCCACCCCACCCCAGCTCTGCCCCCCACTGCCCTCGACCCCACCCATGTCACCATGGACATGGGCAAGGTCTAGGGTGCCCACCTCCCCCCCAAGACTCCCTGCCGGCTGGGCTCCTGGAGGCGGGGGGGTGGGGCTTGGGGAGCAGGAAGGGGTGGGACTTCCTGCTTCCCAAGTCCCAGCCCCCGCCTCAGTGCTTATAAAAGAAGATCTCCGAGGCT
The DNA here is from genome assembly GCF_021028975.2 of Sphaerodactylus townsendi. Taxonomy (NCBI): domain Eukaryota; kingdom Metazoa; phylum Chordata; class Lepidosauria; order Squamata; family Sphaerodactylidae; genus Sphaerodactylus; species Sphaerodactylus townsendi. The sequence goes on along the minus strand of NC_059435.1, from coordinate 4,220,850 downwards.
GGGACTGCAGTCTCTTCTGGCCTGCCCGGAGGGGAAGGAAGGGAGTCCAGGGCAGGGCAGGGGGGAAGGAAGGGAGGGAGGAGATCAGACAGTAGAGTTGGAAAAAGAACCCGGCCTAGTCATAATCAGCCTACAGGCAAGTGAAGAGGCTGACCTTTGGTAAAGTTAGCAAAACCAATGCTAAGTCATTCCAAAACAATGCCAACAGGTTGGAGAAATAATGTTTCACAACTTGGGCAACACAAGAAGACATGCTTTGTAAACTGATGCAGAAATTCTTTCCAAATAGAGATTCAAAGGGCTGGGCTATGTTCAACAAAATATAAACACACCAAAATAGCAAAACACCTTGTGCAGCACAGAGGGCCCGTTGTAGGCAGCCATGATGAGCCATAAAACAATGCATTTTTAAAAAACCAGTTGTGAAATGCACGATTATTAAGACCAACCAAAATATTACACGTTATCTTTCGCATTCCCCATCACTCTTCGCTAGGTCAGATGAGCTTCACCCGATGTCTTCAGCCTACTCATGGTTTTGCAATATTTTGGCTGGCCTCATTGTGATACAAAATGATGTAAACTTCACACATTAGCAGGACGTGGACATGAGAATCTTGTGTCAATTCTATACTGTTTCAAAAGACCTTGGAAATCGCAGCCCAATGAAACACCAAGAACACCAGCTTTACATGTCTTTCCCCCAACACCTTGTCAAAACAACAGTGCTAAGGGTTTCCTTGGAAAGTCAGAAAGGTATGGATGGCATGCATTCTAGGAATAATAAAGAAAAAATAAATATCTTTGTTAATGGACCAATTCAACTGTGACATTTAAAGGCCTTAACTGAGAGAAGGTGGGTGGCCACCCAGGGCGTGGCCTTCTCAGCGGTGGCATCAAAACTCTAGAACTCTCTTGTCAGGGAGATTGATCTGACCCCTTCAGTTGCCATCTTCCATCAGCAAATTGACTTTCTGATCAATGTTTTAATGCTTATTTTTATAGTTCTGTGTGCATTTTAGCTGTTTTAAGGATTTGGGGGCTTTGGTTAGCTTTAAAATGGGGTTTAATTATGGATGTTTTAATTTGTCGATGGCCTTGATGGCCTTTGTAAGGGTGAAAAGGTGGGAGATAAATATTGCAAAATAAAATAAATAAAATAATTAACTTCTACAACTTTCTGACTTTCTAATTTCAGTCTCAACACACGATTTTTCATACTAGAATGTCACAATTCCCACACACTTTCTAAGTTACCCATGGGTCAACATATACACTTACCCAGAATCCTCCTGAAAACCTTCCAATTCATCCTTGTGCTCTGCCAAGGTAGATTCTAAATCCAAGTAGGCACCATTGTGAGACAGCTGCAACGCACAGTCATCCAGCTGAAAGAGGAAGAATACAGAACGTTCCAATTATCTGAAGTTAAGAAAGGCCACTCTGCCACCACTCAGATTGTCACAGTGTTTGCTCTCAGATCAAACCTCGCAAACATTAGTGATGAAAACTGCTGAGCAAAATTGCCCCAAAGCAAGTGGGTGAAAGATCACCTGTTTCCCCAAGATAACAAACTTAAACTTTAGTTTGGAGAGGAGACGTCTGAGGGGGGATATGATTGAAGTCTATAAAATTATGGATGGGGTAGAAAATGTTGACAGAGAGAAATTTTTCTCTCTTTCTCACAATACTAGAACCAGGGGGCATCCATTGAAAATGCTGGGGAGAAGAATTAGGACTAATAAAAGGAAACACTTCTTCTTGCAACGTGTGATTGGTGTTTGGAATATGCTGCCACAGGAGGTGGTGATGGCCACTAACCTGGATAGCTTTAAAAAGGGCTTGGACAGATTTATGGAGGAGAAGTCGATCTACGGCTACCAATCTTGATCCTCCTTGATCTCAGATTGCAAATGCCTTAGCAGACCAGGTGCTCAGGAGCAGCAGCAGCAGAAGGCCATTGCTTTCACATCCTGCAGGTGAGCTCCCAAAGGCACATGGTGGGCCACTGCGAGAAACAGAGTGCTGGACTAGATGGACTCTGGTCTGATCCAGCAGGCTAGTTCTTATGTTCTTATGTTCTTAAAACACAAGGGTGGATTCTGCTCACCATTCTGTGGAAAAACTTCACACAGCTCTTTCCCCAAAAATGAGTTCAGCCCATCATATTTCTCTCGACCCAGATTTTTCAAAGAACATAAACTAACAATCTTTTCCCCACAACCCAGGTTGAAGACGATTCCTGCCTGAGTGAATCCCAGCAGAGGGAAATGCTTTATTTCTTTCGCCTCAACCTGCCATACTGTGGGCTACAGGAGATTCCACAGGGAAGTTTCCTCTGCTTGCAGCTCATCCATTTGCTGTTTCGCTGTCAAAGGTAGACGAATAAAGTTCATTTAGCCCAGCAATCCTGTGCATGTGTTCTTTTTTCCTTTTTTTTTTGAGGGGGCTGTCTATGAAACTACAGCAACACAAATATGTGCATGCTATGGCTTCTGTAGTCATAACTTTGCAGACATTCCCCTCAAAACAAAACAAAAAAGGGAAAACAATGCATGCACAGGATCACTAAGCTAAACAAACTTTATTACTGGTGTTTCAAATATGCTGCCACAGGACATGGTGATGGCCACTATCCTGGATAGCTTTAAAAGGGCCTTGGACAGATTTATGAAGTCGATCTATGGCTACCAATCTTGATCTGAGATTGCAAATGCCTTAGTAGACCAGGTGCTCGGGAGTAGCAGCAGCAGAAGGCCATTGCTTTCACATCCTGCATGTGAACTCCCAAAGGCATCTGGTGACCACTGCGAGTAACTGTCAGAATCCCAAAAAATGAAACAAACTCATGTATAAGAACAGTAGTTTATTGAGTATTGAGGATCTTCTCTGGTCATGCCAGAACTGAGGTTTGCCCACGCTAAACCCAGTAGTTAAAGTAGCTTGCACCCCCCCATCCTGGGAAAGCGCGCCCAAAAGGAACTGTGAAAGAGATAACAGTAGAGATGGCCAGGCACTGACCTTGAGCAGCACCTGGTACAGTATAACATCATTCAGCAGACAGTTGAAAGTCAGTTAGAAATGCAATTAACCCATTCCACACACACCCAGCATACAGAAAGCAGCAATAGCAAAATCCCCATAATAACAGGCCTCCTGACAGTAACAGAGTGCTGGACTAGATGGACTCTGGTCTGATCCAGCAGGCTCTTTCTTATGTTCTTACTCTAATTTTGACAGCAAAATAGCAAACAGATGAGCTGCAAGAAGAAGAAACCTCCGTGGGGAATCTCCAAGGAGACTCTCCTGCAGCATACAGAATGGCAGGCACCACTGTGAAATTGACAAGCTCCAGATTCTCCCTTTAAGGTGGATTTAAAAGGAGAATCTGGGCTCCCTGTTTTTGGGTGGGTTCCAGCATCACAGCGGCTGCCCATGGGGGGGGGCACAAAACTCAGATTTTGTATCCGGCTCCATTTTCCCTAGCTACGCCTTTGCCCGGAGGGGAGGGCAGAAGGGATGCCAGGGGCGGGGCTTGGGGAGGCATGGCCATGCCCCCAGTGGTGGGTGGGGGCGTGGCCCTGCCCCCGAACCTTCCCATAATAAATCTATACCTACGTCCCTGCACATGCCACTCCCAAACTGATCTGTGAGCCATTACCACCCACAGTGTAAATCTGGGGCTCACCAGCCAGGTAAGCTCCCCTCCCCTCCCCGCAGGCCATGCCCTAACCAAGCCACATTTATGTTATAACCAGCTCTCGTAATAAATGAGTTTGACAGCTCTGCTCTATGTCAGACTCTCGAACGTGGAAATAACAGAGACCGTAGGAACGTCCAAAAGCAGTTTATTCCAGGTGATACAAAGAGTAACAATGTAAAGCAGGATCTGAGCTAGAGAGCTCAGATCCAGGACCTATATCCTTTAATCTCCCCTGTTTCGCCCCACACCAAATGTCCACTACAGTTTCTACTACAATGACACTACAAAACTTCAAAGGACCTGGGAACCTTTCACACCTCTTTGAAGATGGGCTGGCGCCTGGAGATTGCCACGAAAGGAAGAGGGAAACAGGGAAACATTTGCAAATCACACACAGCAAGACATCAAGGTACTGACAGGTATGGTCCTGACACTCTAGACCAGTGGTGGTGAACCAATTGGCCATGCTGGAAGGGGCTGATGGGAATTGTAGTCCATAACATCTGGAGTGCCAAAGGTTCTCCACCACGGCTCTAGACCCTTACCCAGCAAGGTTCTAGGCTGCAGTACTACAGGTCATCCAGGAGGCACACGTTCCTTTCACACTAATAAAAACCACCAACGAAAGACAGAATATATAAAACAGAACTGATATTGGTGGATTCCGCACAACACAAATATAACTTCTCTCGGACATTATAAATAATGTTTTGGGGAAGAATTTCACACAGGTCTCTTCCCCAAAAGGACTTCAGCCCATTATAATCCTCTGAACCCGGGTTTTTCAAAAACTGCTAAACTAGTGATGTTTTTGCAAACTCCCAGGTTGAAGGTGCTCCCGCCCAAACATGACAGGAAGGAGATGCTTCATGCTTCCTGTCTGCCAGCCAGTTCCCCCTCCCCCTCCCCCTTCCACCCTTTGACTTTTGTTTCTGCCACTGTCTGCCCTGTCAGGAAGATTCTGCCTGCTCGCCATTGTACAGATCCCACAAGCACTTTTTCTCCTCATGGGAACAAGTATGACCGCCATTTCACTCACAGGTCTAAATCAACACATTCATTATTGCCTGGCCACTGCATTGCCTGGTCCTCTCTCTATTTTTTTTAATTGTGTGTTCCACATGTGCAGCTACGCAGGTGCAGCCAATCGGATTGCGGGAAATTTGGTGTAGCTGCAGGGGTTCATTTCTGTATGCCTTCGCAACTACACTCCAAGAGCCCAAGCTTAGATGGATATACACAAGGGCTCATTGTAATTCCTTCCCTTGTTCTGTACTCCAAGGGAGGTTTCTTAAAATAGACTCACAAGAGCGGAAATGCCCCCACTGTACTATAGTGGTGCAATCCATGGAACATATAATGCTTAACTGCCCCAAATACGAAGAAGCTGGGACCAGGCTTTTGACTCTTCTTCCTGCTCAGTTTAAGGAATACTCTGTTGCTGGGAAGGTGGCATTCCTACTAAACAACTCTTCTTCTGTGATTTTAAATTCTGTAGCTAGGTTCCTTTTAGGAACTTTGGAATAAAAGGAAAAAAAACTATGCATGCTTTGTAAAAAAAATTAAAAAGATGTGTTTTATGTGTAGGCGTGAAAACAACCCATATTGTCTCCATGGGCTCCAATAGCTTCCTGAAAGCGTAAAAGGCACACGTGCGAATGGAAAAAGGGGGAAAGGGTTCGTTTATAACCTGTGCAACTCGTTATAAATATGCTCTGCAGAATCCACCACTGATAAAACAGTTTTCAAGCTAGAAGTAGACAAGAAGGAGAAGGAGAAGGAGAAGGAGAAGGAGAAGGAGAAGGAGGAGAAGGAGAAGCAGAAGAAGCAGAAGCAGAAGCAGAAGAAGAAGAAGAAGAAGAAGAAGAAGAAGAAGAAGAAGAAGCAGAAGCAGAAGCAGAAGCAGAAGCAGAAGAAGAAGCAGAAGAAGAAGAAGAAGAAGAGGAGGAGGAGGAGGAGGAGGAGGAGGAGGAGGAGGAGGAGGAGGAGGAGTTTTGGATTTATATCCCCCCTTTCTCTCCTGCAGGAGACAACTAAAAAAGATGACTCTGCATGGTAGTCAATATAATCCACGTAGCATTATAAAAGGCAGTTGGGATACTCCATATAAGCATTCAGCAAATGAAATGAGATGATTTCACCTATGCTACTGTGGAGATAGACCAGAATACCCACAATCCCTGGCTTAGGATCCCAGGGTTAACAAACCAAAGAATGAGCCTGCCAGAACCCTGCTCGTTTCCGTTTGGGAAAACTGAGCATCCGCTATAACCAAATCTGAACAGAGAGGGCCTAGTGGCTTATTTAAGTCCCTCCTGTTCTGTTGTGGAGATGTGATTACCTGAACAGAAAAAAAAACCCACACCCACTCACTGAAACCGTCCTGGGTGGTAATTAGTGGCCCATCCATCAAAGAAAAACCACGGGTTTGGATCACGAATGGTCCAACCGGCACAGATGGAACCGTCCCCATTCCATTTATCATCCAAAAGTGGCATATCTGGATATAATACATTTAAAGTAGTCAAATTCCAAGGAACCCCCTACTGTTATAGGATATGGTGCTCAAAGAGATCTAGAACAAACAGTCTCACGGGGCAAAAATGGTTGTGTGACTTTCTTTTTAAAGCATTCCAATTAAATGCGCTAGAATCTTGGGTTGCTCAGGCACGACCCAGCACACAGTTCGTTATGCTTAAATCTCACGGATTTCAAGGCCCCCAAACCTGTGAAACTATGTGCTGTATTATAGCACACAGCGGACTGGGGTTTTTTTACCTTTGCCTTTTAAGTAACAGGTGTGGAGGATGAAAGCAACCTTAGGGGAGGTAGTAAAGAAATTCCCAATTAATTTCTCTTTTTTCCCCACTTTGTAACGGTTTCGGAGAACTCCTTTCTCCTTGTTACGGAAAGTTTTGCTTCTCCGGCCAGCAGAGAGGGAGATTCACCAGCCTGGTTTGAATCAATTTGCAAAAAGCCGCATGCATTTTTCAGCTGGCCCGTTTCCAAAAGAGGGGAGGGATCCCCCTGGCCCCCCACCCCTCACTGCTAGGCAACCTGGACCCTTCCAGCTCCCAGAGTCCGCAGCTCCCTTTCACAGGCAGTGCTCAAAGGGAGCTGCAGGAACAAAGGCGGCGCTGAGCTGGCTCCTCACCAGCTACCTGAAGAGAATGAAATCCTTTCCGCGCCTCTTTTCGACAGTGACAATAGACATTCCTGCCTGGCTTTGAATAAGACGAACTCATTAGCCTGGGCTTTGTTCTGGCGCGTCAGCTTTTGCCGTCTTCGGACTGGCCCACAGTGGACACTTTACAAAGGGAAGCGAGGGGGGAGGGGGCCACTGGCCTCCAACACATGGTAGCCACATGTCCTTTAGTAGCATGAAGCCTTCAGGCCTTTCGCCCTCCTGCCCCACCTCACGTCACAAAGCCAAATGGACATGTAAATCAAAGGGAAAGGAACATGTGTTGCCACGCCGACAGAAACTTTGGGGCATGGGGGGGGGGGTTGTTTTTCCCTCAAAGCACTTCGGTGGGTTCCCAGGCTGCGCCCTAAGTGGTCTCTCCTCATCCTGTTTTAAATTCCACGCACAAGCAGCATCAAGTTGCTTTGGCAGAAAAGAGAACTTTATCTGGCAACAACCTCTTTTTATTTGTGTTTTTTTTTAGCATTCCAGACTATTACAAAGCGGCCTTCCTCCTGCTTCCTTTCCTCTCCCCGGTTCACTGGGAAAACAAAATACATTATTATGCTCTATATTATTGCATTTCTCCTCTTGTTGGATGGTTCCATCATCCAGTTGGAGGCATGAATGTTGTGTCAATCAAGCAATGGAGACGGCGGGATAGCGCATCTCCATTCATGCGCCCAAGGCAAAGTTCGAATTATCTCCGGTGTCTCAACAGCCACGCCCTGCGTGATTCCGAAGTTCATCTAAATCAGGAGAAGGCAGCCTTTTGTCACGTCAAAACCTCTGCAGCATCCATCTATCACAGTGGTGGCGAACCTTTGGCACTCCAGATGTTATGGACTACAATTCCCAACAGCCCTGCCAGCATGGCCAATTGACCATGCTGGCAGGGGCTGATGGGAATTGTAGTCCATAACATCTGGAGTGCCAAAGGTTTGCCACCACGGATCTATTAAAATGATGCTGCACCAGCGGATGAGGGGAGGCTCACAGGATGGTGGGTTGTAGCAGCCTTGAGCCAAGATGGAAGGTGGGGTACAGGCCATTGACTGCCCTCTCAAATCCCTAACTCTGCATGACAAACAAAATGGTCTGCTGAGGTCTGGAAATCTGCCAGTATCACAATTGATCCCCAGACTGCAATGATCAGTTCTTTTGGAGAAAATGGCTGTTTTAGAGAATGGGTGGAAGTGAGGTAAATAAAGCATCTCCTGACTGGGGTGCTGTGTGGTTTGCGGGCTGTATGGCCGTGTTCTAGCAGCATTCTCTCCTGATGTTCTCTTCTCGCCTGCATCTGTGGCTGGCATCTTCAGAGGATCTGATCACGGCCATACAGTCCAGAAACCACACAGCACCCCGGTGATTCCGGCCATGAAAGCCTTCGACAACACACTGAACATCTCCTGAGTGCCTGTGCAGGAGCACCTCCAACCCAGGATTCTGCAAAAGGATCACTGGTTTAGTGATTTTTTGAAAATCCAGGGTTCTGGGGAACAAAATGGGCCAAACTCATTTTGGGAACAGGCCTTCTCCGAAATCCCTCCCCTCAACGGTTTATATTAACATCCCACACCTGGGCCCCTTCCGCACACGCAAAATAATGCATTTTCAAACCACTTTCACAACTGTTTGCAAGTGGGTTTTGCTATTCCGCACAGCTTTAAAGAGCACTGAAAGCAGTTTGAAAGTGCATTATTCTGCATGTGCGGAATGAGCCCTCGTACATTTGGCCTGTGCAGAATCCACTCGTGTCTACTCTAATTCTTAACTCCACATGATGCTGAGGAATATAGCACTGGTGAAGGAATCGGCCTCAGAAATAACGTTTCCTGCTTTTAAGCACCAGCAATCAGCCCTCTGATGGTACATTTCAGCACAGGTTCATGAGACCCCTCTTGTTCCACAACTGGATTCTAACTTCCTCCCTTTTGTTTCGGCACTTTAAAGTCCAGGATAAAAGAATTACTGACGGTATCAGGTGGATTCAAACATGGGCCTACAGATTCTTCTTGTTATCTACGCTCTTGTGTGGTCACTTAGAAGACCCATTTGTATGCTAACATGGCTCTGCTCCTTTCTCAAGCCACTTCCTTGCATTCGTTTACCCTTTAATGGGTTCAACAGGTAGTAACTTTAATGGGTTCAACAGATAGTAACTTCAAAGTAACTTCCATGGCAGCAGACGTCAAGCACACAAACACAGGTTTTGGAAGCATGACCCCCGCAGCCTCCATTCACATGGACACAGTCACTGGAGAAAGTGCACTTCATGTGAAAAACAAACATTTGCCAAGCGATATGTAAATCTCTACCTGTGATGCCTCTAGGCCAGCCCAATCTCATCTGATCACAGAAGCTAAGCAGGGTCAGCTCTGGTTAGCATTTGGATGGGAGACCGGGAAGGAAGCTCAAGGTCCACGACACAGAGGCAGGCAAAGGCAAACTACTTTTGTTCATTGTATTGTCGAAGGCTTTCACGGCCGGAATCACTGGGGTGCTGTGTGGTTTCCGGGCTGTATGGCAGTGTTCTAGCAGCATTCTCTCCTGACGTTTCGCCTGTATCTGTGGCTGGCATCTTCAGAGGATCTGTGGCTGGCATCTTCAGATGATCCTCTGAAGATGCCAGCCAGAGATGCAGGCGAAACGTCAGGAGAGAACGCTGCTAGAACATGGCCATACAGCCCGGAAACCACACAGCACCCAAATACTTTTGTTCATGTCTTGTCTTGAAAACCCTACAGTCATTATGGATTGTTTGCGACTTGACACATTTTCCACCACAATGTATAACTTAAGCACTTAGATCCAATAGTAAAAAGTCAAACAGGTGTTCATTAGCCTGAGGGTTCCAGTCCTGGCAATAGTTCTGACTGGAACAAAACCCAGACGTGTTCCTGCCAGAGGGATATATGGGGACAAATGTCCCCGGGTGCAGGGGGGGGGGTGGAAAATCACGGAAAAATCAGGTCTTGCCCCAGGCTCCATGAGGGAGGGGCAGAAAACTCTGGTCTTGCCCCAGGTGCCATTTTCTGCCAGTAAGCCTCTGACAAAACCAAATGTAATATCCTAAGCAATCCTAAATCTTTGCGTCAGAAGGCACCTGACATGAGAGGACAGTGCCACCGTTAGCAGATCCAACCCACTTTTTTTTTTGTTTGAAGGAACAAGCCAGAACAACCAACACAAATTTGTAAACCAAAATTCATCTCAGCTGCTCAATGGAAAGACAGTGCTCCTCTCTTCCCAAACCCACAACCTGTAGGTAAATGATCCTGTCTGGATACCAGTTATGGCCAATCCCAGACAGGTTGAAATTTCTCTTCCTTCTTTTCTGTGGGTTACAAGGGGGATCATCATTTGAAAACACAGGTTGAGAGTAAGGAACAACAATCCATTCTCAAGCTGGGGGGGGAGGCGGCGTAGTGGAAGGACACTCCTTGTTCCCATAGGTTATGTCTGTCTCCCACTATAATCCAGGGGTCCCCAAATTTTTTGAATCTAAGGGCACCTTTAAGACTCTGAGTCTAGGGTTCCAAGTCCTTCTGGCCATCAGCAGGGATTGTGGGGCAGAAGGGGGAAAGGTTGCCAGATCCAGGTCAGAAAACTCCTGGTGATTTTGGGGTTGAGCCCATGGAGAACATGGTGCCTCAGTGGGGCATAATGCCATCGGGTCTATTCTCAAAAGCACCCAGGTTCTCCAAGGAACTGATCTCTGCAGTCTGAAGATGAACTGCCATTCCAGAGGATCTCCAGACCCCATCAGAAGGCATCCCTACTTCTGACACATGGGTATGAGCACAACCACAAAATGGCTACTGTGAGAAGTGGAGCCAATCACATACAAAGAGGAAGTCCAACTGTGGAGGAGAAAACAAGTCAATTTTATCAATGTACCAAGGTGAGTCAAAGGGAGAATGAAGCCAATCCCTTTCAGATGGTTTTTAAAAGGTTGTTGAAGTGTTGTAAGTTGCCATGAAATATTTTGGGTAGCAGTGACTAAAAAGTCTAATAAATATGTTTTTAAATTTTTTTAAAAAAAAACATTATAGTAGCAGCTATTGCTGAAATGTTCTCAGTGGCGTGGGAGGTTAAGAGCTCGTGTATCTAATCTGGAGGAACAGGGTTTGATTCCCAGCTCTGCCGCCTGAGCTGTGGAGGCTTATCTGGGGAATTCAGATTAGCCTCTGCCCTCCCACACACGCCAGCTGGGTGACCTTGGGCGAGTCACAGCTTCTCAGAGCTCTCTCAGCCCCACCCACCTCACAGGGTGTTTGTTGTGAGGGGGGGAAGGGCAAGGAGATTGTAAGCCCCTTTGAGTCTCCTGCAAGAGGAGAAAGGGGGATATAAATCCAAACTCCTCCTCCACCTCCTCCCTTCCTCCTCCTCCTCTTCCTCCTCCTCCTCCTCCTCCTCCTCCTCCTCTTCTTCTTCTTCTTCTTCTTCTTCTTCTTCTTCTTCTTCTTCTTCTTCTTCTTCTTCTTCTTCTTCTTCTTCTTCTTCTTCTTCTTCTTCTTCTTCTTCTTCTTCTTCTTCTTCTTCTTCTTCTTCTTCATGGGTCATGAGAAGCCCAACTGGGCATTTGCCTACCTTCCCTGCCCCCCAACTTGGTGGCACCCAGGAGAAGTGTTGGCAGGTGTCATGGCGTTCCCTGCATCTAACTCTGGATTTTTACCCCTGTCACAGCCTCCACATTCTCATCCTTAACAATCTTTAGGCTTCATATGCAGATGGAACCCAGCCATCTAACAAGAATGCATGCTTACCAAGTTCGCTGATCTCACTGGGGGAAATAAAGTTGTCTCTTAGGGGTTAACAGCGGATGCGTTAAGATTTAGCCTTGAATTAAGAAAATATATGACTGACTAAAACCGGAACTGTGGTTACAACTATCCAAAGTTAATTTACCTCACCACCTCTTAGATGTTCAGCACAATTGTAGAGAAAGACCTAAAACCAGAGTTCCTTCAGCTTCTAACTCCAAACTTAGAATGTTTTTAAAAGTTGCATTTGCGAAAGGAGTATTGACCTTCTGAAGCACCAACATTTTTGCGGAGCCGCTTAACTCCCCATCTTTCATATCTATGCAAGAAACTTAAACAAAAGACTGCGTAGCTCATTCTAAATTGAGCTCTCTCACACACTTTACTCCTTATGTTAAATTTTACTATACACTAGAGACTTGCTCCAAAAGTTTATATCTGTAAGGGTACTTGAATAGTTACCAAATTAATGCCTTGCTGCTAAAACTTTTATGGCTGGCTTCCAACCTTAGAGCACATTACAGATTAAGGTGATCAAATACTGATTCATGAATAATATCAGATCCCAACAGTAATTTAGGGGGCCAAAACACCATAAAAACATATTCACGGCCTTGTGAAGATAAAAATGTACATTTCTGCACCACTGAAGCACCGCTGTGCAATGCTCAAAACACTGCCAAGGGGAGCCTATTAGGAAGACTATATTCGGCAACGTAAAATGTTTGTTTTTGATCATGAATGCCTCTGCTTGGCTTGGATGCTGTTACAATATTGTGCAAACCTGAAGTCCTGTAGGTTGCAAACCTTCCACACAGGCAGGGCCAAGGAGGGACGTTCTGACGGTACCTTTGCACGTGTTCTGGAGGTACAACGAGATGGCATGGGAACAACCACGGCCCGAGACCTGAATTCGCGCTGAGCTAGAAAATGCTCTGAGTGGTCTCAATCAACTCTCTACAAATCTATGGCCGTTTCTGCACGGCCTGTTTATGGCGCCCTGGGAACGGTAAAAATGCAGACCTGGCGTTGCTCCCCCTCCCCCAGGGCAGCGTCAGGCCGCCCTGAAAAACAACCCTTTAAAGGGTTGTTTTTCCCGCAACAGCGTAGCCCTTCTGCGCGGTGCTTAACAGCACCGCCGGGAACAGTTGTTTCTTTCCGTCCCAATAATCTTTCAGCAATGCGAACCGTTATCAGTTTTCGCTGGCCGTTGAAAAGCCCGCCCACGCTGTCCTCCTCGACCCCCTGGAGGTCGGAGGGCAGCGTGGGCGGGGCTTCGGACGCCGTAGCAGGCCGAAGACGGACAAGGGGGTGAGGTGGACGGAGAAAGGGGAAGCAGGCGGCTGATGTGGAGCCGGGGCCAGCCGCCTGGGGCGTGCCTTCTCCGGAGGCCGCATGCAGGCTTGCGTGCGAACGGCCTCCGCCTCCACGCCGGCAGAATTCTTGCCGGCGTGGAGGCGCCTGGGGGGCCGTGCAGAAATGGCCTATCAGTGACCCTCATTCCACACGGTGGCTCTCTGATGGCTTTGAGGGAGGGGTCCAAAATTGGTGCAGCAAATAAATAATATCAGTAATTTGAAGAAGAACCATTAATAGGGGGTAATAAGTACAAGCAGTCCCAAAGCAGACTGCTGATGCGGAGCTCCAAAAAAGAACCTTCCCTCCAGCATAAGGAAGCCAGAACTTATCCTGGCCCACCAAAGCAGCCTTGAAGCCCAATCTCAGCACCACCAGGATCATCTTTGGCTCTTGATCAGAATACGTGGATATAATCAATGATTTAGAACACCTCAGTTAACCCTTAGGTTCCATAAATAGTAACTTGTGAACACTCCTCCAAATGTTGGTCATAACTGGGCCAAATGCTTAAAATTCAGTTTGGGATATCTTGAGATCTTCTTGAAAAGTTGGACTTTAAAAAAGTGTATCACAATACCTCAATGAATAGAAAAAGAGTTTTAAATTTTGCTCAGTCCTTGTTAAAAAGTGAGAAATATCTGGGTCCATTCCTTTTTTCCCCCACTCTGTGCACACATTTGTTTCCTCCTGTGGAAATGTCATTTTATAGTTTATACTGACACACTGGCGTAATGCCCATTGGGCAAGGTGGGCGGCTGCCCAGGGCATCACCTTGTGGGGGGCATCAAAATGCTGGGTTCCTTTTTGGGTATTTTAGTGGTTTTCCATTTTTGGCCTGCAGTGGGCGCAGTTTTTAGGCTAGTGGCACCACAATTTTAGCGTATCTTCGGGAGACTGTCCTATAATGTTGGTTCCTAGGCTGCTTGAGAGGTTTGAAATTCAGGGAGTTCAGTTATGGACTCCTTTCAGTTGGTGTCTCCCTCATTTCATTAGCTTCCAATGGGAGCTAATAGGAGATGGGGGCTGATTGTTTTGAGGGTCCATAATCTTTGGCCAATCCTGAAACTGTGTCCTAGAACCAAATCCATACCCCAAACTTGGGACATTAAGCAGTCTCCTGATGCATTCTGAGTTTTGAGACTGTGCTCTTCAGAAATGTTTCAGCCTGCAATCCCCCCATTGATTAATGGTAATGGTCTCAATGTAGAACAAGTAAGTTGGGCAGTTTTCTAGGATAGCCTTGGGGTGCATTTTGATATCAGCACCAAAATTTCAGGATATCATCTGGAGACTGTCCTGATGGCACCCCCAAGGTTTGGTGCAGTTTGGTTCAGGGGGTCCAAAGTTATGGACCCTCAAAGGGTAGCCCCCATCTCCTTAGCAAAGAAAGGGGGATGGGGCACCCCCTTTGAGGGTCCATAACTTTGGATTCCCTAAACCAAACTGCACAAAACTTTGGGTGGTACAGTTTCCAGATGATACCCTAAAATTTTGGTGCTGATACATCCAAAAATGCGCCCCCTGCAGGAACATCCCAGAAATTTGCCCAAGAATCTCTGTTCTGCATTGAGTTTTCTGTATTGCTGTCCATGGGGGTTGCAGGCTGGGGGGGGGACATTTCTGAAGGCACAGTCTCAAAGCTTAAACCTTATCAGGAGACTGCCCTGATGATACCCCCCAGGTTTGGTGCAGTTTGGTTCAGAGGGGCCAAAGTTATGGACCCTCAAAGCTATAGCCCCCATCTCCTATTAGCTCCCATTGGAAATAATGGGGGATGGGGCACCCCCTTTGGGAGTCCATAACTTTGGACTCCTTGAACCAAACCTCACCAAACTTGGAGAGTAGCGTAAGGATAGTCTCCTGATGATGTGCTGAATTTGTGGTGCTGATATGTCTAAAAATGCATCCCCTGCAGGCACCAATGTCCTGGAGCAAAAAAAATTGGTCGTGGTGGAGTGGCCGCCTCATGGGGGGGCATCCAACTCCCCAGGTTTTGGCTCCAGGGCTACAGCTTTGCTCCAGGGCTGCCTCCTGTGCCATGCCCCTGTAACTGACACAGCTGCTAAGAAAAAACTTATAGCCATGTTCTTATGTCTCCTCTCCCTCTCTGACTGCCAGAGTTCAAACTATTCTAAAGAGAAGCAAGTCTCTCTCTCTCTCTCTCTCTCTCTCTCTCTCTCTCTCTCTCTCTCTCTCTCTCTCAATTCAAAATGACAAACGGAATGACTACTGGGCTGCCCTCAAAGGAAAAGAAAAAAGGAAAGAACTTTTGAAATTCTCCTCAGGTTTCCTCCTGTGGTACCAGAAAGACATACTATTAGGAAGCCTGTAGGCATCAAGAACATCCCTAGGAGACCTCCAATTCTTTCTTTCCAATAGAATGAATTAGTTTAACTCGTTTATTTGAGGATGTTTTTCATTTTTTAAAATAATGTTTATTAGATTTTCCATATCATACACAAACGAAAGAATGATAGCATTTTTTAAAAAAAAAGACATTTGAAAGGTTTACTTGATACTTTCCCCTACTTGGGAAATGTCTTAATATATTGTCTCTACCTACATCAATCAAACTTGGACTTCAACCAATCGTTATCACAAATCTCAAAAATCAAATCGAATATCAAATACTAGCCTATTTTTTTATACTAATTTAACTCATAGCGTTGTTATTCATATAATGGTTTTATAATTAGAAGGAAAAACACATAGAATGAACATTATCAGAACACAGTGGAAAGAAGCAAAAACAGAAACAAAGAGAGGAAGAAATTATTCTACATATTTGTGCTTTTTATTGATTTATCTTAAATGCTTATAATTAGCATTAGGTATTATTAGAGGAAGCACCTTAGCATGATCTAAGTCTTTTCTTACTGACAGTGTCCAGAGATATGCTGTGGGGAATTCTGAATCGTCAGAATGGGGATTGTTCAAAGGGATTCCACAGGTCTTGGTGTTTCCACGAACACTTTGTGATCATTACTGAGAAGCATCAGGCAGGCGCCTTCCTCCATCTTGGCCAGCCCAGCCCAGCCCAGGGGGAGAAGGGTGACACCAACCCTACTTGGCCTGGGAAAGGCTCTTACAGCAGCCAGTTGGGTAGGCAGACAAGCTACCTCTTCCTCCCTCCATGCTTCTGAGGGGGAAGAACCAGGCCGGGGGGGAGGGGGAGGGCCTTCTTCAGGGCCATTCCTCTGCCCAGTTTGCCACTGCCTAGGATCCACCATCCGTAGCCTCGAGCCAAGTATCATCAGTTCAACATTCCTGTCTAAGCTACTAGAAGCAGCTCTGCGGGCAGGTCTCTGCCAATTGCAGCCAAATTGGTGAGGTCAAATCTACCCAATAAAACCCACGGACAAAAACAAAATGAAGCCAGATGCCACGAAACAAAATAAAACCAAAGCAACGTATCTAACCCTATCCCCTCCCAAACACCTTCCTAAAAAGTTGTTCTTCACAAAGGTCCCTGAAAGTCATGGTTTACCGTTGCCAACCTCCAGGTGGCTAGAGGTCTCCTGGGGTAACAGCTGCTTTCCGAGCAACAGAGATCAGTTCACCTTGAAAAAATGGCCACTTTGGAAGGTGGACTCAATGGCATGGTCCCTTACTGAAGTCCCTCCCCTCCACAAACCCCGCCCTCCTCAGGCCCCACCCCCCCAATCTCCAGGTATTTCAAAATCCAGAGCTAGCAACCCTACCAACAGTGGGAGGATGCCATTCAAGAGGATGTTTGTACAATATTTTTAAATATTTTATTAAATTTGCTATCCTGCCCTTTTCCAGCCAGAGGCCAGGTCCAGAGCAGCTTACACACAAACACTATCAGTCATTATCACATTTAATACAACCAACAATCATAAGAATTATAAAATCACAATCATACGGATGATAATCTATATATATATAAAAAGCTCTGTTAACAGTGACTTTGTTAACAGTTGTCAGGCCATGCCTGTCAGTGTTTAGATGTCTTGCTGTGTAGAGATTGCAAATGTTTCCTGTAAATGCTTTCCGGTTTCCCCCTCCCCTCCCTGGCAATCTCCTGCGAGAAGGTGCGAACGTTCCCAGGTCTCTTGAAGCTCTGTAGTGCAAATGTCATGCTCTCTCTTTGAAGACCATTTGGTGGGAATCAAATGGGGGGGGGGGAATTGAAGGATATAATAGCGGGATCTAAGCAGAAAGCTTAGATCCAACTTTCTCTGTTACTCTTCGTGTTGTAGAAATAAACTGCTTTGGGACTTTCCTACGGTCTCTGTTATTTCCACGTTCGAGAGCCTGACAACAGTGACCCTAACGCCGAAACGGCTGGACGGATCATCCCCAAATTTTCACATGACGTCCCTCCCTGTTGCAGGCAGGTAATCAGACCTTCAAATCGCCGAAAGTCCATACTTGAGCCAGGTAAAATGTCTTTTTCCTGGCGCACCAGGCCATGAAGCTGGCTGTCTTTAACTGTCACCCTTAGAATGTTCGTGCAGCATGTCTGTGGACTGAGCGGTTGGTTTGCCCTTTCAATGTTTGCGCAGATGGCCAGAGATGAGCAGTGAAAACAGTAAATAGGTAATACTGTTAGGTAATACAAGTGGAAGTGAAACACATACACACTTTGCCGTGTGAGAAGTCAGGTGGGGTTCTCCCCCCTCACACGCAGGTAACTTTCACTCTCTGTACCTCACCCACTGCTACCACACAACACACATCCAGCTCATCCTCACACACCTCACTCTGCCCTCCCTCACATCCAACCACCACTTACCCACTTCCTCACCCATATTCACCACAGCTCTCTTTTACTAAACGCAAGCTGGAGTTTGCCTTTTTCTTCTACGAAAATCCACGGGGTGGGGGCAAACCAACACTACTGGCCTCCTCGCTTCTTTTGCATCGTGGCCCTTTAAGAACCCAGAGAGCTAGCCTCGATCTGAGCGCCTCACCCCCCCTGCCTCTGCTGCCTGACTGGGATAGCCTCCTTGCCCCAGTTCTGCCTTACCCAAGCCAGGACTGTGCGTGTCAACCAGCCTCATGGATAGCGTGGATCTCGCGACTCTGACAGTTCTGTTGTGTGAATGGAAAGGCCATTCACCTTTATACTAAAAAAACAAGATACTACCATATAACAATGTGAATTGAAAAGGGAAAGAGGGATTCCATTTGACCACCCCAAAAGGCTATACTGGGGATCATTGGACCTGCATGGACATCTGTGTGGGTTGCGGACTGTGATGAGAAGGACAACTGCCACAGCAACGCGTGGCCGGGCCTCACTAGTAAATATTAAAACAGTAATGTCAAAATATGTCAGTGATGGCAACAAACAACTAAATTTTCATTAGGGTACCCATCACGAGTCCCAATATAACCAAAAACATTTTTACCACCCCCTCCCCATGAAATTTTTAAATTTTCTAACTGTTGAGGGGAGGAAGGAAGCACGCAAGCTGGAAAAGGGACTATGAATGCTTCAACCAAAGGAGCCGCAGCAGAGAGTGCCTGAGACAGATGCAAGCCAATAACATAACTGTGGTGCCCCAGGGCTTGCGACTCCAACTCCGTCACCTTGCCCCACCCGGTAGGAGACAAATGCAGGTTCTAATAGCTGTGTGAGCTCCAGGTATTGACTTTCTGTCAAAAGGAAAGCACAAGGCTAAAACAAATTACTAAATCACAAGCTTGTGACTTATTGTTCATTCATTTCATACACCATTTTACCGATGCTCTCGCCAGGAGAAAAATAAGAATAATGGCTGTGTGATGTTGAAACTCCATCTGTGGTTTTCCTAGAGAGCAACACAATATGCTGCGATCCCCATAATATGGTAATTCATTAAGCCAATCAATCCGGTATCCAGCTACGATGTGATAATTAACAGAGCAGAAACTTCAACTAATGCAGACAAGCATTGCTGCAAGGAAATCAGCTCCAGTTTTCTAAATCTTTGAAGGCTAATCCCACATTTATCACAGCGGTGCATGGAACTTTCTTCCAAGTCAGCGTGCCTTCGAGTCCATTGCGGAGCTGCCACAGGGTGGGGGGAGCACCATGCCTGGGTGTGCGCCGTTGGGGTCATTGGGGGGTGGAAAATCACCCCTGACACCCCTCCCCCCTCACCAGGCCTGGCAGAAGCCACTGCCAGACCGGTCTCATAGGGCCAGGCCTAGTTGAGGCCACTGCGGGGCACCTCTGCCTAGCCCCATACCTCCAGCCAGGTCCCGCGGCCCAGAGCAGACTGGCGGGGCCAGGTTGTGGGGCTGGGCAGTTGCCCAGCCGGGCTGCTTTTTCAGCTGGCTGAACTAAGTAAGTGGGGGGCAGGGCGGGGGCGGGTTACCACCAGTGGTGGGATTCAGCAGGTTCACACCACTTTGGCAGAACTGGTTGTTTAAAATGGTGCTTGTAAACAACCAGTTGTTAAATTATTTGAATCCCACCACTGGTCGTCACCACCACCACCACCCCGCACTGCCCCCCAATTACCTTAGTTAAGCCGGTGGCCCAGATGGGCTACTTTTTCAGCCGGCTGAACTGCTCATTGCAGCTGGCACAATGGGGGGGCACAATGGGGGGGCCGCAGGGGGTGGGGGCCAGGCACCATTTTTCCACAGCACCATTCCACCCACCCACACACCACTGCTTCAAGTTGAATATAAACCAGCAAGACATCTTTCACCTTATATTACTACTACCCACCTACTCCTGAACCTATACAGGCTCCCCCTACCAGACCTCCATGTCTGTTTTCCATTTTTCCAAGTAAATCCAAGATGATGACAAGATAGAAATGTGGCCTTCCATCTTCTGCAGATCATTTTAAGTTATTTGAAGTTGTTCCTATCTGATGTTATGGCTATTTTATGTTGTTTTTATTGTTCTGGGAAGAAGTTTTAACCAAAGTTCCTATTTACATTATTTTATTTTATTTCAGATATCTTATCTAAATCTCCTTCTTGTGCCATTTTATATGGAGGCTTTGTTTTCATACTTTTGGAAGCTACATGGTTTTACCTCAAATTCGTATTAATTATATTACAACAACCGTTATTTGGCATTTAAAAATAGGTTCTAGAGCGTTGCCAGACATTTTTTAAATACAAATCAAGAGTACATTCAAAGCGCAGACAGGAAGACTATATAGCAGTATACATTACTTAGAAAGTTCGGTCACTTGTAAAAGAAATTTTGCTACTTTTTCCAAGAGCATGGCATCTGTGTTGTTTAACAGTAGCTCCACAACAGAACAGTCAGAGTCACTTTCAGATTTGTCTAGGGCCAGCCTGGGAGAGAAATTCCTGATGCCCACATATCTCGGACAGTCAAGAATAATGTGAGCAAGAGTCTCCACTTGATTTTTACAGTGTGGACAACCCCGATCCTGAAGAGGTATGGATAAGTAGCGACCCTTTGTAATGGCCGATGGGAAGGTATTGGATCTGGCTCTTGTGATAATCCATCTCTGTTGGGGTTATTAATTATATTTGGAAAGTTTTGTTTTCTATTATTTGATTTGAACCTCCCTTTTATGCTTTTTATATCAGATCTCCAAAGGCAAGAGTGCCTGCTCCACACTTGAGAGACCCCTCAAGATCAGGGGATCTTTTTTTTGGGGGGGGGGGTCGCTAAACTTTGAAAAAGTAAAACACACCCAAGGAACGGAGGGCATCTGACGGCTCCAGAGTCCAGCCGAATATGAGACCCCACTTTGCTCCCCAAGTCCCCAGCCCTTCGGGGATGGGGCGGTATAAAAGTTTAAACAATAAATAAATAAATAAATAAATATAAGGAGTGGGTCAGTGGGGACTGGAAATTATCCTAGCCAGCCAACATTTGTGAGCTGTATATAAACCTTAGTATTAAACTTCTCTATTTAAACGAATCACAACTGTACAATTTACCGTGGCTCTTCCTGGAACCAGAGAGTTGGCACATTCTGCTGCTATAAAAAGCATGGATCTTACTGAATAATCTTCTGTCCTTGGACGCATGAAACCACCTTGTTTTGAATCAGGCCATGGGTCCATCAAGGTCAGTAGGGTCCCCTCAGATTGGCAGCAGCGCTCCAGATTTCCAGCCTTTTATAACAGCATGGTACAGTGGTTAAGAGCAGAAGACTCCACTGTGGTGAAACAGGTTCGATTCCCCACTCCTCCACATGAAGCCTGCTGGGTGACCCTGGGTTAGTCACAGTTCTCTCAGAGCTCCCTTGGCCCCACCTGCCTCACAAGGTGCCTGAGAAGGGGCAATTGCAAGGCTCTGGGAGATGCTGATGATTCAACCTGGGGCCTTCTGCATGCCAAATAAATGCTCCGCCACTAAAAAGCCCATTACAGATAGTTTGGGTGCTGTGTGGTTTCCGGGCTGTATGGCCGTATTCTAGCAGCATTCTCTCCTGACGTTTCGCCTGCATCTGTGGCTGGCATCTTCAGAGGATCTGATCCTCTGCCACAGATGCAAGCGATGCCAGCCACAGATGCAGGCGAAATGTCAGGAGAGAATGCTGCTAGAATACGGCCATACAGCCCGGAAACCACACAGGACCCCAGTGATTCCGGCCGTGAAAGCCTTCGACAATCCATTACAGATAGTCGAGATCTCTCAGCACAGCAGAAATCCCACCAGTGCCAAAACGAAACCTCCGCAAAAACCAACTGGTTCAATTACAAATACAGGCTCAAATTCTGCTTACAATAATTTATTTCTATTTATTTAAAATTATGTCTCATGCTGCCTTTCCATTTGATCCGGGTCTCTAAGGAAGCCCACATGAAAACATTAAAATGTTTATACAATTAAAACATCATGTAAAATTATAGTGTAATTCAATAAAACCACATAAGCTCACCATGCCCAAAGGGCCAATAACAGTTATTGGGGGTGTACCAAACAAAACAGAAAAGTCTTCACCCACTGGCAAAAGAAGAAGAATCTGGATTTATATCCCCCCTTTCTCTCCTGTAAGGAGACTCAAAGGGGCTGACAATCTCCTTTCCCTTCCCCACTCACAACAACACCCTGTGAGGTAGGTGGGGCTGAGAGAGCCCCGAAGAACTGTGAGTAGCCCAAGGCCACCCAGCTGGTGTGTGTTGGAGTGCACAAGCTAATCTAGTTCACCAGATAAGCCTCCACAGCTCAAGTGGAAGAGCGGGGAATCAAACCCGGTTCCTCCAAATTAGAGTGCACTTGCTCTTAACCACTACATCATGCTGGCTCGACACTGCTAGAGGAAGACAAATGAATTTCCCCAGGGAAGAACTTTCAAAGTTTTGGTATCACTGCCAAGAAGGTCTCTTTTCTCAGGTAGCCACCCTTGTAGACTCAGATGACAGCGGCAATTGAAGCAGGGGCACCAAAGATGGCCACAGAGAACAGATAGGTTCATATGAGTTGGTGGGATTCAAATAATTTAACAACCGGTTCTGGTGGTGGGATTCAACTAATTTAACAACTGGTTGTTTACAAGCACCGGTTCTACCTGCTGAATCCCACCACTTGATGGAGGCCGCAGGGGGCTTTAAAGATCAATACTAGCACCCTGAATTGAACCTAGAAGCAAATTGAAAGCCATGTAGATGGAACAAGACTTGTTCCAACAATCCACTACAGTCAATACACTGGCTGAAGTATTTTGGACCAAATGTGCAGGCACTAGAGAGTCTGAAAGGGTACCTAGTGATCCAAGGCAAGAAGAAGACGGGGGGGGGGGGGGGTTGTGCCTATGTAACCCCCATGCTCAGAATGTGTTGACCCAGAAAGGGGTGGAGACTCAAAGCAGCAGAAGGCTGCAGAGCTCATGTGGTTTGGAGGAGACAAGGCTACCAGACTCGGACCTTGATTTGTATAAGCCCTTAACACCTTGTTAAGGTAACTGCAATGTTGTTGGGAACTAGTGGGAAGGTAGTTGTTTATTTTTGCTATGTTGTAAATGTTGGAGTTTATTGTTTCAGGGTTTATTTTGTGGTTGTAATGGGTGAGAGTTCTCCTGGAAACCTTCATCATGTTGAATCCTGTTCATCAAGTCCTTGGAGTCTTCAGGAGCCAACCCACTTGCAAAGAAGAATTGGACTTGGCAATATCAGTAGACTGTAAATATAAGGACTTGAAAATGCAACCTGAACCGGACCTTGAAGTGTGACGTTAAATGTTGATGTTTGATGTTATTTGTTAAGTAAGTAAACTATTTTGTTTTTAAAATTTGTTGTTGCAAACTCATTCCAAGTTCTGCCCCACAGAACCCACAGATAGAGGTTACACCTACAGCACCTGTGTATAGGGGGGATTTAAGCTGGCTGCCATGCATTATTTATTTTAATAGGTATTTATACTGACCCTTCTCTTTTGGGCTCAGGTCAGTTTCCAACCACAGACAGTTAATATAAATAAGATCAAATATAAATAATCCATACAATAAAAACCATGAAATCAACAATTAAAAATGGTTTTTAAAAAGTCTAGGCAAATCCTAGTGGCAACACAGCTGGTGAACAGTACGGATCAGAGGGACCAAGGATCACAGAGCTTAAAGGTGATCTGTGGGGTGGTTCGAGCAGGAAGGAGGGAGGGGAACCCATATGGTAAACCATTGCTGCTTGGTAGAGCAACTCTGCATTAAATCCTGCAGGGTCCGGGTCTCATTAGACACAGCATTCCACCCGGTCAGCATCCTAGCCCTGGTTGAGGGAAGCTGGACTTTCCTTGGGCTGGAGACCACAAGTAAACTCTTCCTTGACAAGTGAAGAGTTCCTTGGAGGGTGTAACGGGAGGAGGAAGACAAGGATCTGCCCCCGGTCTCTTCCTCGGAAGATACTCCCTGTGATTCCTCATTGCCCCTCCAAAGACAACCTTCATCAGCACCAGGGCTGCCTCTTGAGCCAGCAGGGTTCTCAAGCCGGTGGAGGAGGGGCGCTCTACGGACCCGCCCACTTCTCAACCTGCCACAATCTCCCCCAGGACCTTAGGAGCAGACAACCAGAAGGGCTAGGCCCAGTGCAGGAGCGGGCGCCCAGAGGCCTGAACCCTCCCCTCTGTTCAAAAAGCACTAGCAGAAGCCCAGATCTAGGTCCTGCTTCTCCTTATGAGTAGAGGAGCTGACTTACGAGGCGCGCCTACTGATGGATCCAGCACAGCCTTAAAGAAACAAGCCTGCAGAAGGGTGGTGACCGGTGTGGTCAACTTGCCTGTCACCATGCTGAGGAGCCTAGGGCAGTGGTGGCGAACCTTTGGCACTCCAGATGTTATGAACTACAATTCCCATCAGCCCCTGCCAGGAATAGGCCCTGCCTATCCCCTCCCTTTCTTTTGGCCTTAGATCGGGCGCCGTTTTAAACAACTCCTGTTTTATAAAAACTTTGGTTGTTTTAATTCTAGCTTTCTGCTGTTTGAAATTGCTGCATCGGTTTTTTTAAAGGGATTTCAATGTTTTATATGTTAAGCTTGATTTGTTGTCTCGGGTAGAACAGGTTCTTCCAAGATCAGTGAGCCACTCCTCGAAATTTCTTCGGGATGAGGCGGCCTATAAGTTCAATAAATAAATAAAATAAATATGGCCAATTGGCCATGCTGGCAGGGGCTGATGGGAATTGTAGTCCATAACATCTGGAGTGCCAAAGGTTCGCCACCACGGGCCTAGGGGCTGCTCCCACACATGTGGCCAACCCTGATAACCTCAAGGCTGAGCCCTGAGACTTTTCCTCTGGACCACACGACCTGTCCTTCGCACTGTGGACTGTGACGCGATGGCCTGACAGCTTTATCCTGTCTGCCAAGTTCTGTTGCTGTGGAAGTCCATCTCCATTCATTTGCCTCCAGCCTGGTAAGCCAGACACCGGAGCCGCCTTTGTCTCTGGAGTCTTTGTTGGATTGACGCTCTGTGGCCAAGGATTCCAGCATCCCTTGTGGTCTCCAACAGGACCGAGTCGTTAGGTTCAACGGTTCGTAAAATGCTAAACTACATCTTGCCTAAACCACTCCAAATGGAATGGAGGCTACATTGCGAATTCACTTCTTTAGGTGAGAGCCAGCGTGGTATAGGGGGTAAGAGCAGGTGGATTCTAATCTGGAGAACCGGGTTTGATTCCCCACTCCTCCACTCGAGTGGCAGAGGCTTATCTGGTGAACCAGATGTGTTTCCGCACTCCTACATTCCTGCTGGGTGACCTTGGGCTAGTCACAGTTCTTCAGAACTCTCTCAGCTCCACTTACCTCACAAGGTGTCTGTTACGGGGAGAGGAAGGGAAAGGAGCTTGTAAGCCACCTTGAGTCTCCTTACAGGAGAGAAAGGTGGGGTATAAATCCAAAACTCTTCTCTCTTCTCTTTCTAGGTGACAGGAATGGTTTCATAGTGAGTTGGAAGCAACTTGATGACATCACACCATTGCTGACGACAATCCTAGAAAAATCAGGCAACCCCCTCCCCCCTGTGCATAATTTTATAAACTTCTACCACCTCCCTCCCCCCAACCCCTTTTCTAAACAGAAAAGCCCCAGACTCTTCAGGGCAGGTGCCCCAACCCCCTAACCACCTTGGCTGCCCTCTTTCCAAGCCTATGGCTAGTCACTATACAGGATCTGCATTTGCTGTTTTGCTGTAGATGTTTTTGCTGTACTGGAGGATTCTATTGTACTTGGTCATTAGCAGTAAATAAAGATTACTTCCTGCACGGGGTTGGTGAGCTTCTTTGGGCTCGGCCTATTTTGTTGCACAGCAACAAGGCCATGCCATGCCCAGAATATTTGTACAGTCATCTTGTCCCCTGCACGTTGTAGTCAGAGCAACCAGGCATTCCCCACAACAGCTGATAAATGACTCCAAGCAAATCACGACAACAGTTTGCAACAACGCTGGCGAATATAAAGGAGAGCAGAGAACTGACGGTACCCTGACCTGCCTTTCTCAAGAAAAAAAATCCTATTGGCACCTTTTCATTCTAATTTGCCCGCTCCAAATATGTCCAAAAACTGCTTCTGCCAAAGAAATAGAAACATTACAGGCCAGTGTTTTTCCCCACCTCACTGTTAGGGGTTCCAGGGGGGTTTTTTTGTTTTTTTTGGGGGGGGGCTATTCTGATTTGGAGCTGAAAGGCTGGGAAAGGGCTTACCATTCTTAATCTTCGCAAACAGCAGTGGCGTAGGAGGTGAAGAGCTCGGGTATCTAATCTGGAGGAACCGGGTTTGATTCCCAGCTCTGCCACCTGAGCTGTGGAGGCTTATCTGGGGAATTCAGATTAGCCTGTGCACTCCCACACACGCCAGCTGGGTGACCTTGGGCTAGTCACAGCTTCTCAGAGCTCTCTCAGCCCCACCTACCTCACAGGGTGTTTGTTGTGAGGGGGGAAGGGCAAGGAGATTGTCAGCCCCTTTGAGTCTCCTGCAGGAGAGAAAGGGGGGATATAAATCCAAAACTGTTCTTCTTCTCTTCAAACTATGAGGCTGCTAAAGGCACAGAGGGAAGTCCAATTTTTTTTAAAAATTGCACCTTTAAAAAACAACAGTGCTTGAGTTATGCCTTTGTGACCTAATGATACTGCCTGATGTTTATGTACTGAGAACTGAAGCAGCAACCTGAGCTTTCTTGTACCGTTACCCTCCTGAACGCCAGCAGCACCACCATCAACAGGAGCAGAACCGCAGACTCCTCCTCAAACCGAGACCAGCCGCCACTGCAGCCACAGGTCTGACAGGGACAGGGACAGGATGAGCTGGGGGCAGAGGGCGCCACTCCACAGACCAGGGGGTCGCCAACCTTTTTGAGCATACAACACAAATCAGAATTTTAAGATAGGATGGTAGGCACCACCCCAAAAATGGCTTCAACAGGAAGTGGCACCAAGGCCAAAATGGCTCCCATGGGAGGCAGAGCCAAGTGGCACCCCCACCCTCCTCACACCTCTAGTCAGGAAGGACAGTCTGAAGGGGGAATAGAATCACATGCTGACTAAGGAATGCCCAGTCGTCTGGATTCTCCAGTGGAAACCCCCTTCTATTTGAATGGCAGCCAATAACAAGTCCTGCTTTGCAAAGGTCCCACCCACTTTCGGGAAAGCTTGGCAAGCGTCAAGGGGAGTAAATTTCCTTCACTTCCTTTTACCACTTACCAGTCCATCCCCTCTCAGCTCGCCCATGATTTTAATAACTGATATCCAATAAGGTCATATTAGCCTATATCGGTGGTGGCGAACCTTTGGCACGGGTGCCAGAGGTGGCACTCAGAGCCCTCTCTGTGGGCACGCGCAAACACAGTGCCCCCCCCCCCCCACATCTAGGCTGGCTTGGGCTTCTGGGCTCAATTATTAGCATTAAACCTAAGACCAAGTTTTGGGGAAGCAGTGTAGGTAACCCTGTTAAGCGCTGTTAAACCCCACTGATTTTCATGTAAAGAACTGCAGTGCGATCCTTTACCTGGGAGTAAGCTCGGTTGCTGGAAAGGGGCTTGCTTCTGAGTAAACCCTCCTAGGGTCGTGATTCACACGTTGGAAGAGATGCACAATTGCTTCAAAGCAAAGCCACAGACTACCACCAAGCTTACTCCCGAGTAACGCACGTCTTGGAGCCAACTGGTTTTTCTAAACTAAAACCTCAGTACTCAGGTTAAATTGCCGTGTTGGCTTTGGGTTGCAGTTTGGGCACTTGGTCTCAAAAAGGTTTGCCATCACTGGCCTATATGAGATGCATAATCAACTGAGCTTCCAGCATCAATCCCTGCGAGTGTCATAACGCTGTCTCCTTGTTAACCATGATTTAAAACAGGGATCCCCAACCTTTTTGAGTCCGTGGGCACCTTTGGAATTCTGACACAGAGTGGTGGACGCAACTCCAAAATGGCAGTCCCAGGAAGTGGAGCCAATAATGGGAAAGAGGAGAGAGCGAATAAAACAGACATAAGCAGCTGCCACTGAAACATCATTGTTTTAAACGGCATAACAAGAACCTCACGCGCCTCCCACTACTTCCTAGAAACACATGGCAGGCACCAAGAAAGCTATCTGTGGACACAACACTGCTCACTGGCACCATACTAGGGGCTCCTGTCCTACCCTGTTTCCCCGAAAATAAGACGTAGTAGAGGCTTTGCCGAAGTGCTAAATATAAAGCATTCCCCGAAAGAAAGACGTAGCAAAGTTTTTGTTTGGAAGCATGCCCGTCAAACAGAACACCAGAGCATGCAGCTGTGGAGCGGAAAAATAAGACATCCCCTGAAAATAAGACATAGTGCATCTTTGGGAGCAAAAATTAATATAAGACACTGTCTTATTTTCAGGGAAACACAGTAGAGGTTTTGAAGGCATTAAAGCCCGCCGTTCTCTTGCTTGTCCCCACTGGGACTGATCAAAGGGGCATTTTCAGCTGGCAGAATGGACCCAGAGGAAGCAAATTGAAGTAGCCAACCAGACTCCACATCACTTATTTTATTTGCTATCAGACAAGCACATCCCATCTATTATTGCTTGTCAACCTCTAATTATGCCAAAGTTATCAGCAATTAGTCAAGGGAAAGAACAAACAGCAAGGTACATCATATCAAGCGAAAGGCTATTTTTATCCCATGGTTCAGTCAGCATTCTTACGTTGGCTGGGATTACAGCCACCAGGCAGCCAAGTTACTGAATGCAGTCCAACACTATTACGTGTTGTGACATGCTCAACAAATGCTGTTATAAACAGCTATCCCGCAATCCACACAGTAAATCAAAGGTTAAAAGCGAGCGGTTCCCAAATTGCCAGGAAATGTATTTATTTCAACATTTCTCTCCTTTTCAATACGGAATCGGTGTACAATTATCAAAGGTTCTAAATGTTTCCATATCAGTACAACGTAATATTATGGCTGGTGTTCAAAGAACAGAGCCTGCTATTTCCATATGACCAGAGAAGCCCGTGGCTTCCACATTTCCACTTTGGGAATGAAGGAGACTTCCCAAAGAAGTTGCCAATGTGGCAAGAATGTTGCCATATGAGAGAGTCCAACATGGTTGCTGCTTCGTGCCTTTGCAGATGACAACAGCTCACGTTGATGGCTGCCCTGCTCTGAACCTTGTGTTAGACCTGACTTTCGGATTACAACTCTGCTTGTGGACCTACTTTGTGTGAACTGTACTGACCTTGTTTTGCTGAACTTGTGGACTTACTTTGTGTGGACTTTGCTGAACTGTTCTTGAGGACTTAGTTTGAGTGGACCTGACTGCACCAACGGAGCGGTGAGCTTCTGTGAGTTTCTTTGCCTAACTTCTGTCAAGTAAAGCTGAGAGTTTCTTTGCCTAACTCCGTGGTCGCGAACCTTTGGCACTCCAGATGTTATGGACTACAATTCCCATCAGCCCCTGCCAGCGTGGCCAATTAACTTCTATCAAGTAAAGCTGTAAGTTTCTTTGCCTATCAAGTAAAGCTGTGAGTGTCCACTACACCGTGCCTTGTGGGCAGCCTGTGACTCAGCAATAGCTGCGCGCCTTCTTCAGTGTAATTTCTATTGTGTGGTATTGTGTGCACTGATCCCCACTTAATTCACATGGGGGAGGGGGGGAGGAAGACATCTTTTTCTCCCAGACAACTGAGTGTATAATTTGAAAATTTCAGTTTCAAAGCAGCAGTGTTTCCAAACAGAGGGATCAGGAAGGGAACTGACTCTTTCCGCAGGTGCTATCTTCACAATCAAGCTTAGTGCCTGCTAATGGTGGGCAAACTCCTGATAATTTCAGAGGCTCCTGCCAATGCTGAGCAGGTAGAAGCAGGCTAGCAAAAGGAGGTGGAAAACAATGTCAATGGTATCTTTACCTTCAAATGAAAGACAAATTTGAACAAGATAAAAGTAAGGGGTTTAATTTAGAGAAAGATTTGTTATGGGAGAATCTGTGTAAAGAAGAGAAAGGAATGATTAAGAGGAATTATAATTTATTATTAACCCAAAAAACGGAAAAAGAAAGGATAAAGAAGAGTATGACCATCTGGGCAAAATCAATAGGGAATAATGTAAGTTTGGAACAATGGGACCAAGTATGGAATAGAAATCTAAAATTCACAAGAAACATAAGCCTAAGAGAGAATGTAATCAAAATGTTCTACAGGTGGCATTTAAGTCCAGTAAAACTAGCAAGGATGTATCCAAATACATCTGAACTGTGCTGGAGATGTCTTCGAGAAAAAGGAGACTATGAGCATATGTGGTGGGAGTGTTATAAGATAAAAGACTTCTGGAGAAAAATGCATGAAAAAATGCAAGAAATTTTGGGGTATTCATTTGAAAGTAAAAAAGAAACTTTTCTGTTAAGTATGATAGACCCAGTAATACAAATACAACATAGAAAATTATTTTTCCATATGATTACAGCAGCAAGGACGATAATAGCAGGGAAATGGAAGAACAGCGAACCTCCGGAAATAACAGAATGGATGATGGCACTTTCAGGACACAAAACTGAGCATTATTATGTCCCAACAAAGCTTTAAGCATGCGCTTCTGCTGAGGCCTCTGAAAATTTTATGTTGAATTAAATTGGGTAAGATTTCTGCCTATCCCCATCACACACACACCAGCTGACTCCCACTGAATTCAATAGGAAACATGTCTAAACATACTCAGGATTGCAGCTTCAATCAATCAATATTTATTACGGTCATAGACCATAAGGTATCAAACATAAAATATAAGATCCAAAATATACATTTCCAGACCAAAAATACAAAATAAACTTGAGGTGACCAATTACCAGAAACTGATAGTTTAAACCCTAATGTAAGCTCAGATTAAAAACTGGAATAATATTTAAATAAGGTATAAATTAAAAATCTAGTTTTCATGCCTTCATTGCCCAACTTGTCCACGCCTTTTAACAACGTCTGCACTGAATTTTGCCACCACTCTGGTAATATTAGGATTAGCATCTTCTACCCTGTTTCCCCGAATATAAGACATCCCCGGAAAATAAGACGTAGCAGAGGTTTTGCTGAAGTGCGAAATATAAGGCATCCCCCAAAAGTAAGACATAGCAAAGTTTTTGTTTGGAAGCCTGTCCGATGAACAGAACACAGGAAAATAAGACATCCCCTGAAAATAAGACATAGCACATCTTTGGGAGCAAAAATTAATATAAGACACTGTCTTATATTCGGGGAAACACGGTAGTAGCCTTTTCATGGCACGTCCCTTGGGGCCAAGGATTAAAGCTTTAAAATAGCTCCACTGTGGCAGAATTGGGCATGCTTGATGTCACCCTAACCAGTCAATTAAAAAGTATAGAGAACAGAACATTCTGCCACGAGAAATGTTACAAAAATGTAAAACAAGGAATGTTCCGCACATGGTTAAATAACTTCCTTGAGACATCTGCAGGAAAGCAACGGACACTCCTGTGAGGAAACTGGAGCAACTGCTAGTCTTTCTTTGTTTTTGCTTTTTGCAATATGGGAAAGGAACAATGTGGGCTGAAAATATCCAACAAGAAATATTAACTTTGATTTGATAAGGTCTAAACCTGTGGTGTATGACAGAACAACAGAATCAAGAAGGCAAAAGTAATGATTACTGATGAATTACACAATTTGAAAGTTGATTATGAAGAAATTGTTCAAGATTTTCCTCTCGCTCGATCCACCATTAACCAAGAGGGAGACGGCAAGCAAGAAATCAGAGGGTGACCGAGAAAGAAAGAAAGAAAGAAAGAAAGAAAGAAAGAAAGAAAGAAAGAAAGAAAGAAAGAAAGAAAGAAAGAAAGAAAGAAAGAAAGAAAGAAAGAAAGAAAGAAAGAAAGAAAGAAAGAAAGAAAGAAGATTCTTAAGTGGAAGAATGTGTTGCTGTTAATCAAGATAAAGTTAATTCATGCCACAGTATTCCCCGTTACTCTGTATGGGTGTGAACGCTGGACAATGAAGAAAGTTGATTCCTTTGAATTGTGGTGCTGGAGGAGTTTTACACATACCACGGACCACCAAAAAGACAAATCAGTGGATTCTAGATCAAATCAAACCTGAACTCTTCCTAGTCACTAAAATGACCAAACTGACCAAACTGACCAATCATACTTTGGACATATCATGTAAAAATGAGTCATTGGAACAGACAATATTACCAGGATAAGTTGAAGGCAGCAAAAAAAGAAAAAGTCTGAACATGAGATGGATTGACTCTGTCAAGGAGCCCATGGCCCTCAGTTCACAAAACCTAAGTCAGGCTGCTGATAACAGAATGTTTGGGGGGTCATAAATTCATTGGCAGCAACTCAACAGCCAGAGTGGTGTAATGATTAAGAGCAACAGACTCTGGCCTGGAGAACCAAAGATGATTTCCCACCCCTCCACATGAGCAGCGGACTCTCATCTGGTGAACTGGATTTGTTTCCTTGCTCCTCCACATGAAGCCTGCTGGGTGACCCTGGGCTAGTCACAGTTTTCTCCAAACTGCCTTACCTACCCCCACCTACCCCACAAGTTGCTTGTTGTGGAGAGAGAGTTTGTAGACCGCTTTGAGATTCCTTACATGAGAGGAAAGTGCAGTATAATCCAAACTCCTCTTCTTCACTTAACATGTACACTAATTATACATGGGTTTTCCCCCCCCCGAATTTTAAAATTCAGCGTCAGGTTCTTCATCTGTCAGTTGAGCCCAGTTGTAATTGTCATAAAAATCTGACCCGTGCTCATGCCCTATCTCACCTGAAAACATTTTAGAAGAACCCTTGAAAAAGGAATAAACCATTCCTCTCTAAGACTTATATGACCATGAATAAAACAGCCAAAGATACTGAACACAAAGTTGAATGAAATCAGTTATTATGCAAATATAAACTATATATAAATGAGTAATATTCTTCAGCCATGGCACTTCGGGTTTATTATAAAATGTGTATGTAAAGGCTCAATGTTATTTATTTACTTATTTTAATATTAGGAAAATTTAATTATCCTGTTGTTTTAATTAGTAATTCTCCAGAGCCTGAGGAGTGGATATATCCTTTTAGCAAATAGAACTAAATCAGGAAGTGCCAGATATTTCCTGGCGTTGGATCTTAAATATAGTCAAATGGTATCTGTTTTACAAATTTGTCTTTGAATTGAATGGCTAAACCCTTTTAATCCATTTTATATTTTTAGAAATGAACTGTCAAGTTGGAAAGCAAAATCCATAGATGTAACATATGATTTTAAATGTAATAATTTAATAATAGTGTATAACCACTGTCTAATACCTAATGCCAATAAAGGTTATTCTGTGTGTTGTGTGTGTGAATAAAACAAAGGCCCACTTCTGAGCAAAAGTTAATTTTGGGTGCTACTTTGCAGGCGGGCTGTACCAGCGTCTACAGAGAATGGGGATTCAGCCAGACATGTTTTCTGTTGTTGACACTTTCCAGGATAACATCAGCTATGAAAAACCGGGTAACAATATAAGGTTGATTTTACCCAGAGTAGCTGCCGTTTCAACACGATTTTGAAATTGAGCAACTGGTACAGATTGCAATCATCTGTTGTATGTTTCTGTTTTGTCAGTCAGAATACCGGTCTTATCAGCACATAAAAGAAAGGATCAAAAAGGACCTTTGTCCCAGAAAGCATCCTCTGGGATCTGCAGATGGGAAACTAAGAAGCGGTAATGAAAATGGAAAGTTGTAAGGGATGGTGTTGAGATTGTTAAAGCGTCAACAGTCTGCTGGTGTGGAGGAGCAGAAATAGCAGGAATGCAGGGCTCAGACAGACTGAATAGCTGAATCTGACAGCCCTAAAATGCTCTATGCAGAGAAGATATGGAAGAAAGCTTTCTGCAGCAAAATATAAACATTATAGATTTGATTTTGTCTTAAAAGGAGGAACTGAGAGCAAGAGTGGTTAGAGTGTTACAGTGGTGGCGAACCTTTGGCACTCCAGATGTTATAAGAACATAAGAACAAGCCAGCTGGATCAGACCAGAGTCCATCTAGTCCAGCTCTCTGCTACTCGCAGTGGCCCACCAGGTGCCTTTGGGAGCTCACATGCAGGATGTGAAAGCAATGGCCTTCTGTGGCTGTTGCTCCCGAGCACCTGGACTGTTAAGGCATTTGCAATCTCAGATCAAAGAGGATCAAGATTGGTAGCCATAAATTGACTTCTCCTCCATAAATCTGTCCAAGCCCCTTTTAAAGTTATCCAAGTTAGTGGATCACCACCTCCTGTGGCAGCATATTCCAAACACCAATCACACGTTGCGTGAAGAAGTGTTTCCTTTTATTAGTCCTAATTCTTCTCCCCAGCATTTTCAATGAATTGGCCATGCTGGCAGGGGCTGATGGGAATTGTAGTCCATAACATCTGGAGTGCCAAAGGTTCGCCACCACGGGATTAAGATATGAGCGACCCAGGTTTGAATGCACTCTGGCATGGAAACTTGGATGGGTAGTTGTGAGGATAAAAAGAAGAAGAAAATTGTGTTAGGTGAGGGATGGCCAACCTATGGTGTTCCAGATGTTCATGAACTACAATTCCCATTAGCCTCTGCCAGCATGGCCAATTGAACATCTGGAGCACCATAGGTTGGCCACCCCTATGCCAGCTGCTTTGGGTCCCCACTGGAGAGAAAGATAAATAAATACATAAATAAGCTGATCTACATTTTTAGAAGAATTACACAATTACACAATTCAGCCCTCCCTAAACTGTACCAGTACAGAATTCAGGACTCCCTTGGGTATTTATTTTTGTCTTAAACTGCACGGAACAGTAGGAGAAACCCCGACTAGGCATGTCGCTTCCTCATTTCCCACAGGCAGAGGCTTTTGGGGAAGGAGGGTGGTTGTGGTTTTTCAGTTTTTTTATAAGAAAGCATTAAAAAAATGTGTCTCTCAAACAAGCAAATCTCCCCCAGAACAACTGCAGTTTCAAACCAATAGGAAAATTCAAAGACCAGAGTTGGGGAAAAGCTCAGAATTATTTCTCCCCTTTTATGGCAGGAACTATAATCTGCAAGGGTCATTTTCTCTCTCTAGACCATAGGTGTCAAACTCGCGGCCCTCCAGATGTTATGGACTACAGTTCCCATCATCCCCTGCCAGCATCATGCTGGCAGGGGATGATGGGAGCTGTAGTCCATAACATCTGGAGGGGCACGAGTTTGACACCTGTGCTCTAGATGCTCATTGAAACACATCCATGTTCAAACCTATACCAACCCTTCCTTCATCTTCTCCAATTTACCCATTTCTTTTCTTCAGTTTTTTAAAGCAAGCTATATGCATTAAAAGGACACGCCGCTACCCTTTTTTGTGTTTAGAAAAAAATGCACTATTCCTTGCTTAAATAAATTCAACATCACCAAATGCATTAGTTATGTACTGTAACATAATACAGAATTAATATGAATAATCAAGTCTTGCAATATGTCTTGCAATTAATATGAATATTCAAGTCTTGCAAGACGAGGCAATAGTACAAAGTGGGCTTGGTTTGCATTCAGTGCACCTCAACGCAATGTTACAGATTGTTACAATTTAATTATGAAACAAGGGGGGGATCCCAGCCCTCAAGTCCTGAGGCTGCTAAGAACTTCCTTGCACTTGCTGAAGGTGTGTACACGTGCCCTGGCTGAATTCCAAGACGCATAATTACATCCTGCCAGAATAATTCCCTCCCGGAGTTTAACGTGCATTAAATACAGCACAAAGTTTCTCAAGAATCATGCAACGTTCATATTGAAACTTTCACCATTTTCCCCTACAAGGGGACATGCTTTCTCATGGCCACACAAAGGGAAGCATGAAACACAGATGTTACAACACCCCAGGTGACGCCAGGGCTGGTCACTCCCCAGAGAAGATACTTACAGCTTGATTCAAAGGTGGGGGGAGATGCCATAGGTGATCCTGAAATAACAGGTCTGGTGAAGTTTGAAGATGAACAAGAGGTGTCACCGACATCTCTTGAATGGTTGAAAACAAGGACGCCTCGGCCAGAAAGGAACCAACCAATTTGCTCTGGCGTTCAGACGCCCCTGAATATGCTTGGTTTCTATGGAGAGTAAATGTTCCTCCGCCCAGAAAAGGATCTTACCACTTCCCGGTGGAGACATGTTGTCTGAACGAACCAAAACATGATGAAGATGGAGTGTGGACTGGAAGTGATGTAGCACCAGTAGGGTTACTCGGGTCTCTAGCATGTTGATTGGAAGGAGGGACTATCCCAGGGACCATTTGTCCTGTACGAACTGGTTCTGTAAGGTGGTCCCCCATGCCTGCAGGCTGGCGTTTGTGAAGAGCTGAATGTGATCTTTGTGTAAGTAGACCTTCCCTTGGTTCAAATTCTGGCGAGGCATCCACCACCAAAGACTGGCTTGTAACAGTTCCAGCACTGACAAGAATCAATCTGCCTTCTCCATGATCTCCAATGGGTAGAGTTGCAGGAACCTCACAAGGGTCTGGTGTGAAAATGACCCCACTGAATCATGTCTATGACAGAGATAAACAGTCCCATCAGACTGGCCAGCTGGAGCAGCAAGGTGTGTCTGGCCATTAGAACTGCTGACACTGCTCTCTGGATCTGTAGAATTTTGGCCCTTGGGATGAATAAGGCATTCCTGGTGATTCTATTATGGCACCCAAGTGCTCCATCCTCTGAGATGGCATCAAGATGCTCTTTTCCTGGTTGTGAGGAAGCCGTGTTGTTGGAGAAAGTGATGAATCTGCTGTACATCCCAAATGGCTTGTTCCCTTGATCTGGATCTGAGATCGTCCAGGAAGGATGAATGTGAATACCTTGTTCACAGAGAAGAATGATGGGAGCTATCTTGGAAAAGGCTCCTGGTGCTGTCACAAGGCCAAAAGGGAGTGCATGAAACTGGAAGTGGTCGTTCCCTACTGGAAAGCGCAGGTAGTGTCTGTGAGCCAGATTGATGAGAATGTGAAGATAGTCTTCTGTCAAGTCTAGGGAGGTCATGAAGTCCCCGCGATGTAATGCTCCCACAATGGAGCAGAGAGTCTCCATTTGGAACCTGGTGGGAGGTGACAGATCACTGCCACAGTTCTTAATGTCTTGTTGGGTCTGGAATGTAGGGGGAATGAAAGAAAGTGTGGCCCTGGAAGGTGGGGAACTCGATGACGAGCCTGTAGAAATGACCGCCCTGGTACATGTGTCGACGTGTCTGCCTATCCACTGGTCTTGGAAGTGTTGGAGGTGACAGTCGACTGGGGGCAGCTGATAGTCATGTTTGGGATGGTCTGTCCACCTGAAAGGCATCTCAGGTTTGCCTGAGGGACAAAAATTGTTACGCCTGCAGAAATCCTCTAGAGGTTTCCAGGACACACGTCTGATGTCCCTGGGGGCTCTTGGGAGGACCTTATAGGACCTAGATGTGAATTTGGGGGGGTGTAGAAGAGCGCTCGGGCCTTCTTATCGTCTCTAGTCTCCACTAGGACCTGGTCCAGCTTGCTGCCAAACAGCATGCCTCCATGAAAAGTGCAGCCAGCTACCACCACCTTAGAATGAGGATCTGCCTGCCATGGCGTAACCAAGCATTGTGGCATGCCATTACTGCAGAGACCATGAAACGAAATGCTAACATGAGGGCATCAAAGGTAGAGTCAGTTAGGAAGGAAACTCCTAACAAGACCTGCTCAATGCCCTCCCTGATCCCTTGCTTTTCAGGAGGGACCCTTTCTAGGATTCTCCAGAGCCAAATTATGGTTGCTCTGGCTATTGAGATGATGGAGTGAGGGCTTAGATAGCCAACGCCAGCCACTCATTTGTGGTATAGCGCAGGGAGTTTAGCTAGCTGTTTTCCCCATTGAGGCAGGAAAAGAACTGAAGAGCAGGGGACGATTTTACACAAAACAGGAAGAGGAAAAGGAAATTTCCTGCCTCCCCAACTGAATGGTGGGAGTCGCCCACAAGATGTCCTTGAACTCAGAAGGAAAATTACCGCATCAGCCTTGCCTCTTCCATCGCATGCTATTTTTCTTCATGGAGAGAAGTTCTGGAGAACAAAATAGCTTAGCCCAC
Organism: Sphaerodactylus townsendi; assembly: GCF_021028975.2. Taxonomy (NCBI): domain Eukaryota; kingdom Metazoa; phylum Chordata; class Lepidosauria; order Squamata; family Sphaerodactylidae; genus Sphaerodactylus; species Sphaerodactylus townsendi. The sequence continues at coordinate 4,182,898 of NC_059435.1, read as the reverse complement.
CACATCATAGCTGGGATAGAAAGGAATGAAAGAAAAGGCCATTGCAACCCTTCCTGGGCAGAAAAAATCTTGCCAGTGTGGTGCATGCCCTGATAACATCAAGATTAGATTGCTACAATAATCTATACAAGGGGCTACCCTTGAATACTGTCCAGAAACTACAGTTGGTAGATAATTCTGCAGTCAGAATATTGACCGGATCAGGCCGTAGAGACCCTGTCACTCCAATCTTTTTCCATCTAGACTGGCTTCTAATTGTTTCTGGGCTCAATCCAAGGTGCTGGTACCAACCTTGTGGACCCTCATCAGGTGGAAAGGTAGCCCAGAAATGTTTTGATCACAATTATGATGATAATGATGGTGGTAACAATAGCAAACGATGCCACTGCCCTCAATTCCCTTTCAGCAGCTGGCCCTGGCCCCAGAAATCAAATCTTATGCATGGAATAAGGGTTGAGTAGGTTTCCCCTCAGGATCAAGGCAGACTCCAGCAGGAGAAAGAAATATGAAACAGCCGCTGGGCTTCATTTTGCAAAGCTGAGCCTTCCGCCCTTTGAGCTTACATCAGAGTAACAGTGTGTGTGAACCTGTCAGGAAACGACACGCCTAAGGGCACTGCGATTGCCAATTGCCTGGAAGGGGCAAGAGTCTTGCCTTTTTATTGCCGTGTTTCCCCAAAAATAAGACAGTGTCTTATATTAATTTTTGCACCCAAAGATGCACTATGCCTTATTTTCAGGGGATGTCTTATTTTTCTGTGTTCTGTTCATCAGGCATGCTTCCGAACAAAAACTTTGCTACGTCTTACTTTTGGGGGATGCCTTATAGTTCACACTTCAGCAAAACCTCTACTACGTCTTATTTTCAGCGGATGTCTTATATTTGGGGAAACAGGGTAGAGGCTTATTTGTCAGGTGATAGTATTCATCTGAATAACATGAAAAGCTTCAACTGCTAATTTCCCTACACGAATGGTAGTCCACTGGCCAAGTACTGGGTCATTACTGACCCACGGGGTGACATCACATCGCAACCTTTATGAGGCAGATTTTCTTTATGGGGTGGTTTGTCATTGCCTTCCCCAGTCATCTATAATTTACTTCCAGAAAGCCGGGGACTCATTTTATGGACCTCAAAAGGATGGAGGACTGAGTCAGGAGCAAGCCTTTATTGGCACAGAGAAAAGCTGAGTCAACCTTGAGCCGGCTACCTGAAACTGACTTCCTTCAGTATCAAACTCAAGTAGTGAGCAGAGCTTTAAGTGCAGGACCGCAGCTGACCACTCTGCAGCATGGGACTTCCACATCAACAGCTCCTGTTGAAGGGACTTTTTTCCTCCAGGTCATTTGGCAACTCTGATGGGCACATCAGATTCCATAGGTGTCTATGTGCATGAGTGAATAATCCAAGCAGTGTACATGAACTGACATGGAGCTACAGAAAAGTCCTGTTCACAAGCAGTATTTGCATAGTGCTCAGAGTACTTAGCATGTATGAGTACAAGCAGGAACGACACACAGAAAAAGCAAAAACATGAAGGAGACAAGAAACTTCAAACTGGAGCTGGATGGAGAATGTGCTAGTGAACGTATGCCATCCACTTGACAGAAGGATCTCCCCCCAGGGCAATAGTCACAAGGTTTCACATATCAAGCAAATGCGGTCTCAGAGCTTTAGCTCATAAGGGATGATTCTAAGTGTGGACCATCTTGAATAAAAAATTTCCCCAAACACAACTTGGAGGATTTTACCAATTCAATTCAATTCAATTCAATAAGCCTTTATTGGCATATACACGATAGTTCCAGTTAAAATATAGTTCCAGTTAAAAAATAGTTCCAGTTAAAAAATACAGTTCCAGTTAAAAGTGAATAGTAAGAAACTTCGCATTTGTCATACATTCAGTTTACAAACTTCTGACAAAAACTTTGCCACTATAAGGCAACAATGAAAATCCTGACAATTTAAAGCGTAACTACTTTATCTGATTCAGTATAATCAATCATAGGGTCTATAGCTTGCAACACTTGCAAGATGTACAGAGATACATAAAACCTTTATTAGGCTTAATACCAATATAACAACCAGCATTATCCAGGCAAATGTTCCATACACAAAACCATCACAGGTATTATTCCAAAGTTCCTAAAAGGAACCTAGCTACAGAATTTAAAATCACAGAAGAAGAGTTGTTTAGTAGGAATGCAACCTTCCCAGCAACAGAGTATTCCTTAAACTTAGCAGGAAGGAAAGTAAAAAACCTGGTCCTAGCTTCCTCGATTTGGGGCAGTTACGCATTATATGTTCCATGGATTGCACTACTATAGTACAGTGGGGGCATTTCCGCTCTTGCGAGTCAATTTTAAGAAACCTCCCTTGGAGTACAGAGCAAGGGAAGGAATTACAACGAGCCCTCGTGTATATCCATCTAAGCTTGGGCTCTTGGAGTATACTCAGATAGTCTGCCATCAGATTGGTTTTGAATTTGATGTTGAAAAAGAAGGGGGAACAGTTACTTCGCGCTTGGTCTTGTAGAACTTGTAGCTCCTGGTCAAGGAGTCATCTTTTTAGTTGAAAAAAGAGTTCGGAAGGAGGTAGCATTTGTAAAGAGTCCCAAGAGAATCCCAGGGAAAGTATTTTAATTTCAACTGCCCGCCACCACTTAGATCCATGGAGCTGGGGGAGGATATGATTGATAAGGCTACCAGTGTCCGAATTAAAGCACAGGCGACTTGCAAGATGTATGGTGAAGGGAGTTAGGCAAACTCTTTTTTGATCCAAGTACCAGTTGCTGGTGTCCAGACCACACTTGAGGGGTGAGTCTCTGTGTCCACTGTGTGCACAGACAGATAGCAGCTGCCACTGTCTTTACAGGCTGTGATCTCCTAATTATGTCTAAATGCCACTGACATCACACCCCTCAGTAAATATCTCTACCTAAAGGTCGCAAGTCAGGGGAGGGAGGCTTAGATCGCACCACACCATCTGGAAACGAACGTGTCGGAAGAGCGCATGCAGGAACAAGAGGCTGGAGCAGAAGTCAAATTCGACCAGGACAAAGATCAGAGGGCTGGAGAGGCTCGAAGGGGGGAAAAGACGTGGCCATGGGCTGCAAATCTGAGATTTAAATATAGACTGAAATGTAGGCCTTCCAGGTCTTGGCATCTCCAGCTTTAGACTCTGATTTTCCCAGTCATCAGAGACTACACCCAAGAAAAACACATGTATTTATGGTGCGCTACAACAGTACTAGTCCAGAGAACGTGGACCTGCATAAGGCCCTTCTGTGTACGGAAGGTGGACTTTTCCTGCATTCCTCTCCAATCCTGCAGGCCCTTCCGACCTTCAAAAGGCAAATTCCCTGGGTCATGAGGAGGTGAGGAGAGGCAGTTTCTCCTCCTTACTCTTCGCCAAGTCCCACCACACAGAGGAAAGGAATGGATTCCACCCAGAGGTGGGATTCAAATAATTTAACAACTGGTTGTTTACAAGCACCATTTTAACAACCGGTTCTGCCGAAGTGGTGCGAACCGGCTGAATCCCACCACGGATTCCACCCCCTTGTATGGTGTAGTGGTTAAGAGCACCTGTACTCTAAACCAGGTTTGACTCCCCACTCTGCCACTTGAGCTGTGGAGGCTTATCTGGTGAACCAAATTAACCTGTGCACTCCAACACACGCCAGCTGGGTGACCTCGGGCTAGTCACAGTTCTTCGAAGCTCTCTCAGCCCCACCCACCTCACAGGGTGTTTGTTATGGGGGGGGGAAGGAGATTGTAAGCCCCTTTGAGTCTCCTTACAGGAGAGAAAGGGGGGTGGTATAAATCCAAACTCTTCTTCTTCTTTCCTCACCAGTCCACTGATCCTCACAGTTATTCCTCCACAGGTATCCCAGAATCCCAGGAATGATTTTTCCAGTGGTCAAAGAGGGCTGGTCGAACAAAAACTAACAATGGAAATTTCCACATGCCTTCTCAGCAGGCGTGGTTGGACACAAACTAGGAGTGGATATGCAAATGTTTTAATGTGGTAGGCTTAAAGTATAGGTCACTGGCATTTTTGAGGCAGTGCACACCTTTGGACTTTTGACATAGGACAGGGGACTTTACCTTTAGTAAAGAACTTTGTGCTGAGGTGGAAACTGCTGTCAAGACTTTTCAAAAGATCTGTACAGCCAATCCTATTTCCAACGGCCAATCAGAAGCCTTGCTGGGCAAAAGCCCCACTTGGCCCCACCCACTTTCTAAAAATATTTGGAGGATGCCACAAAAGATATTGGCAGATCCCCAAGAATCACACTGGGGAACCCTAATGTAGAGAGCAACTGACAAGGAGAATTGGCCAAAACAAATAAAACCAGAAAATGACATGGGGGGCCTTCAACAAGCGACTATGCAAGGCCAGGAATATGGTGGAGCACGCATTTGGGCAGCTGAAGGTGAGGTGGTGGTGCATCCTGTCACAGGTGATGGTGAGGACAGAAAACGTGGCCCCAATAGTAGTGAAGTGCGTGGTCCTGCACAACATCTGCGAGAACACAGCCCACGATGTGCCACAGGGTGACCCCGACTAACCCTCCTGTCAGCTGTGCGAAGAGGAGCCAGATGAGGAGGTCGAGATCACAGTAGACACCCGTCGCAGCGACAGCGCCCAAAATGAAGCATGCCAGTGGGAGGGCCGGGCTGTCAGGGATGCCATGGCCAGGCCTCTGAACTGAAGCGAGGGGCCAAGGCGCCCCGGCCACAGGAGCTGGTGCTGAGGGAGGCAGCGCACATACCACAAGCCATCCAACCATCCCAGGCCTCCTGCCCCCCCCCCCCCCAGGAACACTAGTGCCAATGATGGCCAGGATGCTGGCCCAACTGGGCACGCCTGTAATGCTTTGGCTTCCAATAAAAGTGACCCAGAGAAAAAGTGGCTTCCATTGCTTGTCTGTCCGTGAGGGAAAGGGAGGGGAATCAGACCCTGATCCACAGCACCAGCGCCACAGGGCAGGGTACAACTTCCAAGCCCTGCAACGGCCCTGGAATCCCACTAGGGCCTGCAGTCATGCCTTCATCACGTCATCGTAACGTAGCCATGCAGAACCATTAGGTTTGAATTGCCAGCTGCCCAGGGCTCCAGACTAGACTCCCGGCCTTCCATTTCCCAGACAAGCAAACCGGGGAAGGAATGACTGCTGGATGCCGTGGTGTGTTCTGGCAGGAGGAGGAGGCCCTGCTGCTCTGGGCGGTGCGGGTAAACCACCTTGCCCCGCTGCTCATGGGGAGCACCCACCTCCCCAACAGGAAGACCTATGGAACCATCTCCCAGGCCCTCCAGAACTGTTTCCAGCGTACACCCCACGAGGTCCAAACGAAGTGGAAGGCTCTCAAGAAGGCATTCTTTGATGGCATGTGTCGCAACTCAGGGCACGGCCCATGTCTGAGGCGTTCATTTGTCCCAAACTTCCAAGCCACCCTTATGTCACCAATGTTGACAAAAGCACAAACAGGGGCAAAGGAGAAGGAGAGAAAAAGGAATTCCCCTTTCCCTGACACCTGTTTCAAAGTGCCAAGCCCCAGGGAGATATTCCCTCAGGAAACTGGTTCCTCTCTAGCTGGACGGATCTTCCCTAATTAAAAAAAAAAATGAAAGTTCGCTGCCACCAAAAATATAATCTGTTCTGTAGCCCATAAACTGATAAATGGACACCACTCTTTCTAGGAACACACACAGACAAAATAGACTGGAACGGTTGTAACTTAAACAAAACTTGAAAAGTTTATTACTGGCTTAAATGTAGGATTCTCAGGTAACCTGAGAGGATTTTAAAGCTTGTTGGTTTCAAAAACTTATTGGTTTCAAGAGCTTAATGGTTTCAGAGATGTTGTTGGCACTTCAGTTTCAAACATTCACAGACACACGCAGGTGTCACTTAAGAAAAGATTTTACTTCAGAAAAAGATTTGACTTTAGAGTATCACACTCCCTTTTCTGTCAGACGCTAGTCTTTCTGTACCTAACCACACTAAACCAACACCCCCCAGTCTATGCCCTGTGGGATTCTGGCACACAAGCCTCCCTCTCCCACCATCCGAACTGGCCACACTGCCACTGGACTGGGCCTCCTAAGACTGGGGTTGTACTGGTTAGGACAGACTCTAGTCTGGACAGAGGTTTTCCGGGTCACCCTCCACCAAACTCAGGACTTCCTGATGTCTCTGATAAGCTTCCTCAGCTTACAGAGTACCCTGTCTGACTCCTGCCAGAACAACAGCAGTGACAGATCTCTGCTTGATCTGCTCACTCTGCCAAAACGCACCAAAAGGCACAAAGAACCAAAAGAAAAAACCCCTCAGCACTCTGGCTGACTCCTTTTATATTCTTGCCATTTCCCTCTAGCCAATCAGGGCTGGCCAGGGCTTAACCCCTTTAGGGCAGACTCTCACCCTGGAAACTGAATGCCTTAGAAGGGCATTTGTCACAGCATGCAGGCCTGGGGAGGGGGCTATCCACAGCCCTCAGGATACCCACCCCACTACTGGAAACTGTGGCAGCTCTGGCAAGAGGTGGGGGAACTGCGATGGGCAGACCGCCAGCAGGAGGGTGAGCCTCCCCTTCCCCCCACGGGCCGGGCACAGGCAGTAGAGTTTGCCATTGCCCGCCCTTTGCAGAGCAACTCTAGACTTCCTTGGGGGTCTCCCATCCAGTGCCGATCCTGATTAGCTTCCGAGATAGGGCTTTCTCAGCCATCTTAGTTAATGTGTGTATTCTGAAACAAATAAAACCCGTTCTACTTAGAGATCAGACGTCCTAAGAAATGTTAAGTTTTAAAGAAACCTGGCAGCTGTTACAGTCGCTTTATGAACACTGAGCCAGCTGAGACTAGCTACTGCAGAATAAATTAATATAATGTATTTACTGCTGGCTGAATGAATGTAGATGTTAATGTTTAACCAGAAAGAGAGAGAGAGAGAGAGAGGAAGAGGCCAAACAGAAAGCCACTAGAATGTCCCCTTGGTGCAGCAGTACTAGAAACTACGTCCTGGTGTTATTTTATACTCTGGAACAGGCTAACCTGTCGAAGGATTAAAAACGCAGCAGCCAGTACAGTGAGAGAGGGTGGGTGAGTGGGTGGGTGGGTGGATGGGTGCCACCCGCATAAAACATTATTCACTTAAATCAATGGAAGCTATTTCTGAGGTAGGCGGCAGGCTCCCCACAGTGTCGTTACTCTAAGCACATCAATGAAACTGTATAAAAAATGGTTTAAGCTTGAAAATCTGCAAGAGAGTGCTACGTTTAGCACCAGATACTGAAGAAGAAGAAGAAGAAGAAGAAGAAGAAGAAGAAGAAGAAGAAGAAGAAGAAGAAGAAGAAGAGGAGGAGGAGGAGGAGGAGGAGGAGTTTGGATTTATATCCCCCCTTTCTCTCCTGTAGGAGACTCATAGGGGCTTACAATCTCCTTCCCTTCCCCCCTCACAACAAACACCCTGTGGGGTGGGTGGGGCTGAGAGAGCTCCGAGAAGCTGTGACTAGCCCAAGGTCACCCAGCTGGCGTGTGTGGGAGTGCACAGGCCAATCTGAATTCCCCAGATAAGCCTCCACAGCTCAGGCGGCAGAGCTGGGAATCAAACCCGGTTCCTCCAGATTAGATACACGAGCTCTTAACCTCCTACGCCACAGAACCACACACCACCATTGTAGTTCAGCGTGAGAGTCACCGTGGTGTAGCAGGTAAGAGCAGCGGGCTCTAATCTGGAGAACCAGGTTTCTTTCCCCACTCCTTCACATGAAGCCTGCTGGGTGACCTTGGGCTAGTCACAGTTCTTTCTGAACTCTCAGCCCCATTGACCTCACAAGGAGTCTACTATGGGGAGAGGAAGGGAAGGTGATTGGAAGTTTTGAGACTACTTATGATTGAGAAGAGTAGGGTATAAATCCAAAGTCCTCTCTTCTCCTTGTGTGCAGGGTCTCAGATTCAACCTCTGGCATCTCACGTAACAGAGCTACCGTGTTTCCCCGAAAATAAGACAGTGTCTTATATTAATTTTTGCTCCCAAAGATGCGCTATGTCTTATTTTCAGGGGATGTCTTATTTTTCTGTGTTCTGTTCGTCGGGCATGCTTCCAAACAAAAACTTTGCTACGTCTTACTTTTGGGGGATGCCTTATATTTTGCACTTCAGCAAAACCTCTACTATGTCTTATTTTCAGGGGATGTCTTATATTTGGGGAAACAGGGTAGGAAAGACCTCGCCCTGGGGCAGCTGCTGCCATTTGTGGTGGGTAGGGGATTCCCAACCTTGTTCTGCCCATGGGCACTTTTGGAATGTTGAAAACTGCTACTACAAAGCAGTTGGAGCCAGAGATTTAACCAATTACCAAACAGCTGACACGAAAGGTCCTTAAACGTTGAGAAAAGTGGGGTATAAATCCAAACTCTTCTCTTCTTCGCATCTGTGGCTTCTTGCAACGATATCAATTGTTCCAAAGGTTTAACTGCCATTTTTACCAAACCCTTCCAAAGCAACCTACAACTCATGCGGCTGCACAAGAGCCGCAGCTTCAAAACACTGTTCAACACCTCCCGCTTCGCCCTTAAGCCTGAATTTGTAAGCCAGTGGTGGGATCCAAAAATTTTAGTAACAGGTTCCCATGGTGGTGGGATTCAAACTGTGGTGTAGCGCCAATGGGGATGGGCGGGGCATGACGGGGGCGTGGCCGGGCATTCCGGGGGTGGGGCTGTGGGAAGGACTCAGCCACTGCGCCGGTCCTTGGGCGGGAAACGAATGCACGCAGGCGCAGGCTGCCACGCACGCCGGTGCACCTCCTGCTAGACTGCTTCAAGTTCTGCGCGCTACTGCTGAGAGGAGGGGCGTAACTAAGGCAAAAATCACGTGGCAAAATCACCCATTAGTCACCCCCCCTCGGCACACACAAATAATTAGCAACCTACTCTCGGGAACCTGTGAGAACCTGCTGGATCCCGCCTCTGCTGTAAGCCTACAGTTATCTTCCCAGGATCACATGATGCTCCAAGGGAAGTGAATCCCATCGACTTTGTGGTGGGTTCGCTTTAAGAACTTCACAACTGCAAACAAGGACAGCGAATCTGTCGGAGGATGTCTGCTCTGGAACAGAATCTCAAGAGAGCTTAGGGAAAGTGTGAGCTGATCATTCACAGAACTCCGTCCAATGCATTCCTCTGCAGGGATGCCAACAGCTTGGTGCCCAAAACAGTCTTGGGAATAAGTCCAGGTCACCCACTCCATAGAGACCCGACACAAGTCACAGCCAACTGATGGGTTTTCAAGGTAAGAGACAAACAGAGGTGGTTTGCTTATTAGTAAAAAGAAAATTATTAAAAAAGAACTCCACAAGTACCAACAAGTCAACAAGCCATCTACTCCAAAGTCCTCTGAAACTATTCCCAAATATCTGTGGAATCTTTTTAGGGGGAGCACTGGGGGAAGTCTATTCAGGACAGAGGCCAACAGAACACGCCACAGACATTTCCAGTGTTGGAGAAACACCATCTGCCTCCCATGTATACTTTGAAAATCTATACCTGGATGACAAAATCCAAGTATAACCTACAGCCGCAGGTTAAATGCTTGTGTATTGTTAATCAGCAATCATCATCCAGGCAACCACAATCGCCACAAGAAGAAGAAGAAGAAGAAGAAGAAGAAGAGTTTGGATTTATATCCCCCCCTTTCTCTCCTGCAGGAGACTCAAAGGGGTTTACAATCTCCTTGCCCTTCCCCCCTCACAACAAACACCCTGTGAGGTAGGTGGGGCTGAGAGAGCTCTGAGAAGCTGTGACTAGCCCAAGGTCACCCAGCTGGCGTGTGTGGGAGTGGACAGGCTAATCTGAATTTCCCAGATAAGGCGACAGAGCTGGGAATCAAACCCGGTTCCTCCAGATTAGATACATGAGCTCTTAACCTCCTACGCCACTGCGAATAGACACAAAAATATAGAGAAGAAACCATGGCTGTGCAGTCCGTCAATATTTGACAAAGTCCATAAGTATTTCAGTGGTTCTTCTTCTTCTCCCACTTCATCTTGCGTATAGACATTGTTGTTGTGGTTAACCATTTACTGTACCTGCTGTATTGTTTTTGGTTAGCTTTGCAGATCTGCGCATCCACTGGTACAAATGCTCAAGCTAACACTTCTGGCAACAGCGACACGTGCGCCTGGACAGTAACCTTGTTAGCCACAGGCAACAAATCTCTTCCTGATGAGCTCTCACTGATCACTATAGCACCTATCCAGTTATCACAGAGCTATGCAAGATGGTCTCAGCACACTGTTTTCACACGAGTCTTTGCCTGAACCCTGATGGACAACGCTCTCCCTTTCAGAGAGCAAACACACTTCCTTCTAGAGCCAGGCAGAATCCATACCAGTCTTCCCAGACTCTTCTTTCCCCTCTGGGAAGAGAATCCCTTCTTTCCATAATCCAAAACAAGCATATGCAATGCCGTCTGATTGACTACAGTTGGGATTCTACACACGCTTCAATGGGAGCATAATCCCCTGAAACTCTGTGGGGGTTTTCCTTCACAAACACTCCAAAACTTTGTCCTAATTTCCAAGCACGGGCTTCCCAGACAGCACCATCACATTAGGAGCATTCGTCTCTGCCTGGTTATAGTGAAACACCAGTGACAGGTACAGGCACCAGTGCTCCTGTTCAGCTTCCACACAGTTTTGTGTGGCGTTTAGTGCTTCTTTACGCAGCAGTGGCATAGTGGCTAAGAGCAGTGACTTAGAGCAGGTGCACTCTGATCCGGAGGAACCGGGTTTGATTCCCAGCTCTGCCGCTTGAGCTGTGGAGGCTTATCTGGGGAATTCAGATGAGCCTGTACACTCCCACACATGCCAGCTGGGTGACCTTGGGCTAGTCACAGCTTCTCGGAGCTCTCTCAGCCCCACCACCTCACAGGGTGTTTGTTGTGAGGGGGGGAAGGGCATGGAGATTGTCAGCCCCTTTGAGTCTCCTACAGGAGAGAAAGGGGGGATATAAATCCAAACTCTTCTTCTTCTTCTTTATCTGGCAGCTATGCGAGCTTTATGTGAAGCAATCAGACAGCCCTATCCACGGAAGAAGCGGCACACAATTTGGTGTGCACCATGTGTATGATGGCACACAAGTGTCTTTCCCTACACACACACCACACGCATCTAGAGACCATACCTAAGAACTCTTTCGCAGTCAGATCTGCCCCACAAGCTTGTCCCTACAAGCTATTGCTCCCATTCCATCCTGCCCCTTAGATTGTCACTCCTGGCTGCTACTGCTCACCAGGGGCTTCATTTGCAGCAGATCAAATTGTTCAACATCTCAAAGACTGGACGCACAGTAGGCGGTGCAAGGTGAGGAAATCCTGGACAACGTGCAGCAAACACAGGCAACAGCCCCCAATGCGCCGTATGAAGTTGATACACAAAATGTGGTGTCACAACCTATGACCCCAAGAAGCATCCGGCCAGCGTCCAGTTTTCAACTGGGCAGCCGGAAGAGCTGGGGCTCTGTGGCAGAGAACGTCCCTGGTTCCAGAGGTGGCAGGTGATGGGAAACACCTCCACCTGAGACCCTGGAGGAGCCCCTGCAAATCTGAGAGGGAAAACTGAATCTGATGGGCCCCGGGTTTGATTCAGAACGGCAGGTGCAGGTGTGTCTCCGGGCACTTCAGAGAAGCTGGGAGGTGGATCAAGACCGCAAGTGGCCTTCTGGGGTACACTGCCTCCGAACATGGAGGTTCCACTGCAGCTTAAGGGCGGCGGCAGCAGGCCCGTCCGCGGCGAACTCCTCCCATCGCCTGGCAAACTGCAGCGCCGCACCCCCCTCCCCCACCCCGAAGGGGAATCGCGCGTAAAGGCGCACAACCGGTCCGGGGCGCTTCTTTTTGGGATGGCCCGCAATCTCCCCCCAAGCCATTTCCTTGGAAGAGCTGGGAGGACGAGGCCGTCTAGGGGGCCTGGCTCACCACTGCAACCGGCCCCCCCCCCCCCCCCACACACACGCAATTCCCTCCCCCGGCGGTCCAGGCAACCGGCCCGCGGAGTCGCTGGCGGGTTCCTCGGCGCGGCTGACTCTGCAAAAGCTCCCTCTGCGCCCCGACGGCGGGCCAGCAACAGCCACGCGCCGCAGAGGGACACCGGAGGCTTCGCCCGGGAGTCGAGCGCCCCTTGCTCCCGAGTAGACCTCCTCCGCACGGCCCCCTGCAAAGGCCCGGTCCTCCCCGGCGTCTCGCTCGCCCGCCCTGTGACCTACCTTATGGGGGGCTTTGAGCAGGCGGTGGAGGGAGGCCAGCTGGGTGGCCAGCGGGATGTCTGGGCGGAAAGTGTAGCAGGGCGGCCGGGTGGGCTCCGGGAAGCTGGTGCTGTTGAAGGGGTCGGTGTCGTCCAGGAACTGCACCCGGCAGGCCAGCGGCGCGGAGGTGGCCATGGCGCATCCCGGCCCGGCCCAGGAGCCGCCTGGCGGGACGAGCCGAGGGCTCCGCGGAGCTGCTTCCCCGGGATGCCCCCCCCCCGCAGAAAAAGCCCGGCCGGGAGGGAAAAGGTGGCGCAGAGAGCCCCCCCCCCTCCGCGCCCCTCCGGGGGTCTCGCAAACGGGGGCGCCAAAGGAAAGGCGTCCCGGCCCCGGCGAGGGGGGGGCGACAAAATGCTTCGGGGCGCTGCTGTCCGGGGAGCAGCCCCCACCCCCCGAAAAGAGTCCGGCTGGGAGGGAGGAGGTCCGGGCGGGGCGCTCCCCCCGAGCCCCAAGGGAGCCCCAACCGAGCGGCCCGACTCACGGCGCTCAGCACCAGCCGCGGGCCGGCGGCGGCGGCGGCGGCGACTCCTCCATGCTCGTCCGCCGGCTGGCCGCACCGAGCCCGACGCCGAGAGGCGGCTGCTGGGAAGCGCGCTCGCGGGCGCCCCCGCCGAGCCCGCCCGGCTCCCTGGCTCGGGCGGCGGGCGGCGACCTCCAGCGGGCAATCGCGGCCAACCAGCCCGCCGACCGGCCGCGAGCCCCACGAGGCCGCCCCCGGAATGCCCGGGAGCCTCCTGGCCGGGGCGAGCGGTGGAATTGGGCCCAGGGGTCGACCACCGCCCTGCCGTTGCCAACCTCCCGGGTCATTCGAGCAATGATATGTCATGGCTTGGAGGCACAAACATGGCATCGTGATACTTGGTTTTGTCTTGCACAACCTTACTGATATCTTATATTACTAATAAGTTTACTTACTAATAGCCTTACTCGTATCAACCTTATTAATACCACACATGCGTCCAAAAAGACATTCTTCCAGGTTGCATTGCTCAGTTCCCCCAGGAAAAGAGATTCGAAGAAGAAGAATTTGGATTTATACCCCTTCCCTTTATCTCCTGCAGGGGCGTAATGCCCGTTGGGCAAGGTGGGCAGCTGCCCAGGGCACCATCTTGTGGGGGGCATCAAAATGCTGGGTTCGCTTTTGGGTATTTTAGTGGTTTTCCATTTTTGGCCTGCAGGGGGCGCTGTTTTTAAGCTAGCGGCACCAAATTTTCAGCGTATCATCAGGAGACTGTCCTTATGCTACCCCCCAAGTTTGGTGAGGTTTGGTTCAGGGAGTCCAAAGTTATGGACTCCCAAAGGGGGTGCCCCATCCCCCATTGTTTCCAAGGGGAGCTAATAGGAGATGGGGGCTACAGTTTTGAGGGTCCATAACTTTGCCCCCCCCCCTGAACCAAACTGCACCAAACTTGGGGGGTATCATTAGGGCAGTCTCATGATGAGACCCTGAAAGTTTTGAGACTGCGCCTTCAGAAATGTCCCCCCCCCCCCGCCTGCAACCCCCATGGACAGCAATACAGAAAACTCAATGCAGAACAAAGATTCTTGAGCAAATTTCTGGGATGTTCCTGCAGGGGGCGCATTTTTGGATGTATCGGCACCAAAATTTCAGGGTATCATCTGGAAACTGTCCTTATGGTACCCCCAAATTTTGGGGCAGTTTGGTTTAGGGGGTCCAAAGTTATGGACCCTCAAAGGGGGTGCCCCATCCCCCATTCTTTGCTAAGGAGATGGGGGCTACCCTTTGAGGGTCCATAACTTTGGACCCCCTGAACCAAACTGAACCAAAGTTGGGGGGTGCCATCATCTCCAGATGATACCCTGAAATTTTGGTGCCAATACATCCAAAAATGCACCCCCTACAGGAACATCATAGAAATTTGCCCAAGAATCTTTGTTCTTCATTGAGTTTTCTGCATTGCTGTCAATGGGGGTTGCAGGCTGTGGGGGCCACATTTCTGAAGGCACAAGCTCTAAAACCTCAGGGTATCATCAGGAGACTTCCCTAATGATAACCCCCAAGTTTGGTGCAGTTTGGTTCGGGGGGGCCAAAGTTATGGACCCTCAAAACTGTAGCCCCCATCTCCTATTAGCTCCCATTGGAAACATTGGAAACATCTCCTGATGAGATCCTGAGACTGTGCCTTCAGAAATGTGCCCCCCCCCCAGCCTGCAACCCCCATTGACAGCAATACAGAAAACTCAATGCAGAACAAAGATTCTTGGGCAAATTTCTGGGATGTTTCTGCAGGGGGCGCATTTTTGGATGTATTGGTACCAAAATTTCAGGGTATCATCTGGAGAATGTCATGATGGCACCCCCCAAGTTTGGTGCGGTTTGGTTTAGGGGGTCCAAAGTTATGGACCCTCAAAAGGGTAGCCCTCATCTCTTTAGCAAAGAAGGGGGGATGGGGCACCCCCTTTGAGGGTCCATAACTTTGGACTCCCTAAACCAAACTGCACCAAACTTGGGAGGTCCCATCAGGACAGTTTTCAGATGATACCCTGAAATTCTGGTGCTGATACATCCAAAAATGCGCCCCCTACAGGAACATCCCAGAAATTTGCCCAAGAATCTTTGTTCTGCATTGAGTTTTCTGTATTGCTGTCAATGGGGGTTGCAGGCTCTGGATGGGGGAACATTTCTGAAGGCACAGTCTCAGGATCTCATCAGGAGACTGCCCTGATGATACCCCCAGGTGTGGTGCAGTTTGGTTCAGGGGGGCCAAAGTTATGGACCCTCAAAACTGTAGCCCCCATCTCCTATTAGCTCCCATTGGAAACAATGGGGGATCGGGCACCCTCTCTGGGAGTCCATAACTTTGGACTCCTTGAACCAAGCCTCACCAAACTTGGGGGGTAGCATAAGGACAGTCTCCTGATGATACGCTGAAACTTTGGTGCTGATATGTCTAAAATGCACCCCCTGCAGGCAGCAATGTCCTGGTGCAAAAAAAATTGGTCGTGGTGGAGTGGCCGCCCGGGGGGGGGGGCATCCAACTCACACACACACACACAAGCCTTTATTGGCATACAAAACAGGACAATATTTTAAAACAAAACGAAGTTTAAGAAGTACAGTTAAAATTACTAATTTCCTGTATAAAATTTGCAACAGTTTCACAAAAGAGCACATCAGGAGATTGGGTATCTTATAACACTCATGCCACTGAGAACATTGCAAGTATTGCAATGTATTTCATGCGTATCTTATTGTATTTAGAGCATAGAAACAGAGAATGGTCAAGTGTTTCAACCGTAATCAGATCACATGAAGGGGCATCCAACTCAGGTTTTGCCAGGGCTACAGTTTGCCTCGTTACGCCCCTGGGGTTGGGGGTCCCTTTACCCTCAGCAGTGGTGTAGTGCCAATGGGACAGGGGGGCACGTGACATCCCGGGTAGGACCATGGCGGGGGCGTTCTGGGGTGGGGGGGGCAGCACTGCGAGAGGGGTGCAGGGTGCATGCATGCCTCGGGCGCAGTTTCGCCTTGCTCCGCCTCTGACCCTCAGCAGGAGACAAACCTAGACCAGGGCCAGAGTAAAACATGCTGAGGCCCTTAATTAGGAGTCCCCAACCGTTTTGAGCCTGTGGCTCCCTCTGGTATTCTGATGCAAGATGTTGGAAACAGCCACAAAATGGGTGCTGCAGGGGGTGGAAGCAGCCGGGAGATGGCTGCCATGGAAGGTGGAGCCAAAATGGCTGCCATGAGAGGAGGAGCCACACACACAAAAAGTCCAAGTGCAGGGGCCTACGCAGTAGCCTTAAAAAATACACTGGGAAGGAGCACCTCGGTGGGAGAGGACAAAATCAAGACAGTAGTGAAAATAAATAAACTGAAATAAACTGTTTTTAATTTACACAACCTTGTTTGCTAGAGCTTCTGAGGTGGTTCAAATGGCTGGAATCTTTCAGTGCAGAGAGGGAGAGGGGTCTTTGGCTTGCTAGTTTACCCTTGGTTTGAGCTGAAGAGGTTTTAATACTGTAAGCTGCTGTGAACCAAGAAGAAAGGTGGGATAGAAATGTTTTAATGAATAAATACAATCAAATATCCAGTGGCCAGTCAGAATATGCTTGACAGGTGTCAGAAAAGGTGTTGGCAGGCACCATGGAGCCCCGGACGTCACGTTGGGACTCCCCACCCAAGTCCTCCTCGGATTCTGCCTTCTCTTTCTGACAGTCAGAGTTGGTTATCATGGTGTCCTCCTCACTGTACTGCCCCAAGCAGGCCCTGGGAGGCTTGACCGAAGTCTCATCCTGGTCATTGGTAGGTTTAAGCCACACATACCAAACTAACACACACAGGCTGTAGTCAACCATGTACCTTATAGGCCTTCCACCTTGCAGGCCCTTCAGAACTGGATCAGATCCTGTAGGATCCTGATCTCCTCAGGCAGACAGTTCCCCCCCCCCCAGACATGGCTGAAAAGGTCTTGGCCCTTGTCAGGGACAACCAGACTGCTATCAGACCAGGGACTTCCAGTAAATTTTGAGAACTAGAGTGAAGCATCCTTGGGGTGGGGGGAAATAGCGGGAGTGGCAGTCCCACAAGTATGAGGGTCTCAGATGGATAAGAGCTTTAAAGGTTAACCAACACAACACCTTAGGGACATAATTCCCTTTGACACACTAAGCGATGGGGTCCCTTAGGGATCTGTATTGGTACTGGTTCTTTTCAGCCTACTCATTAATGATCTGGAGCTGGGGGTGAACAGTGAGATGGCCAAGTTAGCAGACGACACCACATTATTTAAGGTGGTTAAAACAAAAACAGATTGTAAAAAGATCTTTCCAAACTGGCAGAATGGGCATTATCATGACAAACGAGACTCAGTGTGAGCAAACGTAAAGTGATGCACATCACAGCAAAAAAGATCTCACCTTCACATATTCATTGACAGGATCTGTGTTGGCCATGAGAACCAAGAAAGGGATCTTCGGGTGTTGGAATTACTCAATGAAGGTATCAACTCAATCTGTGGCTACTCAGAAAAAGACAAATTCCATTTGGCCATAATTAGACAAGGAATAGACAATAAAACTGTTCTTTCATTCAGCCCTTACACAAATCTATGGTGAGACCACACTTGAATACTGTGTACAGTACTGTCACCACACCTAAAAAGGATATTGCAGAACTTGGGAAGGCACCAAGAACAGCAACTAAAGTGAGCAACGAGCTACAATAAATACCCTGTGGCCCATTATGCCCATGGCCCATTATAAGGGCTCTTAGCTGTGCAATGGGGCTGTAGAGTTGTCTCCTTGCATTTCTCTGTTCACACATGAGGAGCCATTCCCTGCCTGCCTTGCAGCTGCCTGCTGAAGTCTCAATATGCCTCTGATTTTCCTGGTTCTCTTAACTCTGCCCATCAACTCCTTCTTAAAGGCACAGATCTCATCACGCCCATAGTTGTTTGTTACCCTTCTAAATTGCTTTTATATTGATAAACCTGTGATTGCAGTTATATCGATGTTCTAATCCAGGGTTCTGCAAACTTGGCTCTCCAGATGTTCATGGACTACAATTCCCATCAGTGCTGCACATTGGCCATGTTGGCAGGGGCTGATGGGAATTGTAGTCCGTGAGCACCTGGAGAGCTAAGTTTGCAGATCCGTGTTCTAGCCCATCCCAAAAATGATTTCCTTCCTGCCTGTCATGCCCCCACAGAAGCTTTTGTTATTTTCCTATTAAGTCTAAGTTTCCCTATAGCTAGCATGGGTTTAGTTCTTTGTATAGTATTCTAAGGGAGGCAATTTGAGTTGAACCCTGCCCCTTTAATAAATTTCCCTAGAGGCAATATTTCTGTTATTACCCAGTAATCTCCCTGTTTAGCTCAGTCAGTCTAAGGCAGTGGTGGCGAACCTTTGGCACTCCAGATGTTATGGACTACAATTTCCATCACCCCCTGCCACCATGGCCAATTGGCCATGCTGGCAGGGGCTGATGGGAATTGTAGTCCATAACATCTGGAGTGCCAAAGGTTTGCCACCACGGGGCTAAGGTGCCTAGGGAGCAGGAAGGCTGCAATATCTGTTATGTTTATGGTGTATAGAGATAGCATAAAATTAAGGTGTACAGAAAGTATAATCCAGATAAAGGCCACTCAAGGAACCCAGAAGAAGCACAGACAAAGTGGACTTTCTTGCAAGAAGCCAAGAAAGAACAAAAGTCTCAAGCTTCAAACTGTTCCAGTCAAGCAAGTACCTTATCTTAGTCAGACCCTGGGAGGAGTTAGGGTCTCAATTTTTCTAAGCAATAAACCTTGTTTTTGAACTGTTACGCCTTGCTTGTGTGTCTCCCACTCTGTTCCACCCAAGAACAGGGCACTTTAGATTGTTTTACTTGGGGAACAGAACACCGCCCCCCAATGAAAGAGGCAAAGCAATTTGCTGGACCACACACTGCTGAAGAAGGGGATTATGTGCTAGATTCCCCCCCCCCCTCTCTGCCACTGCTGCTGCCACAGGAGAAAACACAGGCTTGTTTTAAAATAGAGACTTGTTTAAAATGAAGTTTTAAATAGCTCTCCTAATCATCAGGGAGAACAGAAGTAGAGAGGGGGGAAATGTGATCCTAGTTGTACTGTTCCTTGCAAAAGTCAAGTCTATTATTATTATGGCAGATTTCACAGCTGCCAGATCTTTAGCTGCTTGTTGGTCTTTCGTTACAATTCAAGCCTCACCCAGAGGCCTAGGAAGTTATAATGTATCGGTGTAGTATTCATGCGGATCCCAGCAGGGCTGCCTTCTGAATCTGACAGATGTTAATTTTGTCAATTTGAAGACGTTTCAAGTGCTGCCCTAGTGTTTTCGGGATGGCACCCAGCATGCTGACTACCACTGGGACGACCTCAGCTGGTTTGTGCCCTAGACACTGAAGCTCGATTTTCAAATCATTGTATCCAGTGACCTTCTCGTGTTCTTTTTCAGTGACCCTGCTGTCACCGGGGACTGCTATGTTGATGATGGTCACTTTCTTGTCCTCAATCACAGTGATGTCTGGCATACGATGAAACTGTAGATCATGTCCTCAGCTGCTGCAAAAAGATTGCCCAGACTGAGTACAAATAGAGACACAATAGTGGCCAAGATGATCCACTGGAATTTATGCAAGAATTAAAACATAAGAGCAGCTAAGAACTGGTGGGAACAATGTCTAGAGAAAGTTATAGAAAATGAGAAGGTCAAGAATTATTATTATGGTAGATTTCACAGCTGCCAGATATTTAGCTGGTTGCTGGCATTTCATTACAATTCAAGCCTCACCTAGAGGCCTAGGAAGTTGTAATGTATCAACATAGTATTCATCTGGATCCCAGTAGGACTGCCTTCTGAATCTGACAGAAGTTAATTTTGTCAATTCGAAGATGTTTCAAGTGCTGCCCTAGTGTTTTCGGGATGGCATGCAGCGTGCCGATTACCACTGGGATGACCTCAGCTGGTTTGTGCCATAGACTCTGAAGCTCGATTTTCAAATCATGGTATCTAGTGACTTTCTCGTGTTCTTTTTCAATGACTCTGCTGTCACCAGGTATTGCTATATCGATGATGGTCAACTTCTTGTCCTTGATCACGGTGATGTCTGGTGTATTGTGTTTCAACAGTTTGTCTGTTTGGATTTGAAAGTCCCACAGGATCTTGACCTTCTAATTTTCCATTACTTTCTCTGGACAATGTTCCCACCAGTTCATAGCTGTTCTTATGTTGTAATTCTTGCCTATATTCCAGTGGATCATCTTGGCCACTGAGTTGTGTCTCTGTTTGTACTCAGTCTGGGCAATCTTTTTCAGCAGCTGAGGACATGATCTACAGTTTCATCAGCTCTTTGCACAATCTTCACTTTGCATCATCCGAGGATTTTTTGATTCTGGCCTTGATCAAATTTGTTCGAATGGCTTCCTCTTGAGTGGCTAAAATCAGGGATTCAGTTTCCTTTTTCAGAGTTCCACAGCCAGGTCTTTTCGTTGTCCACCTTGTCCTTGATCTTCTCCAGAAATTGGTCATGCAGTGCTTTGTTGTGCCAGGTTTCAGTCCTCATTTTAATCACATTTTTTCTGTATTCTTGTTTGGTTTTTTGGGTCTTCAGCAAATGTCTGTTCTTCACTTCAATCAATGCCTGTTCTTGACTTTCCTTCACATAATCGGCCAGCGCATGCTTCTCCTCTTCCACTGTTGGCTGTACTTGCAGTAAGCCTCTGCCACCAGATCTCCAGGGAAGGTATAATCTATCAATAAGGCATGCTGCATCTTGCAGTAAGGCATGGTGCATTGTCATAAGCTTCCAAGTTTTTCTATCCAATGTTTCCAACTCAGCCTGTGTCCAGTTGTTGTTTTTGTTGATGATGATGATTGCAAGATATTGATATCTTGATATTAGCTTTTAGATTAGCAGAAAAGAGCCAGCAACACAGAAGGAAAGGGCGAGGGTGAAGTTGTGGACAACGATGCAAGGGAGTGGGAAGGGTGAAGCTAGATAGGCTGGCTGTGGGTGGATGGAACACGACTGGGGCAAAGCTGGGCTCACTGGCAAATCTGCCTACTCTGGCGGGGAAGTAAATTAAAAGTCGGGTTAGAAATAATGTCACTTGCTGTGGAAAGAATGGAAAGTGAAAGTGGGGCTCGAGGAAATATATTCGTACAAGAAATCTTGCTTCAATGGACATTTGCCCTCATCGCACACCAGACACCTTGTGTGTAATCAGCCTATGAGGAGTGGTTATAATGCTTAGGGCTATTTAGCTTAGAAAGATGACAGTCAAGAGGAGACATGATAGAGGTCTATAAAATTAGATGTGCTGTGAAGAGAGAGGAGAGGGAAAAGCTTTTTTCTCTCATAATATTAGAATATGAGGTCACCTGCTGAAGTGGAAGGGTGAGAGACTCAAAACAGGAAGTTAGGGTTAGGGTTAGTGCTAGGGCAATGGCTAGGACTAGCACTGGAGTCAGTTCGAGGGTTGGTGTTAGGGTTAGGGCTAGGGTTAGGGTTATGAAAATATGATTTTTTTATACTAACTATAATGTTTTCTTTATGGTTAATAAGTGTAATAGTTTCAGATAGAAACATGAATATAATGGTTCCTTCAACAGACCTAGCTATGCAGACTTATTTTCTTCACTGGCCAATAACTTCCAGACAGGCTTTCATTGCCCATATGAGCTTCTTAAAGCGCCTAGAGAAGGTTTTTTCATAATTAATTGTCAGTCTGTTGGATTTACAGTAATCCACACAGCGCTTCATTAAGTGTCTGAGGCCAACTCTGGATCGAGAGAGAAGGACACCATCATCTGCATAGAGCAGAATTGATACATGGGTTGTACCCAGTTTTGGGGCATGGCTGTTCACTGCTGAGAGAGCAGAGGGGAGGTCACTTAAGAAAAGATTGAAAAGAGTGGGGGCCAGGACACAGCCCTGTTTGACCCCTTTGGAAATTGGAATACTGTCTGTCAAAAGGCCTTCGTGGGAACACTTGATCCGGCAACT
This sequence comes from Sphaerodactylus townsendi, assembly GCF_021028975.2. Taxonomy (NCBI): domain Eukaryota; kingdom Metazoa; phylum Chordata; class Lepidosauria; order Squamata; family Sphaerodactylidae; genus Sphaerodactylus; species Sphaerodactylus townsendi. Next base: position 4,161,106 of record NC_059435.1, on the reverse strand, counting down.
GGTATTTGTGTACAGTTGCCTAATTAAGAACAAGAGTCTGGCATCAATGTTGAGGGCAGCCAGTTTTGTCCAGAGAAGTTCTCTCGGCACAGAGTCAAAGGCAGCCTTTAAATCAATAAAGGCAACCAGACAGGCTTAATTTCTTCACTTGCCACCCATGCTGATAACTTCCACTGAGAACACAGATTTCTCTCGCAGCACTCTAAACTGCCTCACTCTGGCTTTTTCCTACACACACGCATGCACGCACACACTGCTCATCATTCTCTCTCACACAGACCCTCTCTCTGAAACACCCTGTCAACTTCATCCTCCAGTGTTACCCAAAATGGTAGGGTCTGACCCTTTGAGAGTGGTTAATTATATAAAAGAAACAACAAAGTCTTCTGAATATGCCGTTGAAACAGTTGGTAATAAACGACAGATTGAAAGCTGGTGAGAGGAGCGGAGTTTGGAGCAGGTGGGAGATGTGAAACGGAAAAAAAGGAAGAACTCGGTGAAGACTGGAGAAAAAGAGGGAGCGGTCAGTCGGGAATGGACAGCTGAAGCCTTGGAGATTGCGCAGCCAGGAGAGACTTAGCTATATGTGCAATGTTCGAGTGGAAGGGCACTGCTGACATTTGAGGGCATGTATAACATTGGCAAATGAACAAGTGAATGAATGGGTATGAGGACAGATCTTGGTTTGTTGCAGGCCCTGGCTGGAGACTGTCTTTGGGCAAGAAAAGGTTTGCCTCCCATTGACTGTGAGAAGAGCATCATTTTCCAGCATGGGTTGCTTAGATAGATAGATAGATAGATAGATAGATAGATAGATAGATAGATAGATAGATAGATAGATAGATAGATAGATAGATAGATAGATAGATAGATAGATAGATAGATAGATAGATAGATAGATAGATGATAGATAGATAGAGAGATATCTAGCTAGATACATAGATAGGATAGATAGAATAGATAGATAGATAGATAGATAGATAGATAAATAGATAGATAGATAGATAGATAGATAGATAGATAGATAGATAGATAGATAGATAGATAGATAGATAGATAGATAGATAGATAGATAGATAGATAGATAGATAGATAGATAGATAGATAGCAGGACAGATGCTCTACCTCAGAGCTACAGCCCCCTTCCGAAATTATGGCTGGTTCATTGTCTTTTCTAGTTCAGGACACCCAAAGCTGAATTCATCTTTCTTTTGGAGTTGCCTTCTCACTTATTCAATGATAATGTCCCGGACCATCCTATAGAACTGGCATGAAGTTTGGGAGTTTCTTTACTGTAGAAATCACATCATGGCTAGAAAACCTTTGCAGTACATTGGACCCCCTTGGTGACATGGCAGCAAAGTGAAATACAAATTCTGTCAACAGAAGAAATTAAGAAGAATCAGAATGACAAATAGCCCTTAATCAGGAGGTCAGTTAAATATTCCCTGAGTAGTTAACATTTCATACACTACTTCTCATTTTCAGTTACCTTGGTGAAGATACTGCTATTGAAGCTATATCTTCAACTGATGCCACTGACTTCTTCCTTAGACGACTGTTGCCCCCTTCTGTACAAACTCCATGGTTTGAAAGCTACAATAAATGTTTAAGGCTGCAAAAACAGCTGCATAGACTTCTCTTAACATGTATATGGCACAAATGGCATTCATGCTCATGATACCGCTCCAAATAGGATTTCCGTTTCAGCCCTTCAGCCAAAGGCCAGAGGAGAAATGGAGAGACAGATTTCCCAGCTAATAAGCCACAGCCGAATGTAAAAAAAAAAGACTTTATTTCTTAAACCGGCATAGGTCTTGTCAGCACCAGGAGAGCTGCCCCGAACTGTTGAAAGTCCAGGGCTTTTAAGGGGTTTCGTCTGGCTACATCAAAGCAAACGCCATATACATTTCAAAGAGATTTAGGATTGCAACAAATTATCACACGTCAAACATCTTCAGGAGCTCCCAAACATCCAGGAAGTTCTTTAACAATGTAAGCTGTAAATGTACCCTGTTTCCCCTAATATAAGACATCCCTGAAAAATAAGACATAGTAGAGGCTTTGCTGAAGTGCGAAATATAAGGCATCCTTCGAAATAGCAAAGTTTTTGTTTGGAAGCATGCCCAACAAACAGAACACAGAAAAATAAGACATCCCCTGAAAATAAGACATAGCAGATCTTTGGGAGCAAAAATTAATATAAGACACTGTCTTATATTCGGGGAAACACGGTAAAGCTCATCTACATCCTGATTGCTACATTCCTACATCGATATCAGCATGTTTATGGTTCTACAGTGTGGGCAAGCGGTGTCAGACATTTGGGCTGTTTACAGGAACGTAGGGGTAGTCAGGAGCTGTTATCTTTCTCGCTGCCATGCCATGGGTAAATACATTTGCTAGACAAAGGGGCTCCTCTGGGTCTGCCGGATATATGCGGATGTAGCATCTAAAGCAGACCTGGGCATGTATCCGGCCCGCCGGATGACCCTGACCGGCCCCCCTGCCTTGCTGGGGAGCACAGGTGTATTTGCCTAGGGACAGTACCTCTTGTCCCCGGGCGCATCCATTTTGGTCACGTGGGGGGCGCCAAAACGTCCCTGCACACAAGCTGATTCAGTAGGCCTTAGCAAGCCCGGCACTGGGAGGCAGCTGCACTGTTGCCAGTGCCTGTTGTAGCCCCGCCCACTCTGTACGGTGGCCTGGAGTGTCCAGGGGGCGGGGGAGAAATCCCACTGTGCTCCCAGGAGCAGGACTGGGGCGCTCCGCTCCCCTCCCTCTGACCCCGTGTGCCTTATTCTCCCTTACTCAACGAGCCTTCTCGGCAGATCTGGTCTCCGATAGGCACAGTGAGAAGGGGAAGCTGAGCTGGATCCCAGCAGCAACAGAGACATGGATTATGATGCTTGCATTTGTTTGGTAGCCCTTCAGATGGCGGTGATTTGTGAGAGATTTATATGCTTAACCGTTAATTTCCCCTTGCACTGGCTTGAGCTGTTTCTCAGGCCAGCCTTACCCTTCCCACAGGGTTGGTGTAAGGACAAAATTAGGAAAGAGAGTTGGTGGGAGAGAGCCATGTATGTCTTTGCTGGGGTGGGGGGGTGTTTTGTGCAGTGGTGCAAAAAAAAATCATTGTTTGGTCGTGCGGTGGGGAAGGGTGGTCGCCCATACCGGGGAGGGGCGCCAAATTCAGGTTTTGGTCCCCGGGCTCCAGTTTGCATAGATGAACACCTCTGCTGGGGCGCGAGGTGTCTTTGAAAGCCCCGCAGAAGCCGGTTGCCTTGGCTGCCGGCTTCTCGCCGAAGGCTTTCGCTAAAACCACCTCGCCCCTGAAAGTTTGCTGGGGAGCGAGGCACCTTTGAAAGCCCCGCAGAAGCTGGTTGCCTTGGCTGCCGGCTTCTGCGGGGCTTTCAAAAGCGCCTCGCGCCCCTGCCTTGCTGGCTTGGCTGCCGGCTTCTGTGGGCTTTCAAAACCACCTCGCCCCCCCTGCGTTTTGGCCCGGCCCTCCACAATATTTTCTGTTTCTTATGCGGCCCCATGGAAAAAATAATTGCCCACCCCTGATCTAAAGCTATCAGCAAAAGAATGTGACCTGTGGTCTTATAATCCAGTCTCTAGCTCTGGGGTATTGCTCACACTCATTTCAAGATAAGACAAAAATATTTGATATCACGCCACAGGACGGATTACGGTTCAGTTATGATACTTTTGGTAAATTTCTTCTGTATGGTTTTAATCAGTGAAGGAGTTTACCTTTTCCACCCCTGAGGAAACCGCAGGGTTACCAGATGGTTTCTACAAAACACCGGACAGACTGCATACATACATGTATACACATGCACATGATAAAAAAGAAAAATGACCTGTTTATTTAATAGAAGCTTCTGTGTGGAAGTGAGTAATTGTCAGGTCTAATACTAGAACCAGGGGGCATCCATTGAAAATGCTGGGGGGAAGAATTAGGACTAATAAAAGGAAACACTTCTTCACGCAACGTGTGATTGGTGTGATTGGAATATGCTGCCACAGGAGGTGGTGATGGCCACTAACCTGGATAGCTTTAAAAAGGGCTTGGACAGATTTATGGAGGAGAAGTCAATCTATGGCTACCAATCTTGATCCTCTTTGATCTGAGATTGCAAATGTCCAGGTGCTCGGGAGCAACAGCCACAGAAGGCCCTTGCTTTCACATCCTGCAGGTGAGCTCCCAAAGGCACCTGGTGGGCCACTGCGAGTAGCAGAGAGCTGGACTAGATGGACTCTGGTCTGATCCAGCAGGCTAGTTCTTATGTTCTTATGTTCTTAGTGCCAGATGGCAGGCAGAGCAGGGGGAGTGGGGTTACCATTCTCCGATACGGGGTGAAAGTCCGGTGTCTTCCCCCCAGCATTCCAGGACATACCGGACACAGACCTTATCAAAGGAAGGTGTGAACTGTTCCCAGGCTCGCCATGCTTTGTAGGCAATGCTTTGTACTTTGTAGAGGGATAGCAGGAGCCTTTTGGCCCTCCCCTTCACCGCCCTGTTATGCACCAAAGATAAGGGGGCAGCGGCTGCAGTAGGTGAGCCAGCGGCCCCGCTCCCATGATCTCCCGAGTGTCAGGAGGCCTTTTCAGGTGCTCAAACATGCCTTCACATCCGAGTCCATCTTGCACCACTTTCCGAACCCTTTCTTGTGCATGTTGATGCCTCGGACAAAGCTATGGGCACAGCCCTGCTGCAGCGGGGGGACAATGGGGAGTTGCACCCCTACACCTAACTCTCCCGCAAATTCTCAGGGGCGAAGCTACATTGGACTGTAGGGGATAGGGGTGATTAAGTGCGCCTTGATGGACTGGTGCAATTGGTTTGAGGGCGCTGCCCTCCCCTTTGAGGTGTGGACAGACCACAAGAATCTGGTGGTCCACCAAGCAGCTCTGTTGGGCTGATTTTCCCCCCGTTTCAACTTCCCAGCGAGGTCTAATTGTTTGGCCGATGCCCTGTCTTGCTTGCCCGACCCCTCCCCGGTGGCTCCCGTTCCATGACTGTGTTCTCCCCTTCTCAGCTGGGATTGGTGGTGACTACCCACAGTTGGGCGTCGCCCCGCTTCGATCCCCCGTCGTGCCTGTGTCCCTGGAGGGTGCCGTGAGGGAGGCGGGAGAAACGGGGTGAGTTCTGGTGGAGGGCAGTGACCAGTTGGAGAAACGGGGTGAGTTCTGGTGGAAGGAGGATTGGCTCTATGTGCCCCGTGCACACGCATCATCGCATTGTAGGGGACCCATGATGTTAAATCGCTGTTTGGGGGGGGGGACTTCACACAGGTCCCACCTCCACAGTGAGCATGCCCCATTTTATTTAGCTCAATGCAGGTTTTTCAAAAATTGCTAAACCAGTGATCCTTTTGAAAAATCCTGGGCTGAAGCCAGATGAATGGTCAGGCAGGAGGTGCTTCGTTTTCCTTCCTTCCGCTGCACCGTTTGTGGTCAGGGAGAATCTGCCTGCCATTGCCCGGCCATTGCAGGGAGGCCCTTTTTCTTCTTTAATTTTCATGTTGAACCTGCATAGCTGCGCAGGTGCAGCTGGTTATTTTGTAGGTGATTGGCATGGCTGTAGGGCAGGGGTGGGCAATTATTTTTTCCATGGGGCTGCATAAGAAACAGAAAATATTGTGGAGGGCCGGGCCAAAAGGCTGAACTCAATTCTGCATAATAGGGGCTGATAAGTGACAGACAGGTGCACAGATCAACTTGGAATCAGTGGCAACAGTTCTGCATACAACACTATTTGGCACAAAGAATCACAGGCTTAACCTACCTGCATAGTTGTCCACTGTGACAATCAAGCAAGTGGGGAGACTTAAGTACCTTGACCTACTTTTTTCATCGACTGGTGCTTTTGAAAGCCCCGCAGAAGCCAGTTGCCTTGGTTGCCTGCCTGCCTGCCTGCCTGCCTGCCTGCCTGCCTGCCTGCCTGCCTTCCTTCCTTCCTTCCTTCCTTCCTTCCTTCCTTCCTTCCTTCCTTCCTTCCTTCCTTCCTTCCTTCCTTCCTTCCTTCCTTCCTTCCTTCCTTCCTCCCTTCCTTCCTTCCTTCCTTCCTTCCTTCCTTCCTTCCTTCCTTCCTTCCTTCCTTCCTTCCTGGAGCAGCAGTGGCGTAGGAGGTTAAGAGCTCATGTATCTAATCTGGAGGAACCGGGTTTGATTCCCCGCTCTCCTGTCAGCCTCTCTGAGCTGTCGGAGGCTTATCTCAAGCCCGAATTCAGATTAGCCTGTGCACTCCCACACACACACGCCAGCGCTGGGTGACCTTTGGGCCTAGTCACAGCTTCACCGAGGAGCTCCTCATCCAGCCCCACCTACCTCAGAGTGTGTTTGTTGTGAGGGGGGAAGGGCAAGGAGATTGTAAGCCCCTTTGAGTCTCCTGCAGGAGAGAAAAGGGGGAATATAAATCCAAACTCTTCTCCTTCCTTCCTTCCTTCCTTCCTTCCTTCCTTCCTTCCTTCCTTCCTTCCTTCCTTCCTTCCTTCCTTCCCTTCCTTCCTTCCTTCCTTCCTTCCTTCCTTCCTTCCTTCCTTCCTTCCTTCCTTCCTTCCTCCCTCCCTCCCTCCCTCCCTCCCTTCCTCCCTCCCTCCCTCCCTCCCTCCCTCCCTCCCTCCCTCCCTCCCTCCGTTCTGGGGCGCAAGGCAGTGCGGCAACCTCCCCAAAATTAGGACAATTGAAATAACACGCGGGACGCGGGACAAATTGTCCATGGGGGGAGTGGCCCGGGAGCTGAAGGCGCCTCTGTCCATTGGGGGGGGGGGGCTTTGCCATTCACGCACGCGTGTGCGGCCGCAGGAGCACGGCCTTCTGGGACTTGTCGTTTCCCGCCCTATGACAGGGAGGGAAACGGCAGCGCCCCAGAAGGCAGTGCGTTCCTGTGGCTGCGCGCGTGGCCCCCCCCCCCCCCCCCCCCAACGTCCCGGTTCACATGGTGAGTGTCTTTGGAATGTTATCTTTTGCATATGAGAATCCCTACAGATTCAGGCATATGCTATTCTGTTTGCTGGGACCAGTGGACCATTATGGTCTGCCATTCTCAGGTATAAAAGACTTAAGGCCCTGTGGGTATAATCAGCCCAAAAGTATGTACTATTCAGATATGGTGAACTCTGCTTTTGAACTGCATTTCTGAATTAAAAATACTTTCATTTCTAAGCCAGTTTTTGTTCACGACATGGGCTGTAGATGGCGCTGCTGTGCCAGGAAAATAAAATCCTCTTTGTTGTTTGTTCCTGGGAAATCCATCAAGTGGAATGGAATCAAAAAACCCCACTTGCTTGTGTGCCACAGCAAGCCAGAGGTCAAGGCTGTTACAAGCTTTTACTTGGGGTTAATTCTCTTCTTCTTATCATCCTATGAACTTGTCTGCAGCATTTATGGTGCTGCATTTTGAAACTGACCTTAGTTGTCTGCATTTGTAATGCACAATTCATTAGAAATCCAGCAGCCAGCAAAGGGGTTTTGTGTGTCTATGTCCATATGCTCATTTCTGTTGTGTTAAAAACTCTGCAGCTGCTGCTTATGCAAAGACCCTAAATGCATGTGAATTAATTTTCTGAGATTTATGAAAATCATGATTGCTTAAAGTCTCCTTCTTGGAACACTTGTGGCTTTTGCCGTTCTAAGATGTCTCCTGCCGCCATAAACTTTCCCATCACAAGTAGCATCTAACCTTAGTGTCCTCTGCCTAAGCACCATGGAAGCAGAGCCCCCTCCCTGAACACATGAAACTGCCTTATACAGACCACCGGTTCATTATTGGCCCCTTCCGCACACGCAAAATAATGCGTTTTCAAACCACTTTCACAACTGTTTGCAAGTGGATTTTGCTATTCCGCACAGCTTCAAAGAGCACTGAAAGCAGTTTGAAAGTGCATTATTCTGCATGTGCGGAATGAGCCTATCCAAAATTGGCCCTGCTTATCTGAGGGACCGTCTCTCCCTATATCGCCCTTCTGGGCCCCTCCGCTCGTCGGAGGCGGACCTACTGGTGATCCCTGGCCCCAAGGCGATCCGGCTGGCCTCTACAAGGGCCAGGGCTTTTACGGCTCTGGCCCCTACCTGGTGGAACAGGCTTCCAGGTGAGATCAGGGCCCTGCCTGACTTGCTACAAAGTTTCGCTGGCGCAGGGCCTTGTAAAACGCTGAACCTGTTCCGGCTTGTAGGCTTGGCACAGCCGGGATGATGTCAACTCCGCCATAAGAACATCTGGTCTCCCGTGGGTACATAAAGGGGGAAAGAGGGGTTGTTTAGTATTTTATAGTATAGTACAGCCATCTGTAGTTAGCATTTTATATATTATTTTATTGTAAATTATGTATTGATGTTTTAAATTGTTTTAATGTTGATGGACACCGCCCTGAGCCTTTGGGGGGGGGGCAGTATACAAATATAAATAATAAATAAATAAATAAATAAAAAATATAACCTTTCTGCAAAAAAAAAATCCTTACTGGTTGAATTCTCTAGAAAGGATAATGCCATTTCAGTTGATGGGAATTCCTGGTGTAAAAGATCACGTACAGCAAGAAAGGACGAAAGGTCGAACAGTTGAGAGTGGCTGAGGCTCCATGGCAGACCATCTGCTTAGCAAGCCAAAAATCCCAAGAAAGGACCAGGCAGGAGGTGATGTGAAAAACCTCAGTCTGGGACACCAGCGGGCTGCTGTCAGTCTGAGCAGACAATGCTGACTATATGTCAGACTCAGTCCAAAATAAAGAATCTGTGGACGGTTAGCTAAACTCTTTATTGGGAAAAACTGAAATCGAGAACAGGCATTGAGGATTCTGCTGGACACAAGCGGAACTAGGATTTAAATCCCCTTGTTTACCCCCCACCCCACCTCTTGGGAAAGGTGCCATTCCTGTTCCCACAGGATCAAAGCAAAGGACAAAGGACAACAGGCAATTCACACAGATAAGGGATGAGGCTAAACAGGACCCCCAACCTTCTGGCACAAAAGGAAGAGTAGCATCCCCCTTTGCCAGAACTAGGGCCATTCTGACACTATGGCTCATTGCGCACATGCAGAATAATGCACTTTCAAACTGCTTTCAGTGCTCTTTGAAGCTGTGCGGAATAGCAAAATCCACTTGCAAACAGTTGTGAAAGTGGTTTGAAAATGCATTATTTTGCGTGTGCGGAAGGGGCCAATAATGAACCGGTGGTCTGTATAAGGCAGTTTCATGTGTTCAGGGAGGGGGCTCTGCTTCCATGGTGCTTAGGCAGAGGACACTAAGGTTAGATGCTACTTGTGATGGGAAAGTTTATGGCGGCAGGAGACATCTTAGAACGGCAAAAGCCACAAGAGGCCATAGTCTCAAGCATAATCAGAGCTGCCATTGTGGATTTTTCAGAATGGCAGTAGTGGGTGAGATTACTCAGCAAATTAAAAAAATATAAAGAAGATTTGGAGGAATTTTTCAAAATAAACAGAACTGAACGAATGTCAAACGAGGCATGTCTTAAGTCATCTGGCCTGGCACCACCTTCCATTTTAACATTATAGGCTGAAGTAATCACTGCATTACTCCCAGAAGACAGGGTGCCATCCAGGCAAAATGGGATCTATTGTCATGATGTCTAGAATACCAAGTGGATCCTCTGATGCTTTTTCCACGCATTGGGTTGGAATCAGTTCCATCAGCAGAAGGCACTGACAACGGGAGATCTTCCCCACGTCCCCTCTCCTCGGAAATGTTTCTTTTAAAAATTAAATTATTATTTTTAATCACGAATTACAGAAGGAGAAAAGGATATTTTGGAGTTACAAAAAAATAAAAGGGAGATTAAGGAAAACTATAAGCAATAATAACATTTTGTGGATCTGCTTTACAAATAATATACTGAAGGAAAATAATCAATAATCAATCAATCATTGATTATCATTCCATGCTGCAGTCGCTCCCAATAATGAGCAGACTCTATTCAAGATACTGGCTATCATATACAAGGCCCTCCATGGCTCTGGTCCCCCATATCTGCAGAACCACCTCTCTCCCTCTGCTCCACCATGATAGCTTCATTCACCTGACTTGACCAGGGTCTTCTGCAGGTAACATTCTGCAAATGGGCAAAATCAGCAAATGACCACACAATGCCTTCTCTGTTGTGCCCCCCCCCACCACCACCTTGTAGAACGGCCTGCCTGAGAAGGCTAACAGCTCCCACGCCCCTGACATTTTGCAAATGCTGCAAAACTGAATTATTCAAGGGCGGGGGCTCTTTTACACAAGCAATAAGGCTGCACCGTAACAAAATGGTCCAGAGACGGGCCTTGATGAAGGGCTGAGGACTATGGATGACACTCCTGTACACTGTATGTACTGTTGGTTCAGTGTGATCCTACTGTGTAATTTTTTGCCTCATTCAGCGTTTGAATGCTTATGCTTCGTTTCAGCTCTATTTCAGCAATCCAAACCCTATTGCATTGCTTTTGGGATGCCCCATCATGTTGATTCTGGCCCCTTCCGCACATGCAAAACATTGCGTTTTCAAACCACTTTCACAACTGTTTGCAAGTGGATTTTGCTATTCCGCACAGCTTCAAAGAGCACTGAAAGCAGTTTGAAAGTGCATTATTCTGCGTGTGCGGAATGAGCCTTAGTTAACCTGCACTTGGCAATCTACCTTGAGTCTCAGTGAGAAAGGCCGACTATAAATAATGTGGCACAGGAAAACCTGCAAACACTATCAACAGTAAAGTTGAACTGATTAGGAATCAGGCATCCTCTTCAAGGAAACTCCTACCTGCTGTGGAGGATTTCCCAGTTCCATTTGAAGTTCAAGCCTGGAGTCTTTTGGCAATGCTCTTCCTGCTAACAACAATAGAGAGAAAAAAAGGTTTGGACTTCTGACGCTTCCCCCAAATGAAATAGCTTTCTGATAAAAGCAAAGCCTTCTGGATTTGGTGTCTGTAAACCAGAGCTGTTTCTGTGCTGATGGGGACAGGCATTCAAAGGGCCTCTTGTGAGAAAGCCAAAAGCATTTATCTATCTGCTGCTTTAATGGAGGCAAAATTGTACAATTGAAGAGGTTCAAAGTGTGGTGGGATCAACACAGGAGGAAAATACAAAGCCCCTCATCTCCAGGAGTTACCTGAAGCAAGTGAAGTAAAAGGAGGCACTCCCATGTCCCCAATGGCTCTAAATGTCAGGACCATGCCTGTCAGTATCTTGATGTCGTGCTGTGTGTGATTTGCAATTGTTTTCCTGTTTCCCTCTTCCCTTCCTAGTGTCAGACTCTCGAACATGGAAATAACAGAGACCGTAGGAAAGTCCTAAAGCAGTTTATTTCTTGCAACACGTAGAGTAACAATAGAAAGCTCAGAAACCTCTCTAGCTCAGATCCAGGACCTTCAACCCTTCCCCCATTTCGGCCCACACCAAATGTCCACTACAGTTTCTACAACATTTGCACTACAGAGCTTCAAAGAACCTGGGAACCGCTCACACCTTCTTGTAGATGAGGTGGCACCAGGAGGTTGCCAGGAAGGGAAGAGGGAAACAGGAAAGCATTTACAGGAAAACATTTGCAATTCCCCCACAGCAAGACATCTAGGTACTGACAAGCATGGTCCTGACACCTAGCAATCTCCTGTTAGCAATCTCCTGGCGCCGACCCATCTTCAAAGAGGTGTGAAAGGTTCCCAGCTCCTTTGTAGCTTTGCAGTAGAAACTGTAATGGACATTTGGTGTGGGGTGAAATGGCGGGGATTAAAAGATATAAGTCCTGGATCTGAGCTCTGTAGCTGAAATTCTGGTTTACATTGTTACTCTTCGCATCACCTGGAATAAACTGTTTTTGGACTTTCCTACAGTCTCTGTTATTTCCACGTTCGAGAGTCTGACATTAAGCAGGATCTCCCAGTTTGACCCCGCACTCGGATCTAGACCCGTGGTTAAAACCCCTCAGTGATAATACTGATATATCAATTGTGATAACTATACTGGATTGTGGATCTGCAAGTGTATTGGAAGCATTGGCTAACTTTTTGTGCTCTGCCATTAGCAAACAATTATAACTCTACTGGAGATTGTATTTATTACACTGGTGTTGCCACTGTTGCTGTTATATTGTTGCTGTTGTTTTAATTATGCCATTAAAGGTTTATATATATATACAAAAATGGAGGACCTTGAGCCTTTTCCTTTTGATAGAATTGGATTAATTAAAACGTCTATTCTACCCAAATTAATGTATGTTTTTCAAAATATTCCCTTTATTACCTCTGGTAAGACTTTTAGTAACTGGAAATCAGAAATTAGGAAATTTATTTGGAATTATAAAAAAACAAGGATTAAATATAAGAAAATGATAGATATAAAAACCAGGGGCAGCTTTGCGCTACTGGATTTACAATTATACCATGATGCTGCTGCACTATCTAGGATTAAAGAATGGATAGATCTTAATAATAAAAATCTGTTAAATCTGAAAGGTCATAACTTAATACTTGGTTGGCACAATTATTTGTGGACTAATTATATTGGGAAAAAAGAGGGAGAAAAGATATTTAAGGATCATTTAGTTAAAATGCCTTGTTAAAAATTTGGAAAAAGTATAAAAACATATTTTATGTGAAAATCCCCCCTTGGATTCCTAGAATGGAAGCTTTGAAAATAAAAGATAGAAATAAAAATGAGATCTGGCCTTGCTACAAAGATTTGTTATGATGGGTTGAAGAAGTACCTATATTAAAAGATAGAGAGTTTATTAAATTTGAGGAATACAAGTGCCAATGGTTTACATATTTTCAAATTAGAGATATCTTTAAAAAAGGATTAAAATGTATGGGGAACCTCAAAAAAATATAATGAATTGGATTTAGCCCTATTACATGAAGGACCTAAAATAATCAGTAAAATACACAATGTTTTACTACAACAAAAACAGAAACAATAAAAGATAACGATTAAATGGGCAGAAAATATCAATACAGCAATACCACTAGAATGATGGATCAGTTGAAATTATTCTATAGAAAATACTTAACCCCAGTGATATTGTCGAAAATGCAGAAGGGACACTCATTTTTCTGTTGGAAATGTAATTTGGAAAAGGAACTTTTTTCCATATATGGTGGACCTGCAGAACAATAATGAATTACTGGAAATCGTTTTTAATTGTTTAAAGGCCATTTTTGTTTTTGTAATTGTTTAAAGACCATTTACATTAAACATTTCATATGATTACAGCCAGTAGAGTTGTATAAAGTAGGGTTGGGGGGGGACGGTGGTTAGGGAGGGAGGGGTAGGGTGGGATTAGTATAATGGTTAGTTAATATGGAGGTGACATTAAGATTAAGCTGAACATGCTTTAGGCTTTTTTCCCAGTAATGACTGTTATAGACTTAATAAATGGAATAAGTATAGAAATATTAATCATTTAGTGGAAGGTACATGATATTAATGATATAATGGTATAAGGATTTTTTCTCTTTGCTTTTCTTTTGTATTTTTTGTTAAAGTACGTAAAGTATGCAATTGTTGATTCTTAGAAGAGTTTGGATTTATACCCTGTAAGGATATAAATACAGGATTTCTCTCCTGGAAGGAGACTCAAAGGGGCTTACAATTTTTTCCCCTTCCCCCCCATGAGGTGGGTGGGGCTGAGAGAGCTCCAAAGAGCTGTGATGAGTCCAACACATTTATTTGCCTGCTGCATCAGATAACTATACTCGAGATCAGCTTTAGCTCATTGGCACTCATATCCATTTTTGTAAATTTTGCCTGATCTCATTCCAGGTTTTATCATAATTATTATGAATCAAGGTATTATTATTTTCAAATATGACTCCCAAATATGTAACTTTTTTTCTATCTGGAATTTGGAATCCAATTCTAATTTACCTTCTGCTTTTTTAGTCAAATTTTTAACTAACATTTTAGTTTTATCATAATTAATTTTAAATCCTGCAACCTTACCACATTCATTTATCAGTTTTAATAATCTGTTCATTTTATTTACTGGGTCATTAAAAAAGATCACATCATCGGCATACGCTTTTAGTTTATAGTCGTTCCCTTTGTTTTTTAAACCATTTATTACATTATCTTCATTTATACTCCTTAAAAGCACTTCAATTACTATAATAAAAAGTAATGGGGATAGTGGACACCCTTGCCTAGTACTTCTACTGATTACAAACTTACCAGTATAATCATTATTTATTTTTTATTTTGCCTCTTGATCTGAATAGATATTATTAATGGCACTCCAAAAGTTGCCTTTCATTCCCATCCTTAACAATACTGACAAGAAAGTCCAATTCACCTGATCAAATGCTTTTTTTGCATCTAAAAATAACAATGCCATTGGATTATCCAGGGTTCTGTTTAATACTTCTAACACATCTATTACCGCTCTTACATTATGTTGTATGTGTCTACCTGGTTAAAAAAACCAGTTTGATCATTGGTAATATATTTTCCCAACAGTTCCTTCAGTCTGTTTGCCAAAATATATACACAAATTTTATAATCTATATTCAATAATGAAATCAGTCTGAATTCTTTAGTATAATATATTTCCTTTTTGACTTTTGGGATTAATGTAATAATCACTTGTTTCCAATAATTAGGTTTGTGTTTCCTAATAAAACTCTATTCATCAGGTTGGTCAAATATGGCTTAAGCAATTTCCCCAAATTTTTATATGGTGCAGTTAAACCATCTGCTTCTGGTGCTTTATTTTTCAAATTTCATATTGCCTGGTCTGTTTCTTCCTAAGTAAATTGTTTATCTAGACCTTGTTTATCCTCCTGATTAATTTGGATTATTTTTGTGGTTCCAAAAATTATTAACTAACTTAATATTAATTTTTTTCTTTTTGATATAGCTGAGTATAATATTCTGTAAATAATTTTTAAATTTGATTTAGGTCTGTTATAGTTTGGAAGCCTTGTTTTATTTTACTTTTTCTCATTGTTTCTTTACTTTAGCTGCTAGCCATTTACCTGGTTTGTTTCCTAAAACATAATATTTTTGTTTTAAGTAGGTTAGGTTTTTTTTGCCATTTTGTCTGTCAGTAAAGCCTCCAACTGAGTCTTTAAGATTTTAATTTGCTTATTTATCTTTTCCCCCTTTCTAGCCTTCAATAATTATTTTTCCATTTTTCAGATTTCATATTCAGTCTCTTGTTGTTTCTGTTTTTTCATTTTTGTCAATTTAATCTCCTCATTTAGAATATAATCTCTTATCACTGCTTTGTGTGCGTCCCATAATATTCCATCATCATTCATTGACCCCTTGTTAATATCCCAAAATTCCTATAGTTTCCCTCCTTTGCTTTGGTGTTTAAGAATATCCAATCTTTAGTTTTCCAATGTAAACGGTTATTTACCAGGCCCAACTCCCAACAAATCACATTGTGATCAACCAATGTTTTTGGTTTAATAATTATTTTCTTCATGTTAATACATAACCATTTAGAGGACCATACCATGCCAATTCTGGAGTGTGAATGATGTCTATATAGTTTTTGCTCCTAATGTTTCACCTACAGCTGCAGAAACTACCAGACCACGACCACACAGCCTGAAAAACACACACAACAGCCAGTTGATTTATATTGTTTGCTGCCTTGAGTTCTGTAAGGGAGAAGAAAAGAGGCTAATAAATATTTTAAATCAATAATAATTTTGTCTTGAGGAGGGCTTTACCACACAAAAGGCCCTAGGCCAAGAAATGGACACTCAGTCTCCTGAACAGGAGATATAACCCCCATGAAGAAGAATCTTCTTTGAAATGGCTTAGGGATCGGAAAACACATTACATGCTGGAATTGTTGTCTTTTAAAGCATTTGGATCCAAGATAGTTAATAGTGGTTTGAAATTACTGCATTGTCTTTCTACAACTCCTTTGTGTTCTTGAAGCTTTTCAGCCTTTTCCTTGATTTTGAAATCAATGGCACCAATCAAGTACATGATGCTTGGCTATCACTTTTCTGTGTTAAATCCATTGTTGCAATCAACATTAAGTGATGTGTCAGTTTTGCTGACATCCCCTACCCTAATGTTTGTCCCAGAGAATTAAACTACACATGATGACATCTTTGTGTCTGCCATGGGAGGCGCCACGGCCATTTTAAATGTCATGGGAACCTGATCCTGATTGGGTCCACAATGCGGCAGACTAAGGCACTCTTCTTCCCCCCTTCAGTTTAATTGTTCATGCTCCAGAGTTTGCAAAGGTATGGATGATCTACAGAAAGCATAAGGATATCACAAATTATTTGCAGATCAGCCAACATTATGTTGTCTCCCATCTGCACCAATCTTTGTTTAAAAAGTGTATGGTAGGCTCGCTGGCTGGGGCGCTGATTTGATTGCATTCTTTTCCTCTGGGGAGATAAGTTTATAGCCTATTGACTGTTTGTAGCATGACAGTTAAGAAATGATGGCGACTGGAAATTGGACCAAATGTGCCATTTCTGGAGTTACAAATGGGAATCGTTTAAAGCAAGCAACGTCTCCAATCCTCCTGCCCTTTTCTAAAGGTCAACCTATTTTTGCAGAAAGATTAAGCCAGATGTAGAAGCGCAGCAAGGCCATTAAGAAAGGCTACATTGAGGATGCCGTGTTATAGTCCTTCCTAATAGATGATGTCAGTCATAATTAGCAGCGCACATAAATCCCATCAGTAGAAAATAAGCTCAGTGCAACTGGGAGGCTGACTGCGCAGAACACAGTTCCAGCCATTGATTGATCTAATGTATTTTCTGATTACAAGAACTGTTAAGAGATGATGTCTGAGGCCCGGGAAGCTGTCTTGTTATTTCTCCTCTTAGGAAGATGGTGGTGTAGAAAGTGTTGCCAAGTCACAACTGACTTATAGCAACCATGTAGTGTTTTTAAGACAAGAGGCAGACAGAAGTGGCTTGCCGTTGCCTGGCTCCGTGGAGCTACCCTTGGTTTCCTTGGTGGTCTCCCAACCCATGACTCATTGGGGCTGACACTGTTTAGCTTCCAAGATGTGGTGAGATCAGGCTAACCTGGGCCATCCATGTCAGGGCAAATTTGAACAGGGTGCCTGCTTCTGTGGACATCGCTTGAGGTCTCCCATCCAAATACTAACCAGGGCTGATGCTGCTTAGCTTTTGAGAGCTCGTGAGATCGGGCTCACCTGGGCTATCCAGGTCGGGTTTCTGTCTCTCTCTTTTAGGAGGAGAGCAGCTGTGAAAACAAGGGTTCAGCCAGCCTAGGCCAAGCCGTGGCTGTTGAGCACAGGAAGAGACGCCAGGCACCAGGTGGGACCTGAAGATCTGTCAGACTTCATTCTCCAGACTAGAAGAAGAGTTTGGATTTATATCCCCCCTTTCTCTCCTGTAGGAGACTCAAAGGGGCTTACAACCTCCTTGCCCTTCCCCCCTCACAACAAACACCCTGTGAGGTAGGTGGGGCTGAGAGAGCTCTGTAGGGCTCTGACTAGCCCAAGGTCACCCAGCTGGCGTGTATGGGAGTGCACAGGCTAATCTGAATTCCCCAGATAAGCCTCCACAGCTCAAGCGGCAGAGCTGGGAATCAAACCTGGTTCCTCCAGATCAGAGTGCACCTGCTCTTAGCTACTACGCCACTGCTGCTCCAAGCAATTTCCCCTGGAGAAAAAGGCTGTTTTAGAGTGTGGACTCTCTGCCATCAAATCATTGCTGAAGCTCCTTTGCTTATTATTTATTTATTAAAAGTATTTTTACCCTGCCTTTCTATAATCATATTCAAGGCAACTTACGAAATGCAATAAAATACGTGATAATACAATGGCGTTTACAATAGCAATAATACAACAGTAAAACCAATAACAATAAAACCTGATACAATACAATGAAATCACACCATACTATAAAAAAAACGCTGAATAACCCTTATTCAGAGCAGCAATAACTGGGAAGAGGAAAGAGCAGCATTTGCCTCTTCTGCACTCCTCAACAACTGTGCTGAAGCTGCCCCACCTTGGGCCTTTCCCCACTTACCTTAAGCCCCACGCTACTCTCCGAAAGTAGCACGGGGTCCCCCTGCACTCCCCACGACAGGGGCGGCGACAGCGCAGCCGCCCCGACGCTGCTGCTGTCGCGCTCCCTCAGTGCGCGGCATCCCTGGCGCTGGAGAAAACGGCGCCTTGTGATGACCCCGCGTAGAGCGCAGGGTCGTGGGGATGCCCGGGCGCGCGGCATAGGGGGATTAAGGTAAGTGGGGAAAGGCCCCTTGTCTTACCGGGAGAAACCCAGAACTGCTGCCAGGCAACGGCCAAGCTCAAAACTCACCCAGTGTTTCCCCAGGAAGACTTTCTGCTGTGGCCAGAAGGATTTCTGTGACTCTGCTTGAGGCATGGTCCCAAAAAGAACACACTTTCTGCTGTTTCTTCCTTCTGCAAAGGACTGTGAAGCGGATTCTGCTATAAGACAATGTTTAGTGAACCAGCGTTCATCTTTTTTCAGAAAGTTTTCACAAATGCTTTCTGTTGTATTTCAATAAATTGGATTTATATTTTGACTTTATTGGAATTACCCTTGTCTTTGCCCTTGGCCCTTGGGGACTCAAGAGGTTACATTTCACAATGCCAAAGATTCTCAGACTCTGGCTCATTCCGCACATGCAGAATAATGCACTTTCAAACTGCTTTCAGTGCTCTTTGAAGCTATGCAGAATGGCAAAATCCACTTGCAAACAGTTGTGAAAGTGGTTTGAAAACGCATTATTTTGCGTGTGCGGAAGGGGCCAGGGAGTTCTGTGGAAAACTATGAACATGGTTTCTGTTATTTGGGGGGTTAATCCCTAGATTTTGAGGGTTTTTTTTTTCAGATTTGCTTGCAAAGCTGGGATGTCAGGTTTGTAGAAGAACCCTGCTGGTCTGTCCCTAGCTCCACTTTGTATCTCTATTGATTGTATCCTCTTTGGCACAGTTCATCAATAGATATATTGATTTTTAAAAGGCATGATGTGAAAGACCCAGGAGAGCAGCTGCCAATCAGAATAGACATTATGGACTGATAGATCAGTGATCTGACTCTCATGTTCATGTGTTCAGTGTGACAAAAAAGCACATCATTTCTGCTGTACAGACCCAAACTAACTTTCAGTTTCAATCGAGGCCTCCAAGTAACACCCGTTCTAAACTGGGTGCTTAAACAAAGGAAAATGTAACAACCTAAACATCCTGCCATAGTAAGTCCATACGCTACATGCCCATTTATAACACCTTTTTGCTCAGTAGGTAGGATTTGGCTGGTGAGAGCCAGTGTGGTGTAGTGCTTAAAAGTGAGGACTTGGGTTCGATTTCCTACTCCACATGAGCAGCAAACTCTAATTTGGGGAACTGGATTTGTTTCTCTGCTCCTCCAGCTCTGGCTTTGGGAGGGGGTATTGTTCTGAGTTGCTTTTGCTTTTGCAGGTGCTTTACTATCTTTCAGCCTGACCTTGGGTGTCTACTGCTGGGATAGGCCTCAAGTCTGGGTTTCTCAGTACTGCACTGTTCTCATGTGGGGGTGGGGAGTTTGTGGATCATATTATCAATTGCTTGGTGCTTTTTTGCCAGAATCGTCTTTCTCATTGTTCTCTGAAGTCTGCCAATAAAATCCTTGAACCAATTGAGTGTTTATTGGGATCTGATACTAGGTGACCTTGAACTACTCCCAGTTCTCTCAGAATTTTCTCAGCCTTACCTACCTCATAAGGTGTGTGTTGTGGAAAGGGGAAGGGAAGGAGTTTGTAAGCAGCTTTGAGACTCTTTGTGGTAGATGAAAGTGGGGTATAAAATCAACTCTTTCTTCTTCTAGCTGTTCTGCTATATTTGGTGTATTTTTTAAAAGCATTTGATATCGATTGGGTTGTAGAAACGTGTACTGCATGGATTTTAATTGTTCGGTACATAATTGCTGCAGCTATCATGGATTGTGTCTGTACTGGAATTTAATAGTTACTTGCTGTTCTTTGCTCTGTCTTTTGGGGATTAAGTAGATTATAAATCAAACAAATAAATAAGGAACAACAGGAAGAAGGAAGGCATTTTTGTATTCAGGTAACATCCAAAGAGCTGCAGGTTGTCTGACAGGTTCTGTGTCAGATGATCTGCAAGATGCAAACTTCCACACACAGCAGCAGATGGCAAAAATAATAAGCAGCCCAGGAAGGCGGGTGGCAGGGAGTTGCAAGCACAAAACTGGTAAGAATTAAATTCAGGGATGTGGCTTTCTTCTGTAAAACTGACAGAAAACGCCACATATCTTTGCCTTTCCTTGTGTTGGAGACGACTGGTTTTCTTTCCTTATTTTTCAAGCTTGGCAAGAGCTCATGTAGCTCTATCATGATAGGACAGGGCTTGATACATAAGATTTATTAATAATTTTTTTTATCCAGTCTTTCTTTCAAGGAACTCAGGACAACATTCAGAACTCTTGTGGTTTATTTATTGCCTGCATTACAATGGAAATATTTGCTTCCCTCCCCCCCCCCGGTCTGCCAGTGATAAAGGGAGGGGGAACTGCACCCGGGGCATGAACTGCCGTGCGCACCCTCCCTACCCCAAAACACCCGACACGCCCCCAGACCTGCCTCCCCATGTGACTTCAATGACAAGCCGCTCCAGATGTCCCCATTGCAGCTATGCTGCCTGCTGATATTTGTGGCTGTTGGTTTAGTATAGGGGTCTGCAACCTGCGGCTCTCCAGATATTCATGGACATCATGCCAGGGGCTGATGGGATTTGTAGTCCATGAATATCTGGAGAGCCGCAGGTTGCAGACCCCTAATGGGGTGAAGTCCCAATTCAGTTCTGTTTGTTAGGCCCCTTCCGCACACGCAAAATAATGCATTTTCAAACCACTTTCACAACTGTTTGCAAGTGGATTTTGCTATTCCGCACAGCTTCAAAGAGCACTGAAAGCAGCTTGAAAGTGCATTATTCTGCATGTGCGGAATGAGCCTCTGTTACAAGTGGGGGGGGGGGACAAAATTCATGTGGAGAAGTGGTGGGGAGGAAGGATGCCATCTTCCCCTTGTAGGGAGAAGGAAGAATCCCATCTACCCTTTATGTGTGGGTGGGGGGAAATCCCCCAGCTCTCTGTGGTGGGGACAGCTGTGTTGGCAGAAAGCCAGGCCCAGCAGTCCACAGAGCAGCCCAACTCTTCCCTCCCTCTCATTCTCTCATATGAGATAATGTAAACCAAAGTGTGCCCTTAGTGAGAACATTTTTGTATTTTGAAAAGCTTGGAAAAACTGCATATTTCACAAGGAGTCCCTCAGGTGAGGTCATTAGATTGGGCATAAACTCTTTCTGGGAAATGAGATGCCAAGTGTTTAAATCTTGTTTTGGAATTGCGCAATGATAGGTAGGGGTGCAATTTTGTTTTCAGCAGAAAGGATGGATCGGATTCCATGAGCCTCTCTCTTGATTGGTGGCTCTGGAATATGTTGACCATTTAACTTAATATATTTAGCATAGTAGCAGAAAAAGAGACCAATAGACAGTTGCTGGTTTTTATAAATGACTTTACTAACTATTAGGGAGGGTTTACATGGAAGAAAACCAAGAAAACTGGTGTGTTACTCCTTGTTCTTCATGCATCTAACCAGACCATGGAGCAGCTATAGTATTCTGTTGGTATTTGCAAGTGTCTGTCACAATCCTCCACATGAAGCCTACTGGGTGACCTTGAGCCAGGAGAGAATAGTGGGGTATAAAACCCAACTCTTCTTCTTTCACATAGGTCAAATCCCCACTACCGTCTTAGCCAGGTTTCAGAACACAAACTAACCAGGTTTGAGGGAAGACCTCCTCATTGCTTGCATGGCAGATTCCGTTTCTGGCGCTCGTTCTCCCCGTTAATCCGCGTTCCGGCAGGACCTGGTTGCAAGTGGCACAGACCCCATTAACACGGCTCAGAGCTGATCTGAGGGGAGGGATGAGGGTTGAAACCCTAACTCATTTCCCGCCCTGGAGCGTGACGCGGAATTCGGGCAACCAATCAGTGCTGCGATGCGTGCGCAGCCTTTCCTTGGTTTCATTTCTGCTTTTGCGATCAACCAGCAGAAAGGGATGCAAATATTAAACAGTCAAACGTGTAACTTTGAATTGTTAATGGTTTACACAGGTAACGATTAACTGTTAGTTAAACGTTAAACTTTTACACGCTGGTTTTTTTAATCATGCCCCTACAATGTACGTTTTCACAGTGGGAAAAGGTCCCGCCCCATCAAGGCATGCCAGCCAATCAGGGGAGACTGGCAAAGCGAGCTCGCCTGGTAGTGGGGATTGCTAAGAGCTCTACAACCGGGTGTGTCCGCTGTGTGCTCGCTGCGATGGGGAGGGAGAACCTCCGATGAAGAGGATACAGTTTCACAACGAACAGGTTTGGATCTGCATGCAAATTTCAAGTGGGGATTTGACCTAATATACTTCAGGAAGCTGTAATAAAGCCTGCAGATCTGGAAGTAAGTTGCCATTTTGCTGGAGTTCTTAGAAATTGTGTCCATGAAAAGTCACCAGATGTATGGCTGGGGATGCCGACATCCTCTAGTTCCTACATTTTGCAAATGTGTCCTTTGAGCTTAGAGAGGGTAAGAAAAAGAAGACAAAATTACCGTCTCTGGATGCAAGCAGGTTTCTTTAAAAATTGCATAAACCGCTTGCTTCTCAGAACACTATCCTATAAAACAGAATTATCCTATTCCTGGTTAGAGACATCTGTTCACTGTTCCTGCTGGGAATTCTGAGATTTAGACAGCCATCTGCTTCTTACTATAGCAACTCAATAACAAAGGGAATTTTCTCCTCAACTAAGAAGTAACATATTTTGGCTAATGAAAAAGACATTGCCATGTAGTCACAAAGATGAGCTGTGATACACACTGCAAACATAAATTGGCAATCCATTTGTAAGCAAGCAAACGATAAAATACATCTATTGATCCATATGTTCCAATCATCCATCCCAAAAGGAAAACTAACAGCACGCAATTTTGCAAAAAGAAAAAAGCATTAGCAACTAAGATACATACAGTACCAGCTAGAAATGGATTTAGAAATGGAAATGGATTGTCCCAGCGACACTTCATGGAGCTACACTTGGCTCTTTGACATTACATGTGTAGCTTTTCCAAGCTCTATCCAACAACGTGGCACCCAGCTAGAGTTCCCAAACTCCAGGTGGGGTCTGGAGATCTCCCAGAATTACAGCTGGTCTCCTTGGGAGAGTGGACTCTGTGGCATTGTACCCAGTGGTGGGATCCAAAAATTTTAGTAACAGGTTCCCATGGTGGTGGGATTCAAACTGCGGCGTAGTGCCAATGGGGCTGGGCGGGGCACGATGGGGGCGTGGCCAGGCATTCCTGCAAGCAGGGGCATTCCGCTGAGGCGGGGAGCTGTGGCAAGGGCAGCAGCCGCTGTGCCGATCCTTACAAGAGGCGAGGAAACGCAGATGCACGCGAGGCATGCAGAGCTGCCACGCACGCAGCGGGTGCACCTCCTTGCTTCAGAATCCGCTTCAGAAGTTCTGCACGCTAGCTGCTAACGAGGAAGAGAAGGGCGTAACTAAGGCAAAAATCACGTGGCAAAATCACCAATTAGTAACCCCCTCTCGGCACACACAAATAATTAGTCACCTACTCTCGGGAACCTGTGAGAACCTGCTGGATCCCGCCTCTGATTGTACCCCCTGAGGACCTTCTCCTTCCCAAACCCTGCACTCCACAGGCTTCCCCTCCTGAAGATGGCAATCCTACACCTGCTTGATGTCTGCAAGACAAGTGCCCAGTAGGGCTTGAGGGGACAGAGGGTTTGCACTTTGACAGAGCTGCTGCTTGAGGGACTGGAAGGTATACTGCAAGCTTCCCTGAGCTGTGGGCCAGAGGTCGAGTTACCAGCCTATAGTCTATAGTTGTCCTGTGTTTGTGTGGAGCTGATCAGTCACAGGACAACTATAGACTATAGCACTCATAGGGAACAAAGTCCAGGATACTTCTATTCAGATCCATTCACCTATTGACCTTGCTAGCTTCATTGTTACTCCCATGCTACAGACTTCTTTGTGACTCACATGCCAGGCTACTCTATTCAGATAGCCTCACCTTTTCACCTCACAGTATATATACTCCATTTGCTTTCCATTCCTACCATCAGATCCTCTGAAGATGCCAGCCACAGATGCAGGCAAAACGTCAGGAGAGAATGCTGCTAGAACATGGCCATACAGCCCGGAAACCACACAGCACCCTAATAACTGGTTGTTTACAAGCACCATTTTAACAGTTCTGCCAAAGTGGTGCGAACCTGCTGAATCCCACCTCTGGGCAGTGGGCATCAAATGGCTGACACCAGAGGTGGAGCCAGCCACAAAATGGTTCCTGCAACTTACCTTCTGTCACAGAGTGAAGATTTGTGTGCTGTAGTAACAGCTGTTGCTGAACCAACATTTTTTTAAAATCAGCATAGCCAATCAAATCTCCAGTGGTCTATCAGAAGCCTTTCTGGGCAAAAGCCCCACCTGGCTCCTCCCACTTTCTAAAAACACTTGCGCACCAGAAAAGGTGTCAATAGGCAACATGTAGCCATGGGCACCAAGCTGAGGACCTCTGTTGTACACACCTACAATAGTCACATACAACTCCTTTGGTTGATGGCAAACTTAGCTCTCTTTATTCACTCCATGGAGTGAATAAAACCGGTTTAATTAGTTGCTGACAAAATTAAACCATTTTAAACATGTTTGATCGCCTTCAAGAGTTAAATGTTCTTAGATTACTGACTGGATTAAAAAACCCCAACAGACACTAATAAAATTAGAAATGGAACATTTCGAAGAAGGGAAACATAACCGTTTATGGGCAGAAAAATCAATGAGAAAAAATATATTACATAATGGAAGCTATGTAATCAGAGACAGATTCAATTTCTAAATTTTGGAAAGCTACATGAAAAAGAACTATCCCGCCAGTATCTTGTTTAATGTCACCTTATAGAGGCCTATAATGATAAGAACATGGTGAAAAATACTGACCTTCTAATGTATGGAGAATTGGAGATACCATGGGCATTCAAAGGCAAATTAAACCGTGACAAAAAACAAAGAATAAAGGCAAAACATTTACAATGGCTATCATATTTTAAGTGATCTCAAAAGAAAAAACAAAATAACAATTACAATTACAGCAGCAGCAGCAACAACAACAACAACAACAACAACAATAACAACAACAATAATATATCGCCCATCCCCGGAAGGCTCTGGGAGGTTTACAACATAAAAGAAACACAACATACAAGAAGCGTAATTGCAAATATATTTGCATATTTATATAAATATTTATATTTGCGTAATTGCAAATATAAAAATAAATATGGCTCTATACATTAAATACTAAAACTATTTAAATACAGCATACATATAAAGTACTGTACAGCGTCCGGCAATTTAACCCCCCCCCCAAGAGGGGAACAGAGGCCCCATAGATGCCAAAGGGGCCACCTAGGTAAAAGGGGGGAAGGGGGTACCATCAGCGGCCAGCCTCCCCAAAAGCCCGGTGGAACCGCTCAGTCTTACAGGCCCTGCGGAACTCACCAAGGTCCCGCAGGGCCCGGACAGCTGGAGGAAGAGTGTTCCACCAGGCAGGGGCCAGGGCCATAAAGGGGACTGACAGAATTTGAAAAGGCCCCTCCCACACAGCAAAAATATCATTTATTACAAATTATTACTTCAATTAGACACAAAAACAGAACAAGTGAGACAGCATGTATGGCCAGATGGATGAGAACCTTTGGGGAAGAAATATGCTTTCAACAGCAAGGAGCTTTACGGACAAAAGGTATAAAAGGAGTAGAGGTTGGATGGGTGTAGCCAAACACTTTGGATAACTACTAGGTAGTTCTATTAGGTTATTTTTTGCAGCAGTTACAGTTTAATTTGGGGTAGTCTTAGTTTATTGCTAATGGTTTAAATTGCACTGTTTAATGATTTGCCTTGTTGTTTAAACTGGTTTATTGTTTATGTACTGTTATGGAGTTAATGTATTGATGTGTTGGAAACACATGGTTGTAAATGTATCAATATATTCCTATTTGATTGTTAATGTACTGTTGTTCAGATGTTGTTGGATTATTGCTATATTGTTATGCACTATTGTTAATGTATTGACTCATTATTAATGTATTGGATCTTACATAAATTTAGGTTGAAATATTAATGTGTTGCTAATGCTGCTGCTATTGTTCTTGGTAATTGCTAGTTGCAATGTTAAGTGCCATCTGAAATTTGGTTCTATCTTAGTCCTACGTATTCTATTAGTGTTATATTGGTTTGATGTATTTGTTTATTATGTTGTGAGCCGCCCTGAGCCCTTCGGGGATAGGGCGGGGTATAAATATAAATTGAAATGAAATGAAAATTTACAGCCAGACAGACATTAAGGCTGATTCCGCATGGGCCAAAAACAGCAGTGTGAAAACGGTGTGAAAATGGTGTAAAAGGGTTTAAAATGGTGTAAAAGGGTTTATACTGTTTTCACACTGTTTTCACACCAATGTTTTTGGCCCATGCGGAATCAGCCTAAGAGAAAATTAGTGCAAGATATTCTATATAGTCTATAGTCTATATAGTCTATAGGGAGAAGCAGTGGCGTAGGAGGTTAAGAGCTCGTGTATCTAATCTGGAGGAACCGGGTTTGATTCCCAGCCACCCTACAGAGCTGTGGAGAGCTTATCACTGGGGAATTCAGGTAAAGCCTGTGCACTCCCACACTGCATAGCTGGGTGACCTTGGGCTAGTCACAGCTTCTCGGAGCTCTCTCAGCCCCACCTACCTCACAGGGTGTTTGTTGTGAGGAGGGAAGGGCAAGGAGATTGTAAGCCCCTTTGAGTCTCCTACAAGAGAGAAAGGGGGATATAAATCCAAAACTCTTTTTCTTCTTTTATCGGTGGTACATCACTCCAAAGGATATTGAGAAGATGGATATGAATTATAAAGGGAAATGTTGGAAATGTAAACAAGTGACTGGTTCATTTTACCACATATGATGGATGTGCAGAAAAAATTATAAAATTGGAAAGAAATTCATGCAGGAATTTTAAAAAATTTAATCAAATTTGCATTTTTTAAAAAAGAATAATGGTAGAATAATGGTAGAAAATTAAGGATGTTGTTGAAATGATGTGTGTAACATTTTGTTAAGCTTCATGATAAAAATGTTAGATTCAGAAGGTGTTTAAGGGGAAACAGACTCATGGTGCATTATCAAGTATGTTATGAAGAATGAGAATAATATCTCAGCATAATCTTTATTTGATGAGAAAAAATTTAGAAAGTTATAACAAAAGTTGTTAATCAGGGTTTTTAATATATCATGGGTTATTCGAATTCATATTAAGTATACTCATTACTGGTAATTATGTCTTGATTGTTTTGTAATATAATAGGTATAATATGGTTTTGTTTCATAGTCCCCAGATCTAATTGTAACTATGATTTGATTTTGGTCTCTTTTTTCTGTTTTATTCATTTAAATTCATAAAACTTCTTTTAAAAAAAAAGTTAGGCAGTCAAATCTGTAATTTTACCGTTTTGTTGGTTACCAAAACAACACTTTGTAGAGATGGATTTTTTTTTAAGCAGTGAGCAGACCCACAGAGATATTGGCTTAGATCTTTGCCTGCTTTTCAGTTGGGAGTCCAGCCCACGTTCAGTGGTCAACTGACAGTTGGCCTAATGTCCAACAGGCAGGAAAATCAATATTACAGTTTATTAAAAAATAAATGATACTACATCAATAGTACAACAGAAAGAAGAGCTGAAACCAAATTAATAAGAACATAAGAACTAGCCTGCTGGATCAGACCAGAGTCCATCTAGTCCAGCATTCTGCTACTCGCAGTGGCCCACCAGGTGCCTTTGGGAGCTCACATGCAGGAGGTGAAAGCAATGGCCTTCTGCTGCTGCTGCTCCCGAGCACCTGGTCTGCTAAGGCATTTGCAATCTGAGATCAAGGAGGATCAAGATTGGTAGCCATAGATCGACTTCTCCTCCATAAATCTGTCCAAGCCCCTTTTAAAGCTATCCAGGTTAGTGGCCATCACCACCTCCTGTGGCAGCATATTCCAAACACCAATCACACGTTGCGTGAAGAAGTGTTTCCTTTTATTAGTCCTAATTCTTCCCCCCAGCATTTTCAATGGATGCCCCCTGGTTCTAGTATGGTGAGAAAGAGAGAAAAATTTCTCTCTGTCAACATTTTCTACCCCATGCATAATTTTATAGACTTCAATCATATCCGCCCTCAGACGTCTCCTCTCCAAACTAAAGAGTCCCAAACGCTGCAGCCTCTCCTCATAAGGAAGGTGCTCCAGTCCCTCAGTCATCCTCGTTGCCCTTCTCTGCACTCTTTCTATCTCTTCGATATCCTTTTTGAGATGTGGCGACCAGAACTGAACACAGTACTCCAAGTGCGGTCGCACCACGGCTTTATATAAGGGCATGACAATCCTTGCAGTTTTATTATCAACTCCTTTCCTAATTATCCCCAGCATAGAGTTATCACTGAGAAAACGGTAAAGAAAATTTTCTGTCTCTTTCTACATTCTGGGAGGCTGTCGGGAGGACAAAATGCCACTGGCGTAGACAGAAGACCTGAGAGATTTGGTTGGCAAAATCAGCTACCTCGTGTTGGATATTTTCAAAGGGTAGCCATGTTCTGCTGACCTGCTGCGCTACTGCAGATCACGTTTGATGTGTTAGAATAAACTATACAACAAAACTGTTGACAGCTCGATTTCCTTTAACCCAGTATTCTGAGGCAGGTCACCTCAAGTGGACTCTAATCAGGAGAACCAGGTTTGATTCCTCACTCCTCCACATGAGTGGCAGACTCTTATCTGGTGAACTGGATTTGTTTCCCTGCTCCTCCACATGAAGCCTGTTGGGTTACCTTGGGCCAGTCCCAGTTCTCTCAGAGCTCTCTCAGCCCTACCTACCTCACAAGCTGCCTGTTGTGGGGAGAGGAAGGAAAAGGAGTTTCTAAACTGCCAACATCTTGTACGTAGGGAATTTCGCAGCGAGGCAAATTTTGGAAAGGATTTTGTATCTCCTTCTGTTAAATACCTGGCTTTCTTGATCCCTGTACTGACTGGAAGCTTTCATGCGTTTTTAAACCATCCTTTCCTTCCAGGTTAACTTAATTTAAAGCATGAAATTCAAAGAGCAGTCCACACAGAGCCCAACGCTCCTGAGGTCAGAATCTGCCGAAGGCCAGCTCTTAGACCACAACAGCTATTCCGAGACTCCAGTGCATCTGTGGCTTATTTTTATGGTCGATTCCCCACTTCAAAAAAGAAGGAAGTATGCCCTGGGTTTGTTTGCTGCGGGACCTTTTGGGCATGGGTTCATGCTCCCCACCGCAGCTTCTGCCCCTCAAAGGATGCTCAGGCAGCAGCCACCAGGATTCCCCACTCTGAGACTGTAGAACCCGCGTTCAGCTCAAGGGCCATCCTGATTGGCTGCTGCTGCTGCTGGGCGGGGATTTTTTTTTATTTTTTCCTGTGGAATCCACGTCTGTGCGAGCATGCGCAGACAAAACAGCAAAGACACGAGGAGACGAACTTTTACTTTTTAAGTATTTCCACGACTTGAAAACAGGGAACTTCACGCTATGGGCACGTTGTTTGCTCGAGCAGGGCTGTGCAATGAGCATGCTCCCCCGCGACCGGCTTATTACGGCCTGCCCGCGCACTTCCCTCTTTGTGCTTTTTCCTCTCCCCTCCCTGCTCCCTCCCTGCCCCCCTCCCAGCTGTTGCGCTCGTCCCGCCCCGTTCCTGGTGGGTGGCAGCGCTCTAATTCTCTGAATGTTTTGGGAGATGCCCTGGAGGCGGTGGGCTAGGAGAGGCTTTCCGTCCATCCCACAAGTTGTTTTCCTCGTGGCGACCATTCAGCCAAACACAGGAGTCTTTGTATTGTCGAAGGCTTTCACGGCCGGAATCACTGGGGTGCTGTGTGGTTTCCGGGCTGTATGGCCGTGTTCTAGCAGCATTCTCACCTGACGCTTTGCCTGCATCTGTGGCTGGCGTCAGATCCTCTGAAGATGCCAGCCACAGATGCAGGTGAAACATCAGGAGAGAATGCTGCTAGAACACAGCCATACAGCCCGGAAACCACACAGCACTCCAATTTAACTGGTTGTTTACAAGCACCATTTTAACAACCGGTTCTGTCAAAGTGGTGTGAACCTGCTGAATCCCACCACTGGATGTTTGTAACAGGCAAAAGTTCAACTGCAGAATCTTTTTGCCAGCCTTTTGGCTAAATACTGGGTAAAGTTACTCCTCCTGAATTGTTGCCTGCCTGCCTGACATTGTTTTGAAACTCCTTAATCATCGGGATGCTGTGTGGTTTCCGTGCTGTATGGCCGTGTTCTAGCAGCATTCTCTCCTGACGTTTCGCCTGCATCTGTGGCTGGCATCTTCAGAGGATCTGATAGTAGGAAAGGAAAGCAAGTGGAGTATATATACCTGTAAGTAAAGGTCAATAGGTGAGGGCCTCTGAATAGGAGTGGCCTGGCAAGTGAGTAACAATTAAGTGTAGCCTGTGAGTAACAATGGAGATAGCAAGGTCAAAAGGTGAGGGCATCTGAATAGAAGCAGTCTGGCCTTTGTTCCCTTTGATTGTTTATTATCTATAATCATCCTGTGTTTGTGTGCACCTTAATCATTCTCTGCTGTCACATGCACCTTCTTTGCCCATTCTTCAAGAGGTCTTAGGTAGCTAGGTTGGATTGGAACAAATGATGCTCTACTGAAATGTGAGGTTTTAATATGAATCTGATAAGGTTACTGAGTGTGCTTGACTTCGTTGTAAGCTGCCCTGAGCCAAACCATGGCCAGGATTTGGGGGGGGGGGGGATAAACAAAGAAACTGTGGTATAGGAGAATATGCCTAGAAACTGTATTTGAAGAAGAAGAAGAGTTTGGATTTATACCCCCCCCCCCTTTCTCTCCTGCAGGAGACTCAAAGGGGCTCACAATCTCCTTGCCCTTCCCCCCTCACAACAAACACCCTGTGAGGTAGGTGGGGCTGAGAGAGCTCCGAGAAGCTGTGACTAGCCCAAGGTCACCCAGCTGGCTAGTGTGGGAGTGTACAAGCTAATCTGAATTCCCCAGATAAGCCTCCACAGCTCAGGCGGCAGAGCTGGGAATCAAACCCGGTTCCTCCAGAATAGATACACGAGCTCTTACCCTCCTACTGCTGCTCCTGATATTAAAATATATATAATGGATCTATAACCAATGTAACCAAAGATTCAGGAAGGTTTTCTTTCTAGGCCAAGTGCTTAGCAGTTAGATGCCGGAAAAAGCTCCTCACTAAATAATGTGTGGTACAGCATGGTACATGGTTCAGAGGTCAGAAGTCAAAGGAGACATAAAACTTGAAGGAACAGTGAAATTGTATTTTTCTATATTTTAATGAACACTGAAATGATAGCGAGTTATATGAAAGGTATGAATAGACAGAACCACGTATCGATATTGTTATAATAATTTTTAACCTTTTAAATGAATAAGCTATATGATGTTTTTTACACTGGAGAAGCCTCCCTCTTGATATGCTCATCTCTCAAGAATTCAGGGATCTGTCTTGAGAACAGCCGGACCCCCTTTAGCTCACTGCGAAGGGCGGGGCACCAGACTGTCTTTGTTCAAAAAGGCAGACCAGTCATTTTCATTTTAGCTTACTTCATGAAGGCTGGATCTTGGAGAAATATGATAATACTGGGTATGTGTGTATATAAAGAGGAGGGATTTGGATTGTGACATATGTATCTTGATCCTCTTTGATCTGAGATTGAAAATGCCTTAACAGTCCAGGTGCTCGGGAGCAGCAGCAGCAGAAGGCCATTGCTTTCACCTCCTGCACGTGAGCTCCCAAAGGCGCCTGGTGGGCCACTGCGAGTAGCAGAGAGCTGGACTAGATGGACTCTGGTCTGATCCAGCTGGCTAGTTCTTATGTTCTTATGTTCTTATGTATTCTTTGTATTTATAAAAGATAGAGGTTTTTGTCTAACTGGGTGTGTGTCACTTAGAGACCACCCTGTGAATCAAACACAGTAAAAATTAATTTTTCTTTCTTAAAGTCTGAGTCTGTGGTGTTTTTACTTCACCAGTCTTTCAAAACGTAACTGAGCGGGGCTAACTATAAACTGGAGCTCCACAAAACAAACAAACAAACAAATAGTGACATTTCACCCAATGGGTCTTCATGCATCATTCCAAAGGTATTTTTCTTCCCCTTGGCTGATGTGGGCTTTTATTTGGACAGTCCTCCATAAAGGAATTTTGCAACCCTTCCTGGTGCTTCTTTGAATGAAGCTGGAAAGCTAATAAAACCAGTGATGCAGTTAGGAAATGTTAAATTGTAGACAATGCTTTTGGGAGGGAGCTTTAGATGGTAATGTTGTATTTTGTAATCTGTTGGTGGATTGCTTGTCAGTTTTTATCGCATGCAATCTCCTTTGCATCCCAGTGGGGAAGGTGGACTGGTAAATAAGGTTGTCAGGTAGCCCAGGCCACCCACAGAGGGTGGGGGGTTAAGTTTGACATCTCAGGTTGGCAAATTCCTGGAGATTTCGGATGGAGTTTGGGGAGGAAAGGACCTAAGTGGGTAACAGTGTCATGGAGTCCACCCTCCAAAGTATCCATTTGCTGAAGGGGAACTGATATCTATGGTCTGGAGATGAAATCTCCAAGCCCCACCTGGAAGTTGGCTTCCCCGACTATCAGTCATGATGATAATGTGTTCAAAGGCACAGAATGAAATTTCAGCCAGTTCACCCCGCCCTCTTTCACTGCTTGCGTAGGTACATCCAGACGATACACATTTGCACTCATTTGAAAGAAGTCAATTTGGGCTCAGAAGGGATTGCGACCTTTTTGGTGGTGTTGTGAGTGGGACTTACAGATCCTGTGAGCCTTTGGATTTGTGTGCCCTAGTTCAACCCTGTTGTTCAAATGGAGAGCCTCTGGCTCATTCCGCACATGCAGAATAATGCACTTTCAAACTGCTTTCAGTGCTCTTTGAAGGTGTGCGGAATGGCAAAATCCACTTGCAAACAGTTGTGAAAGTGGTTTGAAAACGCATTATTTTGCGTGTGCGGAAGGGGCCTCTGAATAACAAATTTCCATTTTGATAGTGTCAGGTGAGCAGTCATGTTTACCTGCAGTAGAGGAACAAGACCCTTTATAAATGGAGCTCTTCTGCAACGCTGCTATACCTCCACCGTCCTTTCACAATGGGGCTTCCTCACATTTCCCTATTTAAATGTGAGGAAGGGCCCCCTATCTGCCACACAGCCACAGTTGGGCTCACGGCTGCCTGCTCTCACTCAAAAGGCAAGAGATGATTTATTTTACTTAAGATTCCTTTAAAGGTAGTATCGGTGTTGTTTATAGCAATATATTGACATTGTTGAGGCTGCTTTTCATTGCTTTTGCATTTTTAGGGAAAAGCCAACCTGGATTCCTAAGGGGGCGGGAACAGTCTCTCCACTGACAACCACTATGTCAGACTACACAGAGAAGCCATTGAAATTCACAAGTACATGGACAATTTCAACAGGAAGGAAGAAACCATGAAAATGAACAGAATTTGGCTGCCAGTGTTGAAAAACTCTAGAATCAAGACAGTGACTGATCAGCTCCACACAATCACAGGACAACTATAGACTATAGCACTCAAAGGAAACAAAGACCAGGATACTTCTATTCAGATCCATTCACCTATTGACCTTGCTATCTTCATTGTTACTCCCATGCTACAGACTTCTCTGTGACTCACATGCCAGGCTACTCTATTCAGATGGCCTCACCTTTTGACCTCACAGTATATATACTCCACTTGCTTTCCATTCCTACTATCAGATCCTCTGAAGATGCCAGCCACAGATGCAGGCGAAACGTCAGGAGAGAATGCTGCTAGAACACGGCTGTACAGCCCGGAAACCACACAGCACCCCAGTCTCTCCACTGCCCTCAGGCATCCACCACCAGCTTTTCCTTAAAAATACAAAAGCACCAAAAAGCAGCCTCAGCAATATCGATGTAAGCAGTATCGATATTACCAAAGGGCTTTGGAAACAAAACTGGCAACCTTCATGCTGCTTTTAAACATCTTAAATAACAGTTTCATTTTTAAAATCAGTTATTAATGTTTTTTCATCGACATTTTAAAACTCTTTCTTATAACAAAATCTTGTTTTGTGTACCTCTTTTATTGTTCTTATTTCAGTATTAACTGTATTAAATAATAAACTACCTTTCGGTATATCGTTTTTTTAATGCTTAAAACGGTCATTGGGGCAGTAAAACTGGTTGTTAAATTATCTGAATGCCACCACTGAGGAAGGGGTTCTGGTATCTGAGGCTCATTCCGTACATGCAGAATAATGCACTTTCAAACTGCTTTCAGTTCTCTTTGAAGCTATGAGGAATGGCAAAATCCACTTGCAAACAGTTGTGAAAGTGGTTTGAAAGTGCATTATTCTGCATGTGCGGAATGAGCCAGAGACACTGGTGTTACGACAAAAGCCAAACTGCTGGGAGTACATTCCTTCAAAATTAAAAGGAAAGGATAATGGGGAAAGTAATCCAAACGCCACTCTAATAGTTCATTTGTTTCCTTGTCTTGTTTCCCAGTCTTCATATAGTGCTTTGAACTCCATTCCCCCCCCCCCCGGAACTGTTTCTTTTGCCCCCAGATCGGTTTGTTTCAATGGATTTTTTTTATTATAAAGAGGGCTGATCACAAAACAATGTAGATTGCCTCTTTCTTTCCCCTTTATCATATTTTCCAAAACAACAAAATCGTAACCACTGCCTTCAGCTGATTAGTCTCCACATGCAATTGATTTAGTACAAGAGTTGGGACTCCAGCGGCTGCAGAATCACCAAGCGGCAGATGATTAAGAGCAGAGGATGACACTTGAATCTCTGAATGGGGCACGAGGTCAGGACTTCTTGTTGATTGCTTCTGGGCCGGGTAGCTGAGTTTTCATGTTGCTTTGCAGTTTCAGAGCTAAAGTAATTTCTGGCTGAATTCTACAAAGTTTCATGATGTTAGATCCATGATAAATGTACCATCACACACCCTCTCAGATCCTTTTGAATAATTGACAATGACCGTTATGGACTTGCGGCTGGCTTCTCATTGAGTGTACATTCCCTCCAGGCTTTAACACACATGTTTTCCCCTCGCCTGAACTCACTGCATCTCAGATCAGAGAATGTCTGTGGTTTGCAAAACCTCTGAAAGTGGGACTCTGAAAGTGGGGAGACAGTAGACGTTGACTTGAATCAGGTCTTCCCCCCACCTTCCCCAACTCACCCAACAGCAGTTCCTCCCACTCTTTGGGGCAGCAATTCAATGTGGTCAGGAGAGCTTGCTTTCTTGCATTCTTGCATTCTTGCATTCTTGCTTGCTTGCTTGCTTGCTTGCTTGCTTGCTTGCTTGCTTGCTTGCTTTCTTTCTTTCTTTCTTTCTTTCTTTCTTTCTTTCTTTCTTTCTTTCTTTCTTTCTTTCTTTCTTTCTTTCTTTCTTTCTTTCTTTCTTTCCTTCCCCCCCCCCCCCCCCCCCCCCCCCCCCCCCCCCCCCCCCCCCCCCCCCCCCCCCCACCCCCGCCCCCCCCCCACCCCCCCCCCCCCCCCCACCCCCCCCCCCCCCCACCCCCCCCCCCCCCAACCCCCCCCCCCCCCCACCCCCCCCCCCCCCCCACACCCCCCCCCCCACACCCCCCCACCCCCCCCACCCCCCCCCCCCCCCCCCCCCCCCCCCCCCCCCCCCCCCCCCCCCCCCCCCCCCCTCCCCCCCACCCCCCCCCCCCCCCCCCCCCCCCCCCCCACCCCCCCTCCCCCCCTCCCCCCCCTCCCCCCCCCCCTCCCCCCCCCCCCCCCCCCCCCACCCCCCCCCCCCCCCCCCGCCCCCCCCCCCCCACCCCCCCCCCCCCCCACCCCCCCACCCATCAGCCCCTACCAGCATGGCCAATTGGCCATGCTGGTAGGGGCTGATGGGAATTGTAGTTCCTGAACATCTGGAGAGCCGCAGGTTCCCTACCCCTGGTATAGAGGTTAAAAGCCGTGGACTCTAATCTGATGAACCAGGTTTGTTCCCCCACTCCTCCACATGAAGCCTGCCAGGTGATCTTGGGCCAGGCACAGTTCTCTCAGTACTTTCTCAACCCCCCCCCCCTCCTGCACAAAGTGTCTGTTGTGGTGAGAGGTAGGGAAGGAGTTTGTAAGCCTTTCCGAGACTCCATAAAGGTAGAAAAAAAGCAGGTATAAAAATCAATGTTAGATATCATTGTCAGTCTGTTCTAAAACATCATTCTTTGCCACCTCAGTCCTTTAAATGAAGAAGGACAGGCTGGGAATGTCACCAAATAATTGAGTAGCAAACCAACTTTGGATCTAGAATTTCTACGTTGAGAATGCCTGCAAAATAGACATTGTGTTGGAAGTCCAAAAGAGTGTTCTCACGGAGCCTAGCACGATCCACAGGAGGCAAGCACTGTGCAGGACAGCAGCGAAGAACTCAGAAGGAGGCAATTCTTCTGCGTCAGTTTTCACTGCTCACCGAGTTCAACAGGGCACTCATTTGAGGCCTTAAACTTTTCAAAGTTAATAGCTTCGGACTGGAGTGATTAACATTAACCTTAGCAAGTGGCAAGGGTAAAATTACACAAAATGTTCGGGAACCGAAAAGTTTGTCAAAGTCTTCATTAGGTAAAATACCAGGGTGTAAGTCAACCAAGGACACCTTGATTAGTCTTTAATGCCCTCTATTAGCTGCTTTTGCAGATGATAGATATTTATGAAACCTCCACTTCTAATGAAGATTTATTCCCTCTGCTGAGCTGCACTCTCTGTGCGCTCCTGTGATTTTGATTATTTGGCAAGTTTTGAGGATATGGTAATAGCCAGTGACTTAATAAGGAAATATATAATGAGATCCAGGCTTTTCAGGGGCTCTGAAAGTGGTACAGTCTGTCCCATCCTGTCACATTAGTTACACAATTAACTGCAAAACACTAATAAGTATGTGCCCTGACTTGGATCTCCCAGGCTAGCCTGCTCTCGTCAGATCTCTAGAAGCTTAAGTACGGTCAGCCGTGGTTAGACTCTGGATAGGAGACAACCCAGGAAGTCCAGACAACCCAGGAAGCTGGCTGCAACAAGATGGCACTTTACACACAAACAATAAGTGTGAGTTTGAAGATGCCAGCCACAGATGCAGGCGAAACGTCAGGAGAGAATGCTGCTAGAACACGGCCATACAGCCCAGAAACCACACAGAACCCAAGTGATTCCAGCAGTGAAAGCCTTCGACAATACAATAAGTGTGAGGCTTATGAAGATCTTGGATGCTTGTAGTTGTAGCCCATTACACATAGGCCCTTTCCACACAGCGGTGGAAACGCACCTCCGCCGGCATAAATTATGCCGGTGGAGGCTCAGGGACTGCTCACACAGTAGCGTGTAAGCAGCCCTGAAGATCTGCCGACCCGGAGAGGCGGCTCCGCATGGAGCGCTGCTCTGGAGGGCTGGAGGGACACGCCCACGCTGCCCTCTGGCCTCAGAGGGCAGCATGGGCGTGACCCTCCAGCCCTCCAGAGCAGCGCTGGACAGGAATGTCAGTGAAGGGGACGGGAAATGCGGCATCTTCCTGCTGGTGCTGTTCGCACTATGCCGGTGGGAAGACACCACTTTTCAAAAACCTTGCTGAACGAGTGAGGTTTGAAAGCGGTGCCTTCACGCCACTCAGGGGTGGCGATGCAGCAGTGCCTCCTGTGCGAACAGCACCCTAGGGACAGCGTTTTTTCTGTCCCTAGAGCGCTGTTATTTGGCTGTGCGGAAACGGCCATAGAATGCTTACCTTGGGGCTCTTCAGGGTCTCTGTTGGACCATTGCAATGACTTCTCAAACAAGTAAAGTGATGCTCAAAATCTTGTAACAAAAACTGTTACCATGCATGGAACAAGAAGCGTTTAAGCTGGGTTTAGAAGAGGAACTAGAGATCACATTGCAAATTTACATTGGTTACCATATGAGAGAATTTTAGAAGAAAATCAGCTTGTGTTTCATTGATTATAGATTAAAGATTTTGACTGGGTTGATTATGAAAAGCTATGGCTAGTTTTAAAGGAAATGGATGTTCCACAGCATCTAATTGTTTTGATTGGCAGCCTGTATTCTGGACAAGTAGAGAATATGGACAGAATAGGGAGAAATAGAATGTTTTCCAATTGGCAAAGGAGTTAGATGTGGGTGTATTTTATCTCCTGATCTCTTCAATCTATGTGTAGAAGGAAAGATGGATTAGATTTAGGTAGAAGGAACTTGACCAGTTTGAAATATGAAGACGATACCACAGCACTGGCAGAAAATAGTGATGGCTTGAAATGACTCCGGATGAAGTGCCAAAGCAAGATTGCAGCTGAACCTCAAGAAGACAAAAGTAATGAATTCCTTTTAGCCTTTAAAAAGTTCAGTAAGCTGGAGGCAAACTATATGAAACTACCTAAAATGCTAATGCCAGAATTTACAGAATTTACAGGGAATTACACTTTAATGCTGATGATGAAGAAATGCAAATTGTTTAAGATTTCCTATTCCTCGTGTATCTAATCTGGAGCAACCGGGTTTGATTCCCAGCTCTGCCGCCTGAGCTGTGGAGGTTTCTCTGGGGAATTCAGATTGGCCTGTGCACTCCCACACACGCCAGCTTACCTTGGGGTGACCTTGGGCTAGTCACAGCTTCTCGGAGCTCTCTCAGCCCCACCTACCTCACAGGGTGTTTGTTGTGAGGGGGGAAGGGCAAGGAGATTGTAAGCCCCTTTGAGTCTCCTGCAGGAGAGAAAGGGGGGATATAAATCCAAACTCTAAATCCAAACTCTTCTTCTTGGGGGTCTCCTATGAAGTCCGAAGCTTCCAGCATCTGACAAAATTGAGCCAGTCTGGGTTATCTGCTTTACCCTTCAGGTAATTAGGCCAGCCTTGGTTATTTGCCTCAGCCTTCAGGTGGACACCAGATGATGCTTACTGGATTAAATTCTGGCATTAGCATTTTAAGTAGTTTCATATAGTTTGCCTCCAGCTTACTGAACTTTTTAAAGGCTAAAAGGAACATCAGGGAATGGGTTCCGCTACTTGAGGCCCTGTTGCCCTGCCATGAGCAAGGGATGTTGCTTCTGCTCTCTGTATTAAATATTCATAGCAAACAGAAAGACAAAATATT
Organism: Sphaerodactylus townsendi; assembly: GCF_021028975.2. Lineage (NCBI taxonomy): Eukaryota > Metazoa > Chordata > Lepidosauria > Squamata > Sphaerodactylidae > Sphaerodactylus > Sphaerodactylus townsendi. The sequence goes on along the minus strand of NC_059435.1, from coordinate 4,121,838 downwards.
GAAAAATATTCAAAGACAGATGGAGATGTTAGTGTCACTCTGGGAGCTTGGAAGTACAGCGATAAAGAGTCATTTATTAATAAAGAGCTGATGATTAAGCAGTCTCTCTCCCAAGATTCCAATCTCATCTACATGCATATTGATTCCCACAAATCTAGGAAACATGCATTGCCATAAATACTTGATTAGCGAACAGGCCAGGATTAATAGACTTGGTCCATAGATTCATATGGCCCAACTAACCAGATTTGAAAGGGAACGTCCCTTTTTCCTAATTTTGTTATTGGTGAAACATTGTCCTTATGTTGCCTTTGGGGAGTGCCAATGCATACCAGCATTGTGTCAGCATTGTGTGACACAAAACACTCGCTTCCTTTACACTTCTCAAAATCTGCCATTTCAAATAGCAAATGATAGTGAATATTGTTTGCGTTGCAGGTATTCTAGAATAAATACAACCAGATCCACTGTGAGAATAAAATCTTCTATTTTTAGGGTACCTCAGAGGATGCTTTTTTTTAAAAAAAAAAAAATCTTTTAAAGCAATCCTACACCAACTGATATTTTGTGTATTCTCCAAGAACAATGGAGTTAGTTGTTCTACTCCCTGTTCACTTTAAAATGCATCCAGGAAATCACACAATTGAGGAATACTTTCTCTAATTACAACTCAATTATGTCCTCACCCAAGAATTATCACAGAAAGAGGTTCTGTTGACTGTCCTATCAATCAAAGAAGCCTGCTTGACGGGTACATGAAACGGCCTTTTTAGTGGCAGTCCTGCAATTATGGAACAACTATCCCAAGTAGAAGAAGAAGAAGAGTTTGGATTTATATCCCCCCTTTCTCTCCTGCAGGAGACTCAAAGGGGCTCACAATCTCCTTGCCCTTCCCCCCTCACAACAAACACCCTGTGAGGTAGGTGGGGCTGAGAGAGCCCCGAGAAGCTGTGACTAGCCCAAGGTCACCCAGCTGGCGTGTGTGGGAGTGTACAGGCTAATCTGAATTCCCCAGATAAGCCTCCACAGCTCAGGCGGCAGAGCTGGGAATCAAACCCGGTTCCTCCAGATTAGATACACGAGCTCTTAACCTCCTACGCCACTGCTGCTCCAAGTAGTGGTGTCTGGCCCTGCCACTTTCAATCTTTCAGCAGCTGTTGAACACATTTTTCTTTTTTATTTTTTTCTTTATCTATTATTCAACTTACATCCCGTCCTACCCCCATAGGACTCAGGGCTGCGAGCAACATTGATATAAACAACAGGTATCAATAGTCATCATCAGGTCAATGAGCAACAATAACATAGCACTACAGAATAGCAAAAACTTCAATATTATCACTATTGTATAACATAACTGCATAGAATAACAATATAAAAATTATAACTAACATATCAATATCAACATTACACATAAAAGAAAAAAATCCAAGTAAAAGTCATAAACATGAAGTAACATAGCATCATTAATACAGCCAGCCACAACAATCATTAAAATATCATTAACAAAAAGACATCAAAACCCTCCCACCATGAGAAAACCATAAGAACATAAGAACATACACAGAACAAGCCAGCTGGATCAGACCAGAGTCCATCATCTAGTCCAGCTCTCTGCTACTCGCATGATGGCCCACCAGGGTGTCCTTTGGGAGTTCACATAGTAGGATGTGGAAAGCAATGGCCTTCTCATGGCTGTTGCTCCCGAAAGCACCTGGACTGTTAAGGCATTTGCAATCTCAGATCAAAGAGGATCAAGATTGGTAGCCATAAATTGACTTCTCCTCCATAAATCTGTCCAAGCCCCTTTTAAAGCTATCCAGGTTAGTGGCCATCACCACCTCCTGTGGCAGCATATTCCAAACAACACCAATCACACGTTAGCGTGAAGAAGTGTTTTCCTTTCTTTTATTAGTTCTTAATTCTTCCCCCCAGCATTTTCAATGAATGCCCCTGGTTTCTGAGAGTGTATTGTGGAGAAAGAGAGAAAAATTTCTCTCTGTCAACCCTTTTCTACCCCATGCATAATTTTATAGGACTTCAAATCATATCCCCCTCAGGACGTCTCCTCTCCAAACTAAAGAGTCCCAAACGCTGCAGCCTTTTCCCTCATAAGGAAGGTGCTCCAGTCCCCTCAATCATCCTCGTTTGCACCTTCTCTCTGCACTTCTTTTCTATCTCTTCAATATCCTTTTTTTGAGATGTGGTGACCAGAACTTCTCCGAACACAAGTACTCCCAAGTGTGGTCGCATCCACTCTCTGGCTTTATATAAGGGCATGACAATCTTTGCAGTTTTATTCTCAATTCCTTTCCCACTATCCCCAGCATAGAGTTTGCCCTTTTCACAGCTGCCATACATTGAGTTGACATTCCCATGGAACTATCAACTTAAGACTTCAAAATCCTCTTCCTCCTGGTTCTGTGACTGATAGCCTGTAAGCGTGTATGTGAAGTTTGGATTTTTTTGGCCCCTTGGTTATGTGCATCAATTTCTTTTGCATTTTGCTACATTGAACTGTGCATTTGCCATTTCTTAGCCCACCCACCTAAATTGATCAAAGGTCCGGCTTGGAGCTCCTCGCATGAACCTCTGTGGTTCTCTCCTACCACCCCACCATAATTTGGGTATCATCTCTGCAAACTTGGCCACCACGCTTACCTGCACCCCTACTTCCAGGTCATTTATGAATAGGTTAAAGAGCACTGGTCCCCAATACTGGATCCTTGGGGGACACCCACTCCCCACATCTCTCCATTGTGAGAATTTCCACATTTTACACCCAATTCTCTTTGCTTCCTGTTTCTCAACCAGTTTTTTTAATCCATAGGAGGACTTCCCCTCTTATTCCTTCATTTGCTGAGTTTTCTCTCAATGAGGAGTCTCTGGTGAGGGAAACTCTTGTCAAAAGCCTTTTGGAAATCCAAAGTGACAATGTCCACTGGTTCCCCTTATCCACATGCCTATTTACATCCTCAAAGAACTCTAGTAAGTTTGTAAGACAGGATTTGCTCTCTGCAAAGAAGCTTTCATGTGCTTGACTCCTTTCTCAAAGCAGGTTTTGCTTTTTGTACATGTTTTATAATTTTATCTTTAATGACAGATCTACTAATTTACCAGGAACAGATGTCAAACTGACTGGCCTGTAATTTCCCGGGTCCCCCCTAGATCCTTTCTTAAAGATTGGTGTGACATTAGCCATCTTCCAGTCTTCAGGGATGGAGCCTGATTTCAAGGATAAGTTGCATATTAAAGAGGTGAGGAACATTCAGCAATTTCTATGCTTGGAGCTCTTCCTAAGAACTCTTGGGTGAATGCAATCTGGGCCAGGGGATTTGGTAGCATTCTAGTTTATCAATGGCTGCCAGGAACTTCTTTTCCCTTGTCTACCACTATCTTCGTTAGTTCCTCGGATTCGCCTCCTAAGAAGCTTGGGTTCAGGTGCAGGAATTCTTCCTCCTACCTCCCTCTTTGGGTGAAGACAGATGCAAAAGAATTCATCTCAGCTTTTCTGCAATCTCCCTGTCATCTTTTAGCACACCCCTTTGTTCCCTTTGTCACTCTAACGGGCCTACCGCTTTCCCTTGCTGGCTTCCCTCTGCTTTTGATGTGTACTTGAAGAACTGTTTGTTGCTTTGGTTTTGATGTTCACAGCCATGCGTTCCTCATAATCCTTTTTTTTGCCTCCCCTTACAGCTAACTCTTGCTTCTCTTTGCCACCATTTGTGTTCCCTCTCTGGTATTCTTTATCAGTTAAGTTGGACTTCCATTTTCTAAAATAAGCATCTTTTTTTCCCCCCCTAATAATTTCCCTCAAGCGTCCCTTTTGTTAACCATGGTGGCTTTCTTTTTTGGACTAGGGCAGCTGCCTTTTCCTAACCATGTGGAACACATTCCAGTTGAGCTTTTAAGACTGTGTTTTTAAAATAACCTCCAAGCATCTTTGGACATTTTTGACTCTCTTGATTTTCCCTTTCAGCTTCCTGCGCACTATCCCCCTCATCTTTGAGAAATTTCCCTTTCTGAAGGGCTGCAATGTAATCTACATTAGTAGTTGTCACTTGTTACGGCATGCAGAGGATACTGAATCTGACAGCATTGTGGCTCGCTGTTCCCTATCGGCTCCAACAACACTGACTTCCCCCAAAGCACTCAGGTCCTGGGGTCCCACATAGAATTAGATCTAGGATCACTTCTCCCCTGGTTGGGTTCTACAATACCATCTGCTCTAAGCCACAGTCATTTAAAGCATATCCAGGAATGTTTCTCTCCTTACTATGACCTGAACATGCATTTTTCCAGTTTATATGGGGATAGTTTTCAAAATCGGCCTCATTACCAATGCGACATTTCTTTGCTTTTGTTGGCCTCTCTAATTTCTTTTTTCCCATCTCAGAATCCCTCTTGTGCGCTTTGGTCCAGGGGGGGATCTATAATATATTCCTAATGTTAAACTATGCTTCTCAAATTCCCTGGTATTGGATATCCACAGTGTTTCTGTAGAGGGAATCAGCTCCCCCCTGCATTTGTCTATTCTTATGTGGCATCTATGCTCCTCTTTGGATGTAGAGGGCCACCCCACCCCCAATATGCCCTGTCCTATCCTTCCTCCCTGTAGAGCCTGTAACCTGGGATAACAGCATCCCAACTGGTTCTCCCTCATTTCCACCATGTTCCTCTGTGATGCCCACTATATTAATGTCCTCCCCTTCAAAACTCTTGTACTCCAGCTCCCCCCCCAGTATTTGTAGGGTCGAGATGCTTCTACTATTAGCATAGAGACACTTTGTATACTCTGTCTCTGTCCCTAACCTGGGATTTCTATGTGTGTTTTGCTCCTCCTAGCCTTTTGTAGACACTATCACTCTATCACATTGCTATGTTCCTCACTTGTATGTGGTTGATTTAAAAAACCCTCCTTCTCTGTCTGCATCCCCATGCTGACTCTGTATTCCAGAACCTAAGTCACCTCAGCTCCCAGTCGGCTTTCTCTCCCCAGGAATCAGTTTAAAAGCTGTTCTGCCACCTTTTTGAATGTTGGAGCGCCAGCAGCCTGGTTTCCTCTTTGGTTAAGATAGAAGACCGTCCCTTTTGTACCCAGGCCTGCCTTATCCCAAAAAAGGTTCCTCTGCAGTTCCTGACAAATCCTGAAACCCTCTGCCTTGCACCACCTTCTCATCCACGCTATTTGAGACCCCTGTATCTCCTCGGCTTGCCCTAGCTCGGGCTTCCCTAAGGGCAGCGTGGAACAGGTAGTGCATTTCTCAGAGAAATGCCAACCTTGGGGTCCTGGATTTTAACCTCCTTTTTTCCTAGCAGCCTAAATTTAGCTTCCAGAACCTCCCGGCTACATTTCCCCAATGTCATTGGTACCAATGTGGAATTCACCTCAAGGCAACTGCTGAAGCTCCAATTCCCAGCACTGTCTAACAGCCTATTCTAGACGTAGCCGTGACATCCAAGACAACCTTCGCACTAGGCAGGCCAAGTCTGTCACCATGTCACATCACGCCTGTCACAAACCTTAAACTCTCTATATATTCCCTGATGATTTGAATCACTCCACTACAAAGAGCCCCCCACCTCCCCTGAGGGGCAGGTATCCTCCTCAGTGCGAGAGGATAGCTGATCACCAGTTAAGGAAGGGGATCCCATCCCTAAGGGGAGCATCTTCCCCCACCTCAGACGGGCATCCTCTGTGACCCAGACTATCATTCTCCATCACAACTGAAGGGATGTCACCTTGGGAGGTGGGACCCTCGGCATGCTAGAGTCCCTAGAGAAGCCTTGTTTGTTGCCCTCTCTGCCTCTCTCAGCTTCTCCAGGTCTGCCACCTTGGCTTCAAGAGAACGGGCACGTTCCTTGAGTGCCAGGAGCTCATTGCAGCGAGGGCACACCCACGACTTCTGGCCTAGTGGCAGATAGTCATACATGTGACACTCAGTGCAAAACACTGGCAAGCCCCCATCCCCCTGCTGGCTTCCTGCCTTCATATCTGCTTTTGTTTAGATATTTAGATATTAAACTTTTAGTCAGTGCCCCTTGGAGCTATCTGTACCTACTATCCCTCAAGAAATGTCCTTATTAATTAATTATTTTATTTATTTTAAAAAAGAAAAAAGAAAGAAATTGCGGCACGCGCCGCTGGTTCCAGAGACTGAACTAAAGACTGAATGACTCACCTCAGGAGCCCCACCTTTAGCAGCCCAGGACAAAGAGTAACCTCTGTTAACCCCTGTTAAGCCCCACCTCCAGCAGTCTCAGCTCCTAGTAGCCTTAAGGAGAAAAAGAGATAACCCCTGCAAACCCCTGTTAAAAATACACTGTTTTAAAAGATGTGGCTTTGAGAAAAGCCCTCCAAAATGAACACCAGAGTCACTCTGTTCTTCCTGGCCCAGATGCCTTGTCCACTGCTGCTCCTTTCTGCTGGTTCCAGAGACTCAACCTGAATACACAAGATGGTGACTTCCAGTACATTCCAACAATCAAACTACAGAACATAATAACCCAAGACTAACCAACCGAGCAGTTCATAATAGTGTCAATACATTAACTAAGCTTAGTAACTAATTTAGGTAAGAAGCAATCATATTACTAAGTACTTAAGCCCCCCCTGTCTAATATCTACCACTAACGCTATTAACTGCAACCAATTAACCAATCCACTACCTAAGATATAACACCTAAACTGACTAGAACAATCAATATAAATAACACAGTATAAGATCACTAAACAGCTGTAAAAACCTGACCCCCCCCCTCACAGTCAACATCTTCAATAGGTGACAATGTCCACTAAACTTCATCCTCTCTAGAGTGTAACATCCCAGTGGGAAAAGCAACCATCCCACCGCTGCTGCCATGTTCTAATTTGGGATGCACCCAGCCTCTGCATGTTCTGTGGGGGCTCTTGCCTGTTTTATTTATGCCTGTAAGCCAACTTTGAGCTCTGTAAGGACCCAAAATAGCTAATAAACATTTTTAACAAAAAACAAGTGGGACAATGAAAGTCCACAACGTTCATTCTTGGGGGGGGGGGGGTCATATTGACCACAGACATCTGGGATGGTTGTCCTCTTCCACAGAGCACGCAGCTTTGGGAGGACGCACATGGAGCAATGAGGGAGGTAGGGGACACCCACCTAGCCAGCCAGATCAGCCGAATCAACCCTGGAGATCAATGGGGAGGCAGATGTCGCAGCTGGATAGTCCTCACAAGTCCCTACATCAAACCATTTTTCTGTATTGGCTGATAAAAATGAAGAGACATTAACCGAAGCAAGCACTGATGATTGTGTTCTTAATAAGGAATTCTCTGAACACAGTAATGTGGATCCCTTAAATTCTGGTAGCCATAATCATGAGGAATAATCCAAAACGACTAATCTTCTCTGGCTTGCAGCGACTACAGTTGAGTTTATTTGTAATTGTCAAACTCTCACAACTCTCTTGATGGGTTCAAGGATTTTATTCACGTCAGCAAAGTTCCAAGCAAAGACTGCTCTGGCCCATTGGCGCCAAAACAGCGGATAATATGTTCAGGCAATCTCAACCCCCCCATGTGAACAAGCAGATACAAAGAAGTCCAGCCCGCTTCTAACTGCAGAGCTTCAAGGGCAGAGATCTGATAACCACCTGCAAAGCAAAAGCAAAGAACAAGTACAGCACATTCTTGTAGCTCCCCACCCGTAGGAATGGCATCCTGACATTTCCGCTCTCCCTAGGGACCTCCCCCCCGGCTTGCTTGGACAGGCACGATGAAAGGCTTTAATGAGTCGAGGGGCTTTGATGTCATCAGCATTAACCCACTCATTCTGCCCAGGTAAATAACCTTTCTAGGACACCAAGTATTGCAAGCAGTTGCAATAGAGGCAAGAGTCCAAAACTTCCTGAAGCTCATAATGTATGGCACCATCAATCTGAACTGGAGGAGGAGGTGATGGTGTAGGATGCCAGGCATCAGGGAATGCGGCTCTCTTGAGCAAACTGCAACGAAAAGCAGGATGAATTTTACGTAAAGCCTTGGGCAAGTCAAGTTGAGCAGTGACCTCATTGATCATACGAGTAACCTTGAAGGGCCCTATATATTTATGTCCAAGATTAGTGTATTTATGCATGTATCTGAGATTCTTAGTAGACAAATAGACTGAATCCCCTGCAGCTAGAAGGAGGGAGCAGCAATGCTTGTCGGCTTGCTTCTTTTGGGAATCTTTAGCCTTCTGCAAGGCTCAGAGGATGGGATTCCAACCATCCACTATGTGTTGAATCCAGTCCTGTAACTCAGGGGGGCTCACATCTGGTTGGCCAAGGAAGGGGAGAGGCTTGGCTGACTTTCCAGAGACCACTTCAAAGGGGTTTTTACCTGTACTACTAGGTATAGTGTTGTTGTAGGCATACTCGGCATATGGTAACAGGTCAACCCAGTTGTCTTGATGATAGTTACTATAACTATAAAAGCAGATATAAAGCAGGCCTGACAATTTTGTTAAAGTCCTGTTTTTCAACCAGTTCCCCTTTATTCAGGACTTGCCAGAATTTAGCAATAGCAATTTTGATCTATATCGATACGATCCCTCTAATCCTGGTTAATGTACATCTTCCCTCCATGTGACCTCAGTGATTCTAGATAACAATTGGCTTAAATTATCAGACTTTATTTCTTCCCCAATCAGACAATTTCCATCTGCTTATATAATTATTGCAGGTGATTTTAATGCCCACATTGGACCTAATAATCAATTTGTAACAGTTCAATTGGGACACACTTTCTTTTCCTCACAGGTTGCCACGAGTATCCAAGGATACTGTAATAAACAGAGCTGGGATCCATCCATCTTATGGATCTTTGTATTGAGCATAATCTCATGTTTTTAAATGGTTCAACAAAATACCCATCCTCTAATAATTTTACCTATATATCTGCTCAAGGAAGGAGTGTAATTGATTATTGCCTATGTTCTATTTAAACACTCTGTAACATCAGTTCACACTATATTGGCTTACCTGACCCCAAGCCAAGGTCTACTTGTTTTGCAATTAATCAAATTCCATGAGTTTGCAAGTGCAAGGAGAGGGGGAAAAATTCAGAAGTTGAGTCCCACCACCAAGACGTTTACACAAAGCTCCTTGAATTGTTTGAAAATTATTATAATGCAACTATGAAAGCAATATTTACGTTTGAACATTGTGCCCATGTTGTGATAAAAATGGGTGATTTAACTCCTATAGCACTGCTATTGGGATTTACTATTTACATGGTGCTGTAGTATTTACCCTAGTAAGTCAGGGGGTGTGATTATCAATGAACAATGACATTTTAATGTTAAATTGTAGTAATCTTCAAATGTGCAAAATCATATCCCAAACAGGTTCTTCAGGTACAAAAGGGTTTTTTTTTTTAAAAAAAGGGACACTATTATGCAGTGATATGTGGTTTCTGGCCTGTTTGGCCATGTTCTGGTAGCATTTTCTCCTGATGCTTTGCTGATCTGTGGCTGGCATCTTTAGAGGTGTCAGGACCAAGCCTGTCAGTGCCCAGATGTCTTGCTTTGTAAGAACTGCAAATGTTTTCCTGTAACTGCTTTTCTGTTTCCCTCTTCCCTTCCTGGCAACTCCCTGGCGCCAGCTCTCCTGCAAGAAGGTGCGAACGGTTCCCAGGTTCTTTGAAGCTCTGTAGTGCAAATGTTGTAGAATTTGTAAGGCACATTTGGTGTGGGACAAATGGGGGGGGGGGTTTGAAGGATATAATCTCTGGATCTAAGCGGGAGAGCTTAGATTCAGCTTTCTATTGTTACTCTACGTGTTGTTAGAAATAAACTGCTTTAGGACTTTCCTACGGTCTCTGTTATTTCCACGTTCGAGAGCCTGACAAGAGGATCCTCTGAAAATGCCAGCCACAGATGCAGGCAAACTGTCAGGAGAAAATCCTACTAGAACACGGCCATACAGCCTGGAAACCACCCAACGCTCCAGTGATTCCGGCCGTGACAATACATAGACACTATTATGGCTTCCTAACTACAATCCTAAGACCATTTTCCTGGGAGTAAGCCCTTTTTCCCTCTGTGTTCTATTAGAGAAATCAGTGGAGGACCAACTTGTGTATAGACACTGAATATCTGGCATGTGGAGAAGAGCTTTCAGCAACATTTAATAAAGAAAAGCGCAGTGATCCTTGTTGAAAGAATAAGTGTAACTGATGCACTTATACCTATTTTCATCTGTAAAATATTGAATGTACTGATAGATGAACTTTACTCAGCTCAGTTCACAACTGGATCAAGATATATGAGCACAACTGGAGAATACTTTAAAAATTGATTTTGTGGTGGGACGCTCTAAATTGACTGATTATGGAAAGTGAGCTTCTAAAAAATGTACTTTCGGTTTAAATTTATTTTTTGTCCAGGTTGTGGACAGAAATCATAATTCAGATAAGCACATTCCACCCAAGAAAGATTGCTAAGACTCTGGGAAACAGAGCAAACCCAGGGCAGCAGAGAAGGTAAAAACTAGGTATATTCCCCAACCTGGACAAGGTCCCATTGTGTGGATGTTTTGATACACATCTTCAGACCATTGCCTTACAAGTTACTAGGCTGTCATTCTTCTGCTACAGAACTCCACGTGCCAGATCTTCTTTAGCCCATTCCACACTGGCCAATAAACACGGATGTAGAACGGTTAAAAAACCATTGGGGGGGGGGGAGGACTTCGCACAGGTCCCGCTCCTGCAATGAGTCTGCCCTGTGTCATTTTCTCCAAACCAGTTTTTTTGAGAATTACACTATTAGTGAGTCTTTTTTTAAAATCCCGGGTTGCAGCTGCTCACCAGTGAACAGCCGGGCAGGAGGCGCTACAGTCACCGACATTTTCGTTTGTTTTTGTTTTAAGAATTGCTTTACGTCTGCATCACTATGCAGGTGCAGATGGTCGTTTCATGAGACATCAGCATGGTTGTGGGGGTTCATTTGTCCATGGCTGCGTAGCTATGTGTAACCTCAGCTTGTGGGTTCTGTGGGGCAGAACTTGGAATGAGTTTGCAACAACAAAATTTAAAAACAAAATGATTTCCTTTCTTATCATATAACATCAACATTTAACATCACACTTCAGATTGCATTTTCAAGTCCTTATATTTACAGTCTACTGATACTGCCAAGTCCAATTCTTCTTTGCAAGTGGGTTGGCTCCTGAAGACTCCAAGGGCTTGGTGAACAGGATTCAACATGATGAAGGTTTCCAGGAGAACTCTCACCCATTACAACCACAAAAAGAAACCCTGAAACAATAAACTCCAACATTTACAACATAGCAAAAATAAACAACTACCTTCTCACTAGTTCCCAACAACATTGCAGTTACCTTAACAAGGTGTTAAGGGTTTATACAAACCAAGGTCCGAGTCTGGTAGCCTCGTCTCCTCCAAACTACATGAGGTCTGCAACCTCGTGCTGCTTTGAGTCTCCACCCCTTTCTGGGTCAACCCATTCTGAGCATGGGGGTTACAGTTGCATTTTGCTCTGGGCGCAAATTTCTGCAGCTTCAAGATGGCCACCACTGCTCTGCACAAAATTGGAGGCATTTGAGTCTTTTCGCTGTCAGTATCTGTCTGCATGCACCTGGACCATGCCATCCAAGAAAGCTACAGCAGCTTGACTAGGGAGACTGTCTGCCAGAGTGGGAGGCACCTCCATTTCTGGCTTGGACTGAAAGCACTCGCCCTCCTCTCTGATCATGGCTTGAATGGCAGCAGCCGGAGAATGATGATCTGCATCCTCCGTGTTGTTGGGGGCGGAGGAAGGGGGGTTGGGGGCAGGAGTGGGCAAAAGATCTTTAGACGAAGCGTGGAGATTGAGAAGAGAAGAGTTTTAGACTTAAATTTAGATTTAGGAATAAGAACTAAGGAAGCAAGTTCAGTTTAGGAGAATACGAAATAGTGGAAGTAGATCAGCAAGGGCTATGCTAAGCTGCTTTCCCAGTTGAGGCAGGAAAAGAAATTGGAGAGCAAGGGTGCCTCTCGCAGGAGAAAGGGAGCTGGGGAAAAAGTATGTCCAGCCTTCCCGATCGGATGGTGGGAATCACCCATCAAAATGTCCCTCCGCCTTAGAGGGAGAAGAAGAGATTCCCCTCCCTGTGAGAATGCTGGCAGAAAAGGAATTAGAAAATTGTCAGCTGAAATTAACACAGAATAAGAAATTAACATCGGATAAGAACTGTATACAGTTCTGTATTATTCTATTGCGCTTGTCAAATTGCTGTTAAATGTTAAAGAATGCTTGTTCACCTCTGAAGAGAAACAGGTTGCTCTTTTACTTGGGAAACAAGCTCCTAAGCAACCTTTGCTAACCAGTCCTGAGTAACATGACAATCTCCAAGTCCCCACACTTTCTTCCCTGCGTTTAGTGGGCCTTGGGGCAGTGACGAGGCTTCCTTAGCTTCTGCCCTTTCTCCCTTACTCAAATCTAAAGCAATACGACTGAATGCAAGGAACGTTGGGAAATGTAGTTTTCTAGGGCTCCCGAGTTACAAGGCGCACCTGTGATGAGTTGTGGAGGTTCGCAGCACGTGCTATAAAAGATCTTAGTTGAAGAGTGAGGAATTAAACTACTTGCTTCTTAAGTGTTCATAAAAGCTTTATGCAACTGGCAAATGTCATTTTGCCGCTGTAGCAGCTGAATGTATTTCACTGCCTTTTAAGGCCACCTTATCTATCAGCCATAAAATAGCTTTTAAGACAATCAATCAGTGACTGATCCATAAATGAGCTAAGAGGCTCATTTCCAACAAATTTGCTCGGAAATATGACTGCGCAGCCTAACAAAGATTCAGAGAGTTTGTAAAAAGAACCGCCAAATGACATTTTAGTGGAATGATTGTGAAGTAGAGCTGGCTGCTCTCTCTTGGAGTGACGCCTGCTGGTGCCACCGTCTGTAAGCCTTTAACTAAAGACTATCGATAGTCTTAACACTCCACTGTAGCTCCAAAAAACCAAGATGCCAGGGGCATCCACGGGGACAGGGGAGTTAAATGACCTCAGGCGCACCGGCAGCCCCCCCCCTCCGCAAAATTGCCCCCCTCCTACCCCATGCTGATCCGGGGGTCATTTGACCACCACCCCATTCCTGTGGGGGGGGGGTACACAGAGCCCATCCAAGCCACTTCTCTCCCCAGGCCCTCGGCGGGTCTCAAAGGTGGGGGTGGAAGCTTGGGGAAACATGGCCACCTGCCCCCAGCCTCCATACAGGCTGAGCCCTACCCCTGGCCTCTGTGCAGGCCAGCAGGGTCTGGGCTCTGACTCTTCCCCCTTCTCCCCCTTCTCCCACATGTCCCTATAGGCCAGTGGTGGCGAACCTATGGCACGGGTGCCAGAGGTGGCACTCAAAGCCCTCTCTGTGGGCATGTGCAAAAAGAGTTCATCAAGTGGGGGGAAATCACCCCCCACCCACACACACACATCTAGGCTGGCCTGGGCCGCTGGGCTTGATTGTTAGCATTAAATAGGTCTTAGGTTTTGGGGAAGCAGTGTAGGTAATCCTGTTAAGCGCTGTTAAACCTCACTGATTTTCATGCGAAAACTAAAGCACAATCCTTTACCTGGGAGTAAGCTTGGTTGCTGGCAATGGGGCTTGCTTCTGAGTAAGCCCTCCTAGGGTCCTGATTCACCCATTGGAAAAGTTGCATGGTTGCTTCAATGCAAAGCCACCGACTACCACCAAGCTTACTCCTGAGTAACGCATGCCTCGGAGCCAACCTTTTTTTAATAGACTAAAACCTCAGTATTCAGGTTAAATTGCCGTGTTGGCACTTTGCGATAAATCAGCGAGTTTTGGATTGCAGTTTGGGCACTCGGTCTCGAAAAGGTTCGCCATCACTACTATAGGCCATAGCCTCTGCTCCTGCTACAGAAGGAATTTACCTCTTCCTTCCTGGCTGCTCCTGGGCATGCCTTTTCAATGCTCCCCTAACAGAGGGCCAGCTTTGGGCTAGAAGCAAATGGTAAAAATTATTTGGGAATCATGGTAAAAAGAATTTATTTGGCCTGGAGCATTCAAGAAAGTCAGACGGGCATCAGATAAGCCTCAGGGGAGGAGGTTACACATGCATGGAGCCACCCCTGAAAAGTCCCTGCTTGCAGTTGCCAGCCCCCCACTCATCTCTATTTGGGATAGTTGCTCAGCCAGAAAAGAGTAGAACTGTGTGTAGTAAACCCTCTCCAAGTTAGTATAAAGAAAAGCACCTACTTTTACTGATGCTTGTTCACAATCACATGTATTTAGTAGCAGACAAGATAAAAGTTCACTCTACTACAAGTGACCAGCTATTCTGGCTGCACGTTTGTGGAAGAATGAGACCTTGGATATGGCACGGTCTTCCTTGCCCAAGAGAGATCTGCAGGACCAGGAGGAGCCAGAGCAAAGGCATAGAAAGAGAAGGGGAAGGAGTCAGAGAGAAGCTTCTAGCGTAGACAAAGAGCAACACCACACATATACCCCCTCCCCCGGGCCTGGTTCTAAAGTAAGGTAACCAGATGGTCACCTTTGTAATCCGGGACGGGCGCTCAGCCGCAGGAGCGCACGGCCTTCTGTCACAGGGCGGGAAACAGGAGTGCCCCAGAAGGCTGTGCGCTCCTGCGGCCGCATGCGCGGGAGGCTGCAGCACTGCCTTGCACCCCAGAAGGCAGTGCGGCAGCCATCCAAAAATTGGGACACTTGAAAAGACCCGTGGGACGCGGGACAAATTGTTTTAAGGCGGGACTGTCCCGCCAAAAGCGAGACATCTGGTCAGCCTATTCTAAAGAGAAGAGAAGTATAGCACCCTCCAATATCCAGGCACAAGGAGACACTTATACCTCAACTCTGCAGGCCTAGGAGGAGAATGGTGGATAGGGTTGCCATCTGCCATCCTCCAGGCAGAGCTTGGAGATCTCCCAGAATTTACAATGATCTCCAGGCTACACCTAGAGAAAACAGCTGTCCCCTTCCTAAACACTGTCCCCCCCCCCCAAATCTCCAGGAACTTCTCCCGCTAGAGTTGGTTACCCTAATCCTGGATGAAACTAACTTCAGTCTGAACCACCAGTGCAATTCTTGCGTTCTTATGTGCTTAACATTTTTACAGTCTCAGTAGTGGGTGAGACAGCAGAGGGGTGTAAATTGTTAATTTCAGAAATAACAGGAGGGATGGTCAGTATTGGTAAATGTTTTGTTTGCTGTATGGAGGTTACAGTTCAATTTGGAGTTTAGGAGCCTGGGGTTAAAGCAAAAGCTTGTGGATAGATCTGTAGGAAGACATCAACACGCCTAGATGTGATTTAAGTATGGGGCTTCAAACTATAATGTAACAGGTTTCAATAATTTATAGAATATATTTACTGAGAAGGATAGCCTGCCAAATTTCAGGAGTTCCAGATGAGTAATGGTACCATAATAATATATCTATGTTTACATGATACACGGCTTTCCCCTTCCTATTTTGTTCAGCTAAAAATAATGACTCTTCCTTTTTTTTTTCTTTTACAACAGCGGCAGAAATCTTGGTCCAAAGCTCCAGTTCCATTAGTTGAAGGAAAGAGAATGCCTTGCCTCTATTTACTGGGATAACATTATGACAACTATATTTCATCTTCATGAGTTCTCCAGGGGGTACAGCCATTATTTGATTTTTACAGTAACGTTCTTCAGTTCACCATACTACACAACAGTGCAAGATATAGAGAATAGAAACGGCAAGGCTTTAGGAGCAGATGCAGAGGTGGGATCCAGCAGGTTCTCACAGGTTCCCGAGAGTAGGTTACTAATTATTTGTGTATGCCGAGAGGGGGTTACTAATTGGTGATTTTGCCACGTGATTTTTGCCTTAGTTACGCCCCTCCTCTCTGCAGTAGCGCGCAGAACTTGAAGCAGTCTAGCAGGAAGTGCACCAGCATATGTGACAGCCTGCGCCTGCGTGCATTCGTTTCCTGCCCAAGGGCCAGCGCAGAGGCTGCGTCCTTGCCACAGTCTCGCCCAGGAATGCCCCGCCCCCTTCGTGCCCCGCCCAGCCCCATTGGCGTATGCCACAGTTTGAATCCCACCACCATAGGGACCTGTTACTAAAATTTTTGGATCCCACCACTGAGCAGATGTTCTTCTCAGAATATTAGAGGCAACCTGATCTTAATTTTAATAGAACCAGAAATAATGGAGCCAGTAATAGCTGGTGATGCTTCAAAAACAATTTCTAGCTGAATGAAAGAGAAGCAGAAAGAGTTCTGGGAAGACTAGTGAAAATTTAAAAGGAAGTTTCACACAACCTGCTCCCAATAATCAAAGGAAGTTGCTGTCAGGGCTCTATACTCCATAATACCTCCACTTAATAGCTCCATAATACTTCCAATTAATTTATTAAATCTTGTTTATAAAAAACTTTAAAAACAAATGCAAGTAATTAGTTTCACACAGGCCCTTTCCAAACAAAATACCTAAAATGTTTTTTTTTAAAGTTTTTAATCCCTCCCCTTTACCACGATGTTAGTCTGCGCTCACCCTCTAGAAATGATCCATGGCTGCAATTTGGCCTTTCCTCCCCTTTTTAGAGTTATGTGTTGAATGAATGCTTCAATCCCTCAAAGCTTTTTGGTTGAATTCTCATAGCTGGTATAATCAACACTTTGATAATATAACCCCCCCCTCCAAACAGTGGCATATATGCCTAGGGATGGGTGGGATGCCCTCTGTTCCCAGGCACCATTAATCTGGTCATGGGGGGTGCAAAATGGCCCCCCATGTGACCAGGAAGACGGCAAGGCAGCAGGAAGTCCTGCTGCCTCGTCATCTTCAGGCGCCCTTTGTCCTGCCCATGTTGTCATTGATGTGGGTGGTGCCAAGGAAGCCCGAGGACTTCCCCCAAGCTTTGCGCACCCCTCCTCCCGGCTCCCGGCTCCCAGCTGGCTGTCCTTTGGCCCTCCCCTCTGGGGAGAGCAGAAGCAACTGAGAGGCTCCGTCCTCAGCTCCTTTGATTTTATAAGCATGGGGGTGGGGCTTGGGGGTGGGGCCCCTCCCTCTGAGCCCTGACCACTGACATAGTGGGGGGGGGGCTCTCGGAGAATGGCTGTCTCTGGGTGCCATTTCCCCACCATACGACTCTGCCTCCAAATTAAAAAACACACACCAAAAATGGTGCAATTAAACAGGCAAGGGGGAATGGGGTGTGTTTTGAAAATGGTGCTGAGGAGGAATTTTGGAGATAGCAGAGAGGTGTGGAAAACGTATGAAAGAGATGACACAGGCAACTGAAGACATTTTGAAAACGTTTCAACTGCAGAATTATTTTAAATGGGGATTCATTTAAAACATCCTTAGGCTGGAAATCAAAAGTTTTAAGGAGATAAGAAGGAAAAAACCCAATGTGCAACACCTTCGAGGAGAGATTTTATTTCCTCCTTCAAAATTTGTAAAAGGTTTGTGCAGAAAAAGCCATCAAAAGGTAATAAAAAGATGAGAACTAATGTGATGTAGCAAGTAGTTCAAGTGTCGGATGAGAATCTGGAAACCCAGATCTAAATCCCTACTCTGCCATGGCAGCTTGCTGGGTGATCTTGGGCCACCCGCATTCTCTCAGCCTAACCTACCTCACAGGGAGTTCGTGAGAATAAAATGGAGGAGAGAATGATGTAAGCCACTTTGTTACCCATTGGGGAGAAAGGCAGGATATGAATTGTGCAATATATATAAATTCTGCAATTTATATACACACACCCGATGTAAATGATATATGCAATTCTGGGCTGCATCAACAAGAGTATAGTATCAAGGTTGAGGGATGAAATAGTACCACTGTACTCTGCATTGGCCAGACCTCACCTGGAATACTGTGGCCAGTTCTGGGCACCACAATTCAAGAAGGATATTGACCAGCTGGAACGGGTTTAGAGGAGGGCAACCAACATAGTAAAAGATCTGAAATCCATGCCCTACAAGGAGAGACTTAGGGAGCTGGGTATGTTTAGTTTGGTGAAGATGTAGGCGCAGAGTGGAATTGGAGGACTCCTTAGATGAATATAACATTGATTTCTTCAAATTGAAATGCCTTTATAATTTTGTGTTTTAATCATAACTAATTCAATCAAAGATGTGCAGGCCATTTGTTCTTTGTCCTTTTCCCTGTTGCTAACCAGATCAGTGACAGCCTTGATGAATACCCCTTGTCCTCACTTTTACATGGGAATGTAAGAGATTATGAACTGAATTGTTTTCGAGGTCTTCTTGTCCCCGCTGGCACTATAAGTCTACCCTTTTCTGATACAAACCAGAACATGGCAAATTGTTTAGGCCCTTTGTCTAGAAAAGTAGGGCAACTGAGAACAGTACTGATAAGGTGAGGCTGGGCCTTAGTTCACAGGACGTCAACAGGGTGAAATACTGACATCTTCCAATAAGGGCACTTGCCTGTCCTAAATGTTTTGGGTAAGGAGACGATCTCCTCCCTTTTGGGTGATTGACTGATGATGATTGTACTTTGGGGTGCATTCTTTCTAATGCTGTTCTGATGTAACCTATAAAAATAAGAAACTGCAGCCATTTTGTGTGGCTCCTCTGATACTATCTTGCTTGTTGTTGGCCTGAATAAAAATTATTTCTTTAATTTTATTCTTTGTCGGCTTAAGCTTTTTGGGCTTAAATTTTTTAACGAGTTACCCTGCGGTAACAAAGAGAAGGTTAAGAGGTGACATGATAGCCATGTTTAGATATTTGAAGGGATGTCATGTTGGTGAGGGAGTGTCAGAATCCCCAAAACTGAAACAAACTCATGTAAAAGAACAGTAGTTTATTGAGTATTGAGAATCTACTCTGGTCATGCCAGAGCTGAGGTTTGCCTGCGCAAAACCCAGTAGTTAAAGCAGCTGGCACCCCCCATTCTGGGAAAGCGCGCCCAAAAAGAGCTATGAAAGAGATAACGGTAAAAACAGCCAGGCACTGACCTTGAGCAGCACCTGGTACAGTATAACATCATACAGAAGACAGTTGAAAGTCAGTTAGAAATGCATTTAACCATTCCTCCACCCCCAGCATACAGAAAGCAGCAATAGCAAAATCCCCATAATAACAGGCCCATAATAACAGGGAGCGAGCTTGTTTTCTGCTGCTCCAGAGACTAGGTCCAGGGGTAATGGGTTCAAGGTGAAGGGAAAGAGATTCCACCTAAACATCAGGAAAAACTTCCTGACAGTAAGGGCTGTTTGACAGTGGAATGCACTACCTTGGAGTGTAGTAAAACTTCTTTGGAAGTTTTTAAACAGAGGCTGGATGGCCATTTTTCAGGATTGCTTTGATTTTGTATTCCTGCATGGCTGGGGTTCTGGTCTCTTCCAACTCTATGATTCTAAGATTCTATGAAATAAAGTAAATAAACACATTTACAATGCAACCATTTCAGTCTCAACTCTCGATGGATGCCTGGGTGTTCTTCAGTACCGTCCCAATAATAATAAAACATTTTTTAAAACATTCCGCAGAGGCGGTTGGATATCTGAAGCCGTTAATTCAACTGACAAATGAAGTCTGTTCATGTGCGAACCGAATTTATGTTGTATTCCTAAACTGTAACGGCATTTATTGTTACATGAGTATTGATCTAGAAAATCAATACTGCTTCCACCAACTTTGTTACTGTCCTTTCTTTTTCTTTTAAAAAAGACAGCATACCTTTTTAATACAAAAACTTTATGGCAGCTAGAGATTTTTAGGGGTTTCTAGGAACAGAGAGCTGAATTCACAGGTTTTCTCTGTAGAGGGACACAGTAAAATTGCTCTTATTTATTGACTAGCAGATCTTCTCCACTCACAAGTAGTTTGAAGGGGTGTGTGCCATCAAAAATTACAATGACTTTTGAAGCAACAAATGTAACAGAAAAAAGCTAAAGTAACCAGTTACAATATTTTAAACAGGAAAAAGGCAAGCTTATGGTTATTTCTTTCACAAGAACAGTCCCAACTGAATGTATAGTAAATCTTGCTGTAAATCTGAAACAAGACACAGGCGTAGCTACCATGGGGACATCCGGGGACAAGCGCCCCGGGCGCCACCTTGTGGTGGGCGGAAAAATTGCAGGTTCGTTTAAAGCTTTCTGTATTTTTTACTGTTTTTTCCAATTTTGGTCTGCAGGAGGCACAGTTTTTAGGCTAGTGGCACCAAAATTTCAGGCTATCGTCAGGTGACTCTCCTGATGATATCAGCCAAGTTTGGTGAAGTTTGGTTCAGGGGGTCCAAAGTTATGGACCCCCAAAGGGGGTGACCCCATCCTCCATTGTCTCCAATGGGAGCTAATAGCAGATGGGGCTATCATTTTGAGGGTCCATAACTTTGGACCCCCTGAACCAAACTTCACTAAACCTGGGTGGTATAATCAGGATAGTCTCCTAAAAGCCTAAAATTTTGGTACTGTTATCTTAAACATTGCTCTCCTGACAAGCACCCTCAAAATTTCCCCGGATTCTCTCTTTAAATCCACCCCCTTTGGAGTGGATTTAAAGGGAGAATCTGGGCTCCCTAGATTAAAAAGATTAAATTAAAAAGAACATTGAAGGTATTGTTGAAGGCTTTCACAACCAGATTCAACTGATTGTTGTGGGTTTTACAGGCTGTGTGGCCATGGTCTGGTAGATCTTGTTCCTAACGTTTCACCTGCCTCTGTGGCTGGCATCTTCAGAGGTGTCTGGACACAGTGTATAACAGACTTCTCTCTGTGATACACCTCTGAAGATACCAGCCACAAGATCTACCAGACCACAGCCGGATGCAGCTTAGAAAACCCACAACAACCAACTTTGACAATGGTGCTGTTTGGGGTGGATGGGTGGGAAA
Source organism: Sphaerodactylus townsendi (assembly GCF_021028975.2). Taxonomy (NCBI): domain Eukaryota; kingdom Metazoa; phylum Chordata; class Lepidosauria; order Squamata; family Sphaerodactylidae; genus Sphaerodactylus; species Sphaerodactylus townsendi. The sequence goes on along the minus strand of NC_059435.1, from coordinate 4,100,994 downwards.
TCTACCCTGAAACAGCATCACTTTCAATGTTGTTTAAACTAGAGAGCCCAGAGTCTCTCTTTAAGGTGGATTTAAAAGGAGAATCTGGGCTCTCTAGCTTAAACAACATTAAAAGTGATGCTGTTTCAGGGTGGATTCCCCCCCTTCAAAAATAGCATCACTTTCAATGTTGTTTAAACTAGGGAGCCCTGGGTGTGTTCAGATTCATGTGTTGGGGCATGTTCTATAATGTGATGGTGTTTGGTCATGGTGGGGAAGGGGGAGGGGCGCTGCCCATATGCCGGGGGGGGGGGGGCGCAAAACTCAGATTTTGTCCCGGGCTCAATTTTCCCTCGCTACGCCACTGAAACAAGATAACTGAAGACAGCACAAGAATTTTGAGGAGCTTCTTGTTCAAGAAATTTTGCTCTCTGCAAAAAAGGTTTCTCGTACTGGAGAGCAGCAGTGGCGTAGTGGCTAAGAGCAGGTGCACTCTGATCTGGAGGAACCGGGTTTGATTCCCAGCTCTGCCGCTTGAGTTGTGCAGGCTTCTCTGGGGAATTCAGGTTAGCCTGGGCACTCCCGCACACAAGCTGGGTGACCTTGGGCTAGTCACAGCTTCTCGGAGCTCTCTCAGCCCCACCTACCTCACAGGGTGTTTGTTGGGAGGGGGGAAGGGCAAGGAGATTGTCAGCTTATTGAAGCGTGCCGTGAGGAGCTATGACCCCACCTGTTGAACATCATTAATAGCTCACTTGAGCAAGGAGGTTTTCTGGGTGGGCTGAAGGAGGCGGTGGTCCGCCCGCTCTTGAAAAGACCATCGTTAGATCCTCGTGATCTGGCCAATTACCGCCCTGTCTCGAATCTTTCGTTTCTGGGGAAAGTAATTGAGAGAGTGGTGTTGAATCAGCTTCAGGGCTTCCTGGAGGATGCATTGGCTTTTGATCCCTTCCAGTCCGTCTTCCGCGCTGGGAATGGGGCAGAGACTGTTCTCGTCGGCCTCACAGATAAGCTCCGTATGCAGCTTGACCAGGGTGGATCGGCACTGCTGGTATTGTTAGATCTTACCGCAGCTTTTGATGTGGTCGGCAACAATCTTTTGGCCCACCGCCTGGCCGCTTCCGGGGTACGGGGCACTGTCCTTCTGTGGATTGTCTCGTTTCTCCGGGACTGGAATCAGCAAGTGTGGTGGGGGACCAAGCCTCCCAGAAGTGCCCGCTTTATTGCGGTGTACCCCAGGGGGCATTGCTCTCCCCGCTATTATTTAATATCTATATGTGACCCCTTGCTCAGTTGGTACGGAGCTTTGGGCTGATCTGCCATCAATATGCTGATGACACTCAGCTCATTCTGTTGATGGAGGAGGGAACGGTCGTCGCCCCTGGAGCTCTACTGCACTGTTTGGAGGCGGTCGCTGGTTGGTTACAGCAGAGCAGGTTGAAGCTGAATCCATCGAAGATGGAGATCCTCTGGCTGGGCCGTGAAGGAGGGGCTGGGGATTTCCAGCCGCCGGTGTAGGAGGGGGGCCAATTGGCACCACCCTCCTCCGCCCGCAGCCTGGGGGTCCACCTGGATTCATCTCTTTCAATGGAGGCCCAGGTGGCCCATGTAACCAGGGTTGCATTTTTCCATCTGCGTCAGGCCCGGCGCCTTTTCCCCTACCTTTCCCAAGCGGATCTAGCCACTGTGATCCATGCAACGGTCACCTCCAGGCTAGACTATTGTAACTCGCTCTATGCGGGCCTTCCCCTGCGTTTGATCCGGAAGTTGAAACTGGTCCAAAATGCGGCAGCTCGTTTGCTCACGGGTGGTGCCGCTAGAGACCGTATTTTGCCCGTGTTGCGCCGACTGCATTGGCTCCCTGTTGAATTCCGAGTCATCTTCAAGGTGCTGGTGTTGACCTTTAAGGCTTTACGTGGCTTGGGACCCTTGTACCTGCGGGACCGTCTGACCCCACATGTCCCAAATCGGCCCCTGCGTTCAGCAGAGGCCAATCTCCTGGTGCTGCCTGGCCCTTCTATGATGTGGCTGGCCTCGACTAGGGCCAGGGCTTTTACGGCCCTGACCCTGCCTGGCGGAACAGTCTCCACATCTAAGGTTTGCTGGCATGATTTTTGACTTGAAGCTGAGTTGGAGTTAGAACAGTTTCATTTTCTGGCCTTCATAACGCGGGGGCTTCAACAGAGGTTAAAACGATAGCTATTAAGACCGAATCTTCAGGGCTGACAGTTAAAAATGGAGTTAGCAAAATAAAAGGGATTTAAGATTTATTAAAAATCCTTTTAAAATACCTGATAAAGTGCTATTTAAACCTGTTAAAATCCCCTTTAAATTGATGTCTAAGCAGCGTTTAAAACATTCAACACAACATTTAAAATATTTAAAACAACTTTAAAATAAGAGGAACATAAATCAGGCTTCTGGGGGCAATGTCATTTCCATTAGAGCCTCATTTTCCACTGTCATTCTAAATAAAACAGTAAAAGGGGGGGCCGCGCTCAGCTCCACTCCTCATACACAAATTCCCTCACGTTGCATGAAGCCAGGGACTTTTGGTTTCTTGGATCATGAGCAGTAACATCTGGGCTTCAACATATGAAGAACAGATTCTTATATGAATATCATAAGAACAGTTGTGCTCTTTTTGGATAAGAGCTAGGCAGTGAGACATTAATACTGCTGCAATGTCAGATTACGTGAGTACAGTAATCTAAATGAAAACTTCAAAGAAAAAAATATGGGCTTCGTTCCATTTGAAGTTCTTTCCTTTCCCTCTCTCTCCCTCTACAAGTCCTTGTTATTTTTCAAACTGCTGGAACTATTCTGCGGAATCAATAACCAGCTTCTACCATGGTCTCTCTGCTCTTGCCCTTGTTGCTTGGAAAATCAATATCCCAGGGAAGAATTCAAACTGTGAAAGAATGTTAATGGATGGCTGCCTTCTCCAAATGTTGGGTCTGTGTGAAGGATTCTGACGACTGAACAGTAGAGTCACCACCAAGTGAGAGGTAACGTGCAGGCTCCACCAAATGGGGATATGTTTTAGTCCATAGAGCCAAGTTTCTGTTGGAGTTAGTTGAATATGGATCAGCCCAGCCCTGTGTGTGAGTGCAGTAAGGAAGCTCTTCCAAACAAATATATGCAAAAAAGGAAAACTTACATTTATGTCAAGTAACTTCAGATCACAGGCATTGTTCCAGGTGAAAGGTAGATAGAAAGAAGAAGAAGAAGAAGAAGAAGAAGGAGGAGGAGGAGGAGGAGGAGGAGGGGAGTTTGGATTTATATCCCCCCTTTCTTTCCTGCAGGAGACTTACAATCTCCTTGCCCTTCCCCGCTCACAACAAACACCCTGTGAGGTAGGTGGGGCGGAGAGAGCTCCGAAGAACTGTGACTAGCCCACGGTCACCCAGCTGGCACGTGTGGGAGTGTACAGGCTAATCTGAATTCCCCAGAGGAGCCTCCACAGCTCAAGCAGCAGAGCTGGGAATCAAACCCGGTTCCTCCAGATTAGATACACAAGCTCTTAACCTCCTACGCCACTGCTGCTCCTAACGAGATAACTTCCCTATAACAAGTGGGCACTCTAACGCACCATCACGTGTGTGCGAGTGTGATCTGCTTCTGTGGGAAAGTCCCACCAGGAACAGGTAGCCATTACACTGTGCTCAGTACAAAGGGGAAGAACAAAGAAAAATGGCTACAGGATGATGGAGGAGTTGGTGGGTGGACTCCAGACATGGAGAGCAAACAATAGAACAGCTTAGAGATACATACCCTGTTTCCCCGAATAGAAGACATTCCCAGAAAATAAGACGTAGTAGAGGTTTTGCTGAAGTGCGAAATATAAGGCATCCCCGAAAGTAAGACGTAGCAAAGGTTTTGTTTGGAAGCATGCCCGACGAACAGAACACAGAAAAATAAGACATCCCCTGAAAATAAGACATAGCACATCTTTGGGAGCAAAAATTAATATAAGACACTGTCTTATTTTCGGGGAAACACGGTAGCACCCCACATTGTCCAGGCATGCAGAAGTTGCTTATTCCAACAGGCCTCTTCCACACACGCAAAATAATGCGTTTTCAAACCACTTTCACAACAGTTTGCAAGTGGATTTTTCCATTCCGCACAGCTTCAAAGAGCACTGAAAGTAAATAAACTCCAAACAAGTGTTCTGCAGAAAGGTTAAACTTAAATGTATTGGGGTAGATTCAGTTGAAGTGCAGGCTTGCTCCATCTCGGAAGCTATGCAGGGTCAGCCCTGGTTACGACTTGGATGTGACCAGGGTCACAGTGTAGAGCCAGGCAATAACAAACCACCTTTGTTTGTCTCTTGCCTTGAAAATCCTGTGATGTTGTCATAAGTCTGCTGCATCTCGATAGCATTCGCCACCACCAAAAGAGCTGCCAAAGGTGGAAAAGGGTCTTGATGGCACTTAACATATGCACAGTTTCAACATACTCTTTATTCAAGCTTTATTCAGATCAGTGGTATGTTGGAGTTGCAAATATCCCATGGGTATGATGTGGAAATGTCTACTAATTGGCACTTTCTGGTATGAAGCAGCAGTTCCAATCAGCATGGCTGTGGAGCATTTCCTCATCTCCATAGATTACAGTCTACTCTGATTAGAGGTATCTCTCTGACTCCTGCAATTACATCAGCGTTGTTATGAAAGCCATTGTGCATCCACTATTGGATCACTTTTAAATGACAGTCTGCTCTTTCCCAATGAGTAGCAATAGCCAGTTTCAATGCCAATAGTAAATTCATAGCTGTCAGATCCATCAACTATGTTTCTTGGACAACATTTTGAAAATGCATTTTAAGGTCAGGGGGATATTGCAGCCCGTCATTTCATTTATCACACCAAGAATCTGATGTCAGAATACCAGAGGGATGCTTCAATATATGGAACAGATTGACAGACATCTCCAACAATGATTAATAGTTGTTTCTATATATAGGCCAACCTACTACATGCCACGGAATAAGATTTTTTTTTAGAAATATTGCCTTCAGATCTATAGATGTCTGCCTAGGAAGAACATGTTCCCATAACTATTCTTCGTTTTCTTGATGCTAATTCAAATCCTTCTCTCAGTTTTTCATATAGCTCACAGGAAATTCATTCAAGTTCAGCAGAAATGAATATATGTTTACCTTGCCTCCCTTGATTTGATGATTACTGATCAACATCTGAAACAGTGTATTTCTCCTCAATGAACTATTCAGTACACATCTGTATTCAAAAAAATGAATGTTAAAGTTCTTTTACTGTGTATCTTTCCAGCTGTCTCCTCAGTATCTGATCATCTTTCATTGGAGTCTCAATAATCCCTCCAAACTTGAGTGCTTCCCACGACCATGCTCTCTAGAGTCCCAGCCTTTTCCACATGCACACATTTTCCCAGTGGCCATATCTTGTGTCTTGGAAACTGAAGAGACAAGTGGAAAACAACCAGGGAATAAAGGTGTGTAGAATATGGGTGCTGTGTGGTTTCCGGGCTGTATGGCCGTGTTCTAGCAGCATTCTCTCCTGACGTTTCACCTGCATCTGTGGCTGCCATCTTCAGAGGATCTTCAGTGTGTAGAATAGTTTCAAAGAAAATGTTTTCAAGACACAAGGTCAAATGAGAGCTGCGGTATTGTATGATTGTTGCTGCAGCCGTTTCTTGTCAATTTTCACTTGCAAAGGAAACTTTCCTCATCAATTTCATGAACTAAATGCAGGCTGTAAAGAAGTGTGCTGAATGTCACCCCAAAATTCATAGAGAGCCTGGGATGAAGTATGCGTAGCGGAGCACGGGTGCCCTGCTAGTTAATAATATTGTGGCAAGTCTGGTATGCTCAGTGAGGGCCCAAAAGCTGCAGAAGGGAGACCTGGAGGCAGGCTGCGTGGCGTGGCAAAAGGGAGAAAGAGACCTGTTCCGCACAATCAAAATAAAATGTTTTGAGGAAGGAAATACAAAATTTCTTGTGAGGAGGTCCACAACATTTTTAGTCCAAAAGGGTTTTTTTTCCAGCCTGAAAATGTTTTAAATTCATCCTTGTTTTTAGCAATTCTTTTTCTGAAAATGTTTTTGCTTGCTGTGTCTATCTCTTTCCCATCTTTCACTCCTCATTCCCTTTTGCTTGCTGTGTCTATCTCTTTCCTATCTCTTTTGCTTGCTGTGTCTATCTCTTTCCCATGCCTCCCTGCAATCCCTGAACTTCCTCCTCAACGCCACTTTCTGAGCTTGCTCAAAAATTTGGGGTGGGGGGGTGGGTTGATATCTTTAAAGCTTTGAATGCGTGACATATGAAGAATCTCAGCATGCGCCTCGGAAGCATTAAAGCACTGGATCCACGGAGAAGTAAAAACCAAAACTGGAACAAGTCCAAATTCCAGCCAGGAATCGTTACAAGGGGATGAGTGCAAACAAACAGGGGCAGAGGTGGTGGTGAGGGGGGTGGAATTGAAAATGTTTAGCAAATGTTTTCCCTAAACGCCCTACCCTCAGCAGTCCTGAGCGGCAGATTTCTCCAGATCCCATACCAACAAAGAACGTGTCCCTGCTCACAAAAAGCCATTGAAACAATCGAGCACATCCTCCTAGACTGCGAGCTATATGCTTCATCTAGAAGACAATATATGGACCCATATACTGAGAACTATGCCTACTCATCAGACAAGGTCAAATCTTTCTATCTGTTTTGTGATCAGTCTCCTCAGAGATCCCTAGACGTTGCCAAATTCCTGGCGCTGGCACAACAGATTCGCCACAGATTTTAGTTTATTTATTTATTTATTGTTTTAACTGCTGGAAATGTCTGAACCTACTTATTTTAACTTGATTCTCCTCAACCTCTCTGTTGTATTTTAAACTCATGCCAATAAAAGGTCGATGATGATGATGATGATGATGATGATGATGATGATGATGATGATGATGATGATGATGATGATGATGTTTTCACTGACTTTTGTGGAAATGGCCAGAGTTCTACCTGGGTCCTCAGGCATGTGTTATATTAACAGTCTATATATTTTGTAATGGAACAGTCTGATACTCCCCTATTAGTTTAACCCCATTGGGTGGAGCTCTTGGTTTCAATTCCCAGTTCTGGCATGTTAGTTAAAGCTGTTGGTTGTAAGAGTTGCCCTTGCAAATAAAAAGCTGTCTTTTGGGTCCTGCTTATCTCGCCTGAGTAAGTATGATAACCTGAGGATACTACAACACTCTACATCTTCGTTACAGATAGCATCCCCACATGCGCACTAACTTCACAATTCAGAAGCAATGGGAGTTTTAGACTGCTGATAAACCCTGTTAAATTCATATCTCATGGATGCACCCATAGATTGTGTATATTCTACTTCTCAGGTTATAGAACTGATGGATATGGGTTGGGTTTTTTTACTCTAGACTCTTGAAGTGGATTCTGCAAAAAACATGAAATTTCATGAGCTGGTTCCTTCCTTTGACAGTACTTTGGGACCCAAACTCTAGTGCCTTCTTGTAGTAAGTAGGTCAGAATGAACTCCCTTTTTTTTTGCACAATGCCAGCTGCAAAATGAAAACATGCTCTTCTCTGCAGCTGATCTTAAAGACAAATTGTCTTGCCCAATTTGAAAAGCTTTTGTTGTAGGCATAAATTGCCTCTAAATACTTCCTTCTTTTGGATGGACTAAACAATGGCTGTGGTTAGCAGTTGTGATGATAATTGCAACAAAGATTGTTCAGGAAGAGCATCTTTATTATGCACATTACGCCAACACCCTGCTAATCTCTGCTTGAGCATCACGCCATCTTCGCGATCTGACATTGCATCACAGATCCCAGGATTTGTGACCAGTGTTTCTCCTCAAGCCTATTTGACTTGCTGACTGTAGTCAGGATGTGTCCACTTACTACATCATCCAGTGTTGCAGAGGTGTGTGTGTGTGTGTGTGTGTGTGTGTGTGTGTGTGTGTGAAATAACCCAGCCCTAACTCAACCCAGCCATAGAAATCAAACTGCCAGTATGAGACTCACCAGCACCTAGGTCCAGTGGCGTATCTGCCTAGGGACAAGGGGTACCCGTGGTCCCAAGGGGTACCCCTTGTCCCCGGGCGCCACTCTTCTGGTCACGTGGGGGGCGCAAAATCGGCCCCCCACATGACCAGGAAGTCCTGCTGTCTCATCATTTTCTCACGCCTCAACCCCATCTGAGGCACGCAAAAATGATGAGGCAGCAGGACTTCCTGCTGCCTCCAAGCACCCTAGACCTTGCCCATATCCATGTCCATGGTGACATGGGCGGGTCGAGGAGTGGGGGTAGAGCCTGGGGGCATCAGGGGGTGGTGGGCAGTAGAGCCTGGGGGCAGCAGAACCTGGGGGGCGTCCTGGAGGCAATTTGTCTCCGGGCACCATTTACCCCTGGTACGCCACTGCCTAGGTCCGTGGTGGTGAACCTTTGGCACTCCAGATGTTATGGACTACAATTCCCATCAGCCCCCACCAGCTTGGCCAATTGGGAATTGTAGTCCATAACATCTGGAGTGCCAAAGGTTTGCCACCACGAACCTAGGTGGTGCTTGGAGTTCTCCCAGAGGTCGATTCCCCACGGTCAATTATTTGTGTGATACTCACGCGAAATATCAAGGTTTCAGCAAGAACTTTTCACTGCTTAACTGCTGATCACAGATTCTGGTGCGCGCTCTCCCCTTTCTCACATGTTTTTTAGAAACCTGCATGGAAGTGCATCTTTAAAAAAAAACACGCTCTGAAGCTGGATTGGTGGGGAGGTTCAGGTGACAGAATTTAGGTTTATTTTCCTGCCTTGGGAGTGACGGGGAGCCTTCCAGCCAATCAGAGCACAGTAGGCTGTGCGCAAAGCGCTCACAGCCCTTTATTTTGCTTTGTGCCGGCGGAGGCTACATTGAAACATGGCTACATGGAAACGTGTTTTGACTTTGTGCCTAGTGTAAATTGTAAACAGAAATTAGACTTTTGGGCCACCAAAGCTGAGTAGGTAAAGAGTTTAGAAAATGTCGAAGCCGCGCATAAATGTCATTCCATCTATGCATTTATCTAGTGACGTAGTTGCGCAAAAAAAGTTAAAAAATCCTGCCCCCACACGACACAACAGCGAATCAGGATGAGGAAGAACAGAGCTGCTGATCGGATCACGTGATTGTGGGGAGTGCTGCATTGCTTGAAACCATGATAGACATCAAGGTCTTCACTAGACACACGCTGCAGTGGGGAGGGAGAAATCACGATGAAAAGGTGCTGTTCCTTTTGAAACCTGGTTGTATCTGGCTTTAATTCCTCAGTGGGGAAATGAAGAAGAAGAAGAAGAAGAAGAAGAAGAAGAAGAAGAAGAAGAAGAAGAAGAAGAAGAAGAAGAAGAAGAAGAGTTTTAGATTTATATCCCCCCTTTCTCTCCTGCAGGAGACTCAAAGGGGCTGACAATCTCCTTGCCCTTTCCCCCTCACAACAGACACCCTGTGAGGTAGGTGGGGCTGAAAGAGCTCCGAGAAGCTGTGACTAGCCCAAGGTCACCCAGCTGGCGTGTGTGGGAGTGCACAGGCTAATCTGAATTCCCCAGATAAGCCTCCACAGCTCAGGCGGCAGAGCTGGGAATCAAACCCAGTTCCTCCAGATTAGATACACGAACTCTTAACCTTCTACGCCACTGCTGCTCCTTGACCAGAGTTACAACAGAGTTGATGTATTGTCTGTTTTGCATGCACTTGCAGGAATCCTTTTTTCCTTTATTAATAATGTCTCAGTCTGCTTCCCCATTGGGTCCTTTCCCCTTGAGATGTAGCTTTTACATTTAGCCAGACGCTCTTTAAGTAGGACCAGTCGATCAGGAATTGGTATACTGTTGGGCTCCTGCAAGCTATCCGATGTTATCTTGTCCTCCACGGTGCTGCACTTGGGTAGAACTTGGCCAGCTGTACTTTCCATGAGAGGCACACCGCTGACAACAGAGTTACAACTGATCTCTGGATGATGACAGTTCCCCTGAAGAAAATGGCAGCTTTGGAAGGGGGGTGCTATGGAATCACATCCCTGAGGAGCTCCCTTGTCTGCTCAGACTCTACCTCCAGGCCTCCAGGAATTTTCCAACCCAAAGTTGGCAACCCTATCTGGCAGTCACATTGAGCATGCTTGCCATCTCTGTTCTGGAGCCCTTAGAGAGTTTCCAGACATAGGTGCCCTGAAGCAATGGAGAAACCTGGAGCATCTTTCCTCCTTGACAAGAGCAAGTAGGGTTGCCAGCTACAGGTTGGTAAACTCCCGGAGGTCTGGGAATGGAAATGGGGTTTAAGGAGCAGAGGAATCCCAGTTCTGTACAGTCCACCTGGCAAAGTTGCAATTTTCTCCTGCGCACCTTAACTGTGTAGTCTGGAGATCAATCACAATTCCAGGAGGTCTCCAGCCCAACCTGGGGATTGGTGAGCAAGAAAAGTGAGCCCAAGAAGTTGGAGTCCAATGGGCACAGATTCCCCTCAGGTTCAGAATATTGTAACTTGTGTAAAGCAGACAGCCCCTGCAAATTTTAAGAGCTGTGGTGAAAACACTGATGTGTTGTTGTAACCCCCATGCTCAGAATGGGTTGACCCAGAAAGGGGTGGAGACTCAAAGCAGCAGAAGGCTGCAGAGCTCATGTAGTTTGGAGGAGACAAGGCTACCAGACTCGGACCTTGGTTTCTATAAGCCCTTAACACCTTGTTAAGGTAACTGCAATGTTGTTGGGAACTAGTGGGAAGGTAGTTGTTTATTTTTGCTAGGTTGTAAATGTTGGAGTTTATTGTTTCAGGGTTCTTTTTATGTTTGTAATGGGTGAGAGTTCTCCTGGAAACCTTCACCATGTTGAATCCTGTTTACCAAGCCCTTGGAGTCTCCAGGAGCCAACCCACTTGCAAAGAAGAATTGGACTTGGCAGTATCAGTAGACTGTAAATATAAGGACTTGAAAATGCAACCTGAACAGAACCTTGAAGTGTGATGTTAAATGTTGATGTTATATGTTAAGAAAGTAAACCATTTTGTTTTTAAAAAGTGTTGTTGCAAACTCATTCCAAGTTCTGCCCCACAGAACCTACAAGCTGAGGTTACATTGTCACTGTGGGCCAGTATCTTTATGCATGCATCCCCCAGGAAAGTTCTCTTTGAATGGCCCAAATGTTCAAATGTGGGGAGAACGTAACATCAACAAAAGGACATTGTTTCAGTTAAGCAAGAGAACACATGTTTTCATGAAATAATAATCTTCGTAATATGCACATAAATATTTCATTGGGTCTTGGGGAAATGGCTAGGAATGTGATGAATAACTCATGAAAAGGATTGCTGGGAGTCTGGGCACAAGACTTTGCGAGAGACCTTGGCACAGCCTCATTTCTTCACAAGAAGGCACGGGCATGGCATTGACCACAAAGGAATCAGATATGCCCAGGGGGTCCGTTGAATGAATTAGGAAACTCTTATTTCCCTTTTCTTACTATGAAGTGCATTTCTTTTTGGTGATCTGAAAGAAATCTTAAAAAAAGAGAGGGACTCGTGTATTTATTAGTGTGTATTTATTATTCATTATTTTTAAATGTTCCATACTAAACTTTAAAAAGAAAATACAAGTGAATTAACCCTGTGAATTAACCCTGTGGTTCAACCTCCTAGTGCTTACACCCAATTTGAACAGAGTCTAAGGATTTCTTCTTTGACTTTTGTGGCGTAGTGGCTAAGAGCAGGTGCACTCTGATCTGGAGGAACTGGGTTTGATTCCCTGCTCTGCCGCTTGAGCTGTGGAGGCTTATCTGGGGAATTCAGATTAGCCTGTACACTCCCACACATGCCAGCTGGGTGACCTTGGGCTAGTCACAGCTCTATGGAGCTCTCTCAGCCCCACCCACCTCACAGGGTGTTTGTTGTGAGGGGGGAAGGGCAAGGAGATTGTCAGCCCCTTTGAGTCTCCTGCAGGAGAGAAAGGGGGGATATAAATCCAAACTCTTCAAAACTCTTCTTCTTGCATTTAGTCCAATTCATCTTTGGTACTTTTATCTCCAGTATTCTCCTCTTTCCTCTCCCTCAGGAATCTCTTTTTACTATTAAAATTTAGACAGCATGCAGTCAGAGTTAACTCATAAGAAATGCCACTCCTGCTATTATGCCGCCCAGAATAAAGTAACCTAGATCCAAAATTTGCTTTGCTTTCAAAATTAATAGCCAACGAACACTCCTTTGGAAAGTTCAGTCAGGAGGTTGTAGTTGAAAACGATTTCAATGTCAAATTTGCTTCATCCCCGACTTTGCCCAGATGACCCTCCCCCTCACGGACCTTCTCCACACCAAAGGGGCCATCCCAGGAGGGCAGTGGCATAACTAGGCAAACTGGAGCCCTGGGCAAAACCTGAGTTTGATGGCCCCCCAGGTGCGTGCCCAGTGCAATGTGCACCCCCCGCCCCCCAGCAGGGGGTGGGTGTCACGAATAGGGCTTGCGCCCAGGTGGCACCTGCTACCTCCCTGTCCCATGCCCCAATGAGGATTGGAGATGGTTTTGTGGGCCAGCAAGGGTGCTGGCCCAAGGCTCCGATGTGATCCCTTCTGCTCGCCCTAGCTTCTTATTATAATAAAACGGGCTGCGGCCCAATTTTATTCCACAAGTGGTGTTGGTGTGGTTTTTTGGAGCCCAGGAGCAAGCTCTTCCCATCCGCCCGCAAATAGCGGCCTCAGACTCACCGGGGGTCGCCGTTATGTAGGTGGGAAGGCACAATGGGCAGCCCATAGGTCGAAGGATCGACGCGGTGCTCAGAGGCTAGTCTATCCTCGTGAGCACAAGTTGTAACGCAATCACATGCAGGGGGAAAGGAGCGTGGTCACCTGATAAGGCAGCGCGCAGGCTTGCCTTGATCTCTTCTAACAGCTGAAGCAACAGCAGCACCCACCCTCCCCGCCCTATTGTAGGAACGGTTCAATTTGCACAGTTGATGTTGGTTTTTGTGTTTTCAGTTGTTGTGAATGTATTTTATTGTCGCAGCCTGGAAGGTTAGGACAGGGGATCACATCGTTTGGGGAGGAAATCTAGCTTAGGAGCTGGATTTCTCCACTGTTGGGGGCCTCTGTAAGAGGCTTGGGGTGGGGCGGGTCTCATGGTGCAAGCCGTGGAGGCTATGCAATCGAGCCTGCTACCCCAGCAGGGGGTGGGTGTCACGAATAGGGCTTGCACCCAGGTGGCACCCGCTACCTCCCTGTCCCATGCTCCAATGAGGATAGGGGATGGTTTTGTGGGCCAGCAAGAGTGCTGGCCCAATGCTCCGACATGATCCCTTCTGCTCGCCCTAGCTTGGTTCTCATTATAATAAAGCGGGCTGCGGCCCAATTTTATTCCACAAGTGGTGTTGGTGTGGTTTTTTGGAGCCCAGGAGCAAGCTCTTCCCATCCGCCCGCAAAGTTTTTCTGTTCAAGTTAGCTTTGTCTGAGTGTTTCCTTACACTCTGAACCACTCCTGTCTTTAAAACCCCATGAGGGGTCAGCTGCAACTTGACAGCACTTTCTACCACCACTGCCGTAATTCAGGCTTCAAAACCAAAACATTTATATCTTCTTTCAAGGAGATAAATAAATTCCTTGTTTTGTTTACCTCTAGCCTCCTTGGTTCTCATGAATGGACAAGGTTCATGTCAGAATGGCTCTGTTGGGAGGGGGAGCTTTTTGGAGTTCATTTGGTTTTACTTCACCAAGGTGGGGTGAGGAAAAACATACCTTCAAAACACACCTGAAGAAGGCATGAGTGCACCACTTGACAGTAGCATGATTTACCTCACAGGTGGCTAGCCTTCTGTACATCACAAGTGCTTTTAGACCAGTTCTTAAATAATTCTCTGGCCACTATCTGAGTTTGCCCTGCTGCACTGAAGTGTAGCATTGCAGTTAGTTCTCCAATATCCACAAAACTAAAACACTGCCCTCTATTCTTTCGCAGTGTGGGATGTTCCTGTCAAAATAGAGAAGCCCCTCACAGTTTTCCCACACATCCCCTGAAAAACCAAAACCACACTACTATAACAGTGACCTTAGGCTAGTAATATACTTTCAGCCCAACCTATCTTGCAGGGTGGTTGTGAAAATAAAAAGGGAGGGGGAACACCCTGAGCTATTTGTGGGAAGAGTGAGATAAAAATGTAGTAGACAGACAAATGCTGAGTATTATAATGTGTCCAGAAATCTGTCCAGTGTTTCTTCTTGGGTGATTAGTCTGAAGCAGTTTGTATGCAGACAGTGATTTAGATTTAGAAACCTTTATTGGCATATATATAAATTATACAATGGAAATTAAAATTGGCTGGTAAAAAAAAAAAAAAAAAACAAGCATCAGAAGAGCTGGAATATTAAGCCACTGAATTGGGTTTGAGTCTGCTAAGCATTTGGGAACGTTCAGTGATGACAACACACACAAATCTGGCAGTTTGTTCGATGGTAACAGTTGAGTTGTTGTCTTGCAAGAACAAAGTTTTGACAGCATCTGTAGTGTTGCCTAGGGTTAAGTAGTCTTTCCCGCTCTACAGCAAATAAAGGGCAGTATAATAGAACATGATGGACGGTTTCTTCAAGACCAGGATTGCAGGTGCGAGATCTATCAGGGTATGGAAGATGGTGCTCTCCGTTGTATCTTCTGGTAGAAGGAAGAACATTGCATCTGGCTAAGGTGACAGCGCATCTCAGAGTGGGCTCATGTAGGAGATGTAGATAGTTAGCAGGAGTGGGAAAACGAGGCAAAATATGCAGATGGATTGGAGAGATGTAGACAGTGTATATTATAGCTTTGGGCAGTGTGTATGCTTCCTTTTCGATCCTATGTGGATTTTATATTTCACAGTGAGTTTCGTGTTACTTTCTAACCCCTCACGCTAGACCTGCTATACTGCTTCTCTCTTCCTCCTCTGTCTATTATGATAGAGCGGACAGAGAGATCTGATCAGGGTGCTAATAGGCAGTATTGAAGTTCCTCCCACCTTCGATCCATTCTTTGTGCTTGTTCTGGAGAGCAATATCAAATAGTGCACATCCTCCCAGCTTTTCTGATTTGAAGGCGAGAAAGGGCCTATTGACTTCAGCTGGCAAGACGCTTCTATAGGTTACAACTCCCCAGTCCTTAAAAAAATGCAGTTTTGGAATCCTACAGTCTGGTGGAGGCATTGCATCCAGGCTGTTATTGTAACAGAGAAATTCAGTGTGAAGAGTATACCAGTGCTGTCCTTTAGATGGTGTTTCTGGGCCTTCCAACACCTGATTTCTCCTGATCCGATCTAACTAAATTTGTCTAGGAATACCAGCTGGCTTTCTGGTTCATAAAACCAGCTGCAGCTGGGAGTCTGCAGTAGCCAGAGTCCTCTGGGATCCTGGTAGTACTGCCCTGTACATAAATGCAAAATATTGTTTATGCCAAGGGTGTTTCAAGTGGTTAATGGCAAAGTGCCTTTGGACAAGGAATATGTCTTGAAAAAGTGATCTGGTGGTGCCATAAGCTCCTCCTTTATAGAGGGATCAGTCCACCACTTCTGGCAACAGAACTAAAGACTTTTCTGTACTTGCCAGGACTTGCTTGATCAGCATAGATCCTTCCTTGAAAATAACCTTGATTCATCAAAATCAGGCTCTTGACAACAGCACCACACACTTGGGTGGGTGATGATTGTGAAGGTATTGAAAACTCCAGCCTATAGGATCCTGCATTGCATTGGCTATTTCCTCAAGAAATCTCTCCTAACAGACAGAAATCAAGGAAAAGCTATCCAATTGCCACCCTTCGTGTGGGGGCTGGTGATCTGGAATGGCAGCTAGTCTCCAGACAACAGGCATTGCTTGCTTGTTTATCATTTATTTATTTGAAACATTTACTCCACTTCTCCAGGAGAAAATGGCTGTCTAGGAAGGTGAACTGTACGACATCATACTCTACAGAGTTCCCTCCCCTTCCTAAATCCAGCACTGCCAGACTCCGCCCTCAAATCTCTAGGTATTTCCAAACCCAGAGTTGGCAACTCCACCAATTGGCAGGGTTTCTACTGCAGTATTGCCCAAGCCTGTATAACCCAGCTGAGACCTGGAAACTCTGCAACCCTGAATGATGTTGGAGCAACCTTTTGCAAAAAAAAAAAATCCATGAAAAATCCTAATAAAGTTTATTCACTCCTATAATGCGAAATATAAGCATCAAAACCCAAAGTATTGGACTCTGGACTACTGCATCTATGGTGAGACACTTACTGAATGAACAGACTATTTTGGTTTCTTTGCTGGGTACCATTGGCAGGTGCAGAAGAATCTCCTGCTCAGCATTCGTTGTGAGCAATATCTTTTACTAGCGGGGCCCGGCCATGCGTTGCTGTGGCAATTGTCCTTCTCATCACAGTCTGCAACCCCAACCCACACAGATGTCCATACAGGTCCGATGATCCGCAGCATAGCCTTTTGGGGTGGTCAAATGGAATCCCTCTTTCCCTTTTCAATGCACATCAGTATATGGTGCTGTTTTGTTTTTTTAGTATAAGGTAACCCTTCCCATTCCACCCTTCCCATTCCACAACAGAACTGTCCAGAGTGCGAATCCTGCTGTCCATGAGGCTGGTTGACACGCACAGTCCTGGCTTGGGTAAGGCAGAACTGGGGCAAGGAGGCTATCCCAGTCAGGCAGCAGAGGCAGGGGGGTGAGGCGCTCAGATCGAGGCCAGCTCCCTGGGTTCTTAAAGGGCCAAGTGCAAAAGAAGCAGAGCTGGTAGTGTTGGTTCGCCCCCACCCCGCGGATTTTCTTAGAAGAAAAAGGCAAACTCCAGCTTGCTTTTAGTAAAAGAGAGCTGTGGTGAATATGGGTGAGGAAGTGGGTAAGTGGTGGTTGGATGTGAGGGAGGGCAGAGTGAGGTGTGTGAGGATGAGCTGGATGTGTATTGTGTGGTAGCAGTGGGTGAGGCACAGAGGGTGAAAGTTACCTGCATGTGTGTGGGGGAGAACCCCACCTGGTGTCTCACACGGCAAAGTGTGTATGTGGTTCACTTCCACTCGTATTACCTAACAGTATTACCTATTTACTGTTTCCACTGCTCATCTCTGCCCATCTGCACGAACATCCTAAGCCCTCAGGCCACAGACAGACAGGCTGCATGGACATTCTAAGGGTGACAGTTAAACAGAGCCAGCTTCATGGCCTGGTGCGACAGGAAAAAGACGTTTTATCTGGCTCAGGTATGGAGTTTTGGTGATTTGAAGGTCCCATTACCAGCCCACAACAGGGAGGAACGTCATGTGAAAATTTGCGGGCGATCCGTCCAGCCGTTTCGGCGTTAGGGAGTGACTAACAAAGTAACTGTTTGCTTTTTATATGTATAGATAGAGCCAAAACTCCATTTTTTATTTACAGCTATTTTTAGATATTTGCATAGATTAGGATTCATATATAGTATGTTAATATTGTCTATGTCTATGTACATCTTTAATGTTATATGCCTTGCAATTGTATATATAGCATTGTGTATTGTTTGTTGGTTGGCCCCCTGGTGCTAAATTTCCTGGTTTTGGCTGTATATATTTATCTTAGGCTGTTTCCGCATGGGCATTTAATGGCGGCCTGGAGACGGCAAAAACGCTGTCTCCAGGCTGCCATTTGCACAGGAGGCGCAGCTGCATCGCCGCCCTCGCGCCGCGTAGCCGGCGTTTCCCCAGAG
Organism: Sphaerodactylus townsendi; assembly: GCF_021028975.2. Taxonomy (NCBI): domain Eukaryota; kingdom Metazoa; phylum Chordata; class Lepidosauria; order Squamata; family Sphaerodactylidae; genus Sphaerodactylus; species Sphaerodactylus townsendi. Next base: position 4,083,320 of record NC_059435.1, on the reverse strand, counting down.
CGCTTGGAAGCGCTCTTGTTGGGGAAACGCTGCCGTGAAGCAGCTGCCGAGCGAACAGCAGCGGCTTCACGACGCCTCCCCCACCCGGCACTTACCTTGTCCCCGGGCCTCCAGCGTGTCGCCGAGGCCCGGGGACACGCCCCCTGCCATGCGCCGCTGGGCAGGCGCACAGGGCCAGGGGGCGTGTCCCCAGGCCTCGGCGACGCGCCGGAGGCCTGGGGACATGCCGGGTCGGTCGGGCGCCGGCGCTCCGCGGCTCCGGCTGCCTGACTGTTTCCAGGACTGTCCGTGCGGACGGTCCCAGCGTCGTCGGGTCGGCGTGAAACGTGCCGACCTAGCCGTTTCCGCCTCCATGCGGAAACGGCCCTATATTGTCTATTCTGCTCATTAGACACTTGCTGGCTTTTCCACTTCAAAGTGTTGGGAAGTATGGATTGTGTTATTCCAGTGAAGGCCTTGTCGTCTCTTTTCTGTAAGAATGCGGGGTGCTGTTCTCATTTGGGAACTTGTACAGAGGGAAGGTGTTACATGACATGGAAAGGGCCTGGAGAGGGGACTATAATGGAAGCTGTTTGGCTCCTAAGTCTCAGTTCTGTCAATGGAAGTCTATTATGCTTTATTCTGATGCTGTTTCAATAAAGGAAATTGCTTGAGTATGAAGTCTCCTTATTGAACAAACCAGGAGCAAGACAGTCAGTTTTCTTGGCTTTAGAGAACACCATAACATTTTGATTGAATGATTTCAAGTTCCTCAGATTTACAGTAGTGCGTAAGAATGGCATCATCCGCACAAAGGGGTAGAATTAATGCTTTTGAGGATAAGTAGGAAGGATGAAATTCCGCTAGAGGAGAGAACTGTTGAAAGATCATTCCAATACAGATTGAAAAGTAAAGGCACCAAAAGTCAGCCTTGCTTCACTCCTCTCTCAAGACAAAAGTTCTCCCTTTTCTCCACAGCATCCTTGAGCCACACAAGAGAAATAAAGGTTTTCTGTTAGGCAAAGCAGTCTTTTGTCAATTGAAGTACACCCCAATTTTCCCCACAGTCTATTTTTATTTGTGTATTTATTTTGTTTTACAGGCATATGGGCACAGGCCGGGCACAACATTGTTGACAACAATCAAAGCAATAAAACCCACCATTGTAACTCACCGCCATAATCTTCACTAAACATTAATTTAACACTTCTGATGGCAACAATCTTTTAACATCCCTTACCCCATCTTCAGCCTCTGAGTAAATGTGCTTGCAATGTACTTTGAGGTCTAGCTGAAGAGTTCTAAAATTCTTCCTGAAAATAGGTAGATTAGTATGTCTGATCCCCCAAACACCTTCCCTGGGCAAAAGGGTCTTTTTTTTTTTTTAGCAGAAACACTTTATTTTAGGATTGCTGAGCACCAGGGAAGGATTGGAGAGTTCCAGGGTTTACAACTGACCTCCAGACGACAGAGATAAGTTACCTGCTCTGGGGTATTGCACTCTGCTGAGGTGCCTCCCCTCTCTAAATTCTTCCCTCTCCACTCCCCAAATCTCCAGGAATGTCCCAGCCTAATGTTCAGGGAGCAGCAGTGGCATAGTGGTTAAGAGCAGTGCTCTAATCTGTACTTTAATCTGGAGGAACCGGGTTTGATTCCCCGCTCTGCCGCTTGAGCTGTGGAGGCTTATCTGGGGAATTCAGATTAGCCTGTGCACTCCCACACACGCCAGCTGGGTGACCTTGGGCTGATGGCAGAGGTGGGATCTAGCAGGTTCTCACCAGTTCCTGAGAGTGGGTTACTAATTATTTGTGTGTTCCGAGAGGGGGTTACTAATTGGATCCGCTTTTCCGTCTCCACGCCCTCGCCTCCCCGAGAGGCATCCTGCCTTTGAACATGAAGGTTCCATATAGCAATTGCGACTAATAATGTAACTCCCTGAACTGGGTTAATCCCTTTCAGGTACTGCAATTCATGGATTCTCAGCCTTTCGTACCTTTTATCTCACCAGTCTCTATCAAAGAACCTGTGTGTTTCACCATTGCTGTGCTCAGATTTGTGAGTTGGGGCATTTCCTATAATGTGATGATGATTTAGAAATGACCTGGTGCAAAAAAATTTGGGGGGGTCGTGGTGGGGTGGCTGCCCATGGGGGGGCATCCAACTCAGGTTTTGCCCAGGGCTCAGGTTTGCCTAGGTACGCCTCTGCCTCCTTTGCTGAGGGGGGGGGCTGGCTGGCGAGGCAACCTGTTACTAAAATTTTTTGATTCCACCACTGGCTGATGGGAATTGTAGTCCATGAACATCAGTGGCACATCATAGGTTGGCCACCCCTATATTAGAAGAAACAGCACCTTGCACCAAGAGCCTTTCACTGGAGGAAAAAGCACCGTGTCTTGGCAAGTGGAACAGCCCAGCAGGAATCCTGCCTATTGTTTTTATATTGGAAGTGCAATCTAATTGAGAGAGGAAAAAAGCAAGTGAAAAAAGTCCAAAAAAATACATTTAATCACAATAAAGCTGTATTTGGGATGGCCTTACCTTATGAAAACTTACAGCCAATGTGCTCCCCCCACCCCCGTCAGACTGCTTGCAAGAGCTCCATGTTTCATTTTAAGTGAAAATTACATTTGGTTCAGGGTTTAGTGTATACCTACATTTTTCCCCCTCAACTAATAAAGCTAATTAAAATATTATATTATCTGCAGTGCTTGCCAGCAAGGCATTTTATCCCATCCTTTTTTTTTAAATCTTGTATTTATCTAGAAAACATTTTTGTCCTCCATGGGGATCTTATTCTTGATGCAGACATTTTTACAACCTTATTAATTGTTAATTGGGTTGAAGCAATGCTGTTTATGAGTTAGAGGAACAGAAAATTAAAACCTATCAGGGAAAGTTTATTTGGTTTTATAAAAGGTTAATATAAGTTGGATTCTGTCAATAAATGCCATAGATTTTTTTAAAATAAGCCTCTATTATTCTCCTCTGGATCCTAAGGTGTTATGACTCATACTGTTCTGTTATGCCTGCTGAAAAAAAAAACCCAGTCCTTACAGCATCCATAGCCTGGTCATTAACGGAAGACAAATACTTCATTAATGGGACAATTGGCTAACTTTTGTCTCCAGATACTTAGAAAGTTTGATATTTACCTGTCAGTGGCAGGAACAGAACCAGTTCTGCTTTATCTATCTATCTATCTATCTATCTATCTATCTATCTATCTATCTATCTATCTATCTATCTATCTATCTATCTATCTATCTATCTATCTATCTATCTATCTATCTATCTATCTATCTATCTATCTGTCTGTCTGTCTGTCTGTCTGTCTGTCTGTCTGTCTGTCTGTCTGTCTGTCTGTCTGTCTGTCTGTCTGCCTGCCTGCCTGCCTGCCTGCCTGCCTGCCTGCCTGCCTGCCTGCCTGCCTGCCTGCCTGCCTGCCTGCCTGCCTGCCTGCCTGCCTGCCTGCCTGCCTGCCTGCCTGCCTGCCTGCCTGCCGCCCGCCTATCTCCCTCCCTCCCTCCCTCCCTCCTTCCCTCCCCCCACCCCCCCACCCCCCACCCAGGACAAAGGTAGGCGACTGTGCGCGCGTGCGCACACGCGCACGACTGCAGGAGTGCACACCCTTCTGGGGTGCTGCTCTTTCAGCGGGAAACGGCAGCACCCCAGAAGGCCATGCTCTTGCGGCCGTGTGTGTGCGCAGTCACAGGAGCCCACTGCCTTCTGCCTGTGACAGGGCGGGAAACGGCAGCACCCCAGAAGGCCGTGCTCTTGCGGCCGTGTCTTGTGGCTGAGGTCGCAGGAGCCCACTGCCTTCTGCCTGTGACAGGGCGGGAAACGGCAGCACCCCAGAAGGCCGTGCTCTTGCGGCCGTGTGCGCGCGCAGTCGCAGGAGCCCACTGCCTTCTGCCTGTGACAGGGCGGGAAACGGCAGCACCCCAGAAGGCCGTGCTCTTGCGGCCGTGTGCGCGTGCAGTCGCAGGAGCCCACTGCCTTCTGCCTGTGACAGGGCGGGAAACGGCAGCACCCCAGAAGGCCGGTTCTTGGGTCGCGCGTAGCCTAGGAGCCCACTGCCTTCTGCCTGTGACAGGGCGGGAAACGGCAGCACCCCAGAAGGCCATGCTCCTGCGGCCACGCGCGGGAGGCTGCCACACTGCCTTGGGCCCCAGAAGGCAGCGCGGCAGCCTCCCTAAAATCGGGACAATGGAAGGAACTCACGGGATGCGAGACAAATTGTGCGAAGGCGGGACTGTCCCGCCAAAATCGGAACGGCTGGTCAGCCTACTCTATACCCTACTAAGGTCAATTCTGGTCCGCAAACTCTGCTTTTCCCAGGCTCCACCCCCCACCAGATCTCCAGCAATTTCCCAACTCGAAGTGGTAGCCCTTTTACAAAGTTACTAAAAGCTCTCCCCTCTATTCTCTAACAGAAACTGATGACGTACATGCCGTCCTGAATTGCTTACCACTAAATAATGCAGTAATGCAATGGCAGTTGTGAGGAGAGATCTGTAATGACTCCCCTTCCATTGTCCCTTATTAGTATAGTACTAATGGGGAATCTGAAAGGATTTGGGCAGGGGAGGTGGGGGGAAGGAATCCTATTTCCTTTGTCTTCCCACTCTTGGCACTGACACTGGCTTCCTCTTTCCTTCCTTCTCCTGTTCACCACCCCGGCTTTCTCTCATATATTGGGCACTACATAGAGAATACTTTCTTAGCTAAAAGGCCGAGAAGCGATTGGTCACTATTTCAAGTTGCTGCAGCAACTACAGTGGGATACTGAAATAGTATACCATAAGAACATAAGAACATAAGAACAAGCCAGCTGGATCAGACCAGAGTCCATCTAGTCCAGCTCTCTGATACTCGCAGTGGCCCACCAGTTGCCTTTGGGAGCTCACATGCAGGATGTGAAAGCAATGGCCTTCTGCGGCTGTTGCTCCCGAGCACCTGGACTGTTAAGGCATTTGCAATCTCAGATCAAGGAGGATCAAGATTGGTAGCCATAGATCGACTTCTCCCCCATAAATCTGTCCAAGCCCCTTTTAAAGCTATCCAGGTGAGTGGCCATCACCACCTCCTGTGGCAGCATATTCCAAACACCACGTTGCGTGAAGAAGTGTTTCCTTTTATTAGTCCTAATTCCCCAACATTTTCAATGGATGCCCCCTGGTTCTAGTATTGTGAGAAAGAGAGAAAAATTTCTCTCTGTCAACATTTTCTACCCCATGCATAATTTTATAGACTTCAATCATATCCCCCCTCAGACATCTCCTCTCCAAACTAAAGAGCCCCAAACACTACAGCCTCTCCTCACAAGGAAGGTGCTCCAATCCTTCAATCATCCTCATTGCCCTTTAATCATCCTCATTGAACTTTTTCTATCTCTTCAATGTCCTTTTTGAGATGTGGCGACCAGAACTGAACACAGGCCTCCAAGTGCGGTCACATCGCGGCTTTATATACTATAGCTCCAATTTCATCAGATCTCAAAAGCTAAACAGGGTCAATATTTGGAAGGGAGACCAGCAAGGAAGACTCTGGAGAGGAAGGCAAAAGGCAAACCACCTCTGCCTCTCCCTTGCCTTGAAAGTTCCTTGACAATAAACAGAGCTTCACCTTGACAGCACTTTCCATGCACACACACACAGCAACTACAGTGGATACTGATGCGCCTGCATCAATGAAACATTTTGTGACTCAAACCAAAGTCACAATGAAAAACGAAACACCCACTAAAGCTACTAAGCATCATGATGCAGCAGTTATTCACTGTGAACAAACTAAGCTGCAAATCCAAAAGTGACATTCAGTGAAATTTCTCAAGGGGCTGCTGCCTCAAGTTCCTAATTTATAGAACTGGGAAAAAATGTCAGGGCTCTGGGGACGGGGCAGCTGGAGTTTTTGTCAGAAAGCAGCATAACTTTATGACTAAGATGGTGCTATAAGTCTGTAAGAATCCACCCCCCCGATTCTGCTAGGGGACAAGGACCAAAGACTGGTAGAAGAGCACCACCCAAAATGGATGTCTCTCAGAAATATCTGGGATTTATCCTGTGTTCCAAGGCTGGACAAGAAGGCAGTTGGCAGCTGAACCTTTCCCCCTGGCCAAGGGTGTGCCTTGGTAGACAAGGGGGGCAGCTAATCACTATGTCTGTAAAGTTGCTGCTTAGCCTTGGAAGATTGGCAGGACGCCCAGATTGGGGAGTGTTTCTAGTATCTGTAGTTCCTAGTATCTGTATCTCCTGTTTCTTTTGCCTGTCTGCGTGAAACTGTTTCAATGTGGTTTTCGGATGGGAACTACAGGTGTTTATCTAAGTTTGACGGGAACTGGTAGGGAGCCCATAAAAGAGGCTGTTCGAATGTTGGGAGGTCAGTTCCCGCATTGCTTGTGATCTACTTAGAATGCCAGCTCAATAAAGAACTTGAAAAGTTACTTTTGGCCTGGACTTTACTGGTTCCTTACAATGTCACCCTGAGGTGATATAGGCGGCATTCCAAGATGACCATTAATTACCCCGTTTGTACCCATCCCAGCAATCAATTGGTATACTCTGCCCCACTAGAAAATGTCAGGAGATCTGTGAATTCATCTGGCATTTCCTGGGCCATCTTTGTTCTAGAATGCTCTGCTTGGGTCCTACTGCCATGCGGACAGAACTATGTAAGCCCTAGGGCCCAAGCAGAGCATGGCCCAGGCTAGTGGGGCAGGGCCAGGCCTGGCAAGGTGGGATGGGGCGAGAGGGGTTGGGGTCAAATTCTGCACTCCCAAGGCATGCGCCTGGTGCAATGTGTGCCCTCCCCCTTGTAGCTATGCCACTTCTGCCTCAGGATCCATTTTGGGGTATAAATATATGTCCTTTGGCCATTTATGATGCGTGTGTTCTAGATCAGTGCACACCACACCAAATTCCTTTGCTCCTGGAAATTGTAAGGATCTCAGTCGTTCTTGTTTCCCTTACAGCCTAACCTGGCCTTGAAGGAGATTCTTTTGGCCGGGCGTCCGGCCAGGACCTGCACCAACCTTGTGAGAATGCTTATCTCGCTGTTGCATAGTAGAATTCCGTTCTCATGAGAACGGGGCAGGGGGGATGGGTTAGTCAGCATTATAACCTGTTGTTTGAGCGGGGATGCCCATTCCTGCCATGTCGTGTGTGTGTGCTTTCCAGGATGTCTGAATAAACGGACTTATAATCAAAAGCCTTTTTATTTCTGCTCTTTGGAATTCCTTACATTATGGCAGGAATCTAACTCATTTTTTCTCTTGACTGTGTTTGGATCTCTGGTGTTCTAATATGCAGAGATTGAGTACTCTTGACCATGTGGAAGGCACGATAGCCCCCATAGAGGGTTTCGAGCCTTCCCTTCCAGACTCCGAGGATCCGGGAGATGATCCGGTTTCGCTGGTGCCTCTCTCCCGACCTCGGTCCAGTTCGAATCTGCCTCTCTTCCCTTGGGACGATCGACATGGTTCAGATCGTATGGAGATGCATGAGACTGTTGGGGCGCTATCTATGGATCGAGTGCCTGTTGACCGGTTCATTTCCACCCGGCAACGTGTGGATTACAAACCCCAGATGCAGCCAGTCCCTGAGGAGTTTGGATTATCTACCATTCATGCTGACACCCAAGAATCCATTGAAAGGTTCCTGGACAAATACTTCGAGGACATTCCCAGTGATCAGCAGTGGCGCACTTTGGGAGCTCGTCCCAAAGTTACAGCGGAAGCAGGGGCGATGGCGAGGTTGGATCGATGATCGGAAGAGGGTTCCACACCACCTCGGCAGCACCAAACCGGGGAGCCAACGGCTTTAATTGAAATCCTTGGAGCAGTTGGAGGCGTGGAGGAAAACCATCAGAGGAGGAACTGGACCCGATCCTTAATCGCTACCCATGCCCTCGAAGAAAATTGGGACAGTCGCGGTGGCCACCGTGCTGCGGGACGCCAAACTTGCCTGGGAGCCGCGAGCGAACTCGTGGGAAGGAGCGCGAGAATCTGCAGCGGGACCGTGAAAGTCTGCAGCGGGACCATGAAAAGCAACGCAAGGAAATCAAATGGAGTTGGACCGTGAAAGAGAAGCGTTAGTCAACAGTATCAACAGAATCTAACGATTCATGACAAAGTGCTGGATCAGTCCAAACTGGATTTACAGAGCCAGCGTGACAACATCCAAGCCATCCAAACCCAGAATGAACTGACTTTAGCCGTTCAGCGAGACGAAAAGAGCTAAGAATTGGATCGAGAGGGCAGCTTTGCACGCCGCGACCAAGATGCCTTAACACGCGCCATGAGTGGAATTGGCTGAGCGGGAGCAAACTCTACGATGTAACGCGTGAGACGTTGGTTAGAGCCCCTGTTGGTGCCTACACCTTCACCCCGCACGACTGGCTGCCCTCCCTCCTGCCGGAGGCTGGGCGCTTCGCTGCCCGGTTCCAGCTTTTCAACCTGGGGCACCTCCTCTCAACCCCTGCTCCTCCAGCCCTACCCTATCCAGTACAACAACCAGGTTATATCGCGGCCAGCAACCCCAACACGCATAGAGGGTTCTACAGACCCCCATCCCAGCTCGTTTTGATGGTACCGCCATTCAAACTTCCTTACTTTATTCTGCAACTCGATGCTCATATGCAAGAATTTCATGATCTATATCGTTCTGAACGCCAAAAATACGGTGACATTGGGTTACGGTGTTGGATGGGGTAGCAGCTGAGTGGTTTGTTTCTCTTTATGAATTGCAGGGGACAATACCGCGACGGTGGCGGAGCTTCCTCCAGCGTTGAGATTCGATTCCAAGATCCCAATGCTGAAAAGCGATGCCATCCGTACAGTAAAACCATCCAACAGAGCAACCGCTTCCTTTGCTGATTTTGCCCCTGAATCGCAGCGGCCAGTAAACTTCCACCGGACTGGCCGAAGCGCATGAAATGCCAGCATTTTTTTTGAAGCAATGGATATTAAACCATTGAAACAGTGATCCTTTCATTCGATCCCGCAACGCTATGGATTGGATCGAGCTCGGCTTGCAGGTTGCTGCCCGTCTTGCCTATGCCCGCTGAAGGCCGCCATCGAAACCAGCCAACATGCGGCATGCCGCTTAGAAACCAAGCCTGGCCAGAAGTAATCGAGACCACGTCGAACGCCGTCGCCGTTTGGGATTGTGCCTCTATTGCGGAGGTCCTGGCCACCTGGCTGCCAACTGCCCGAAGAAGCAGAAGCCTCCCCTCCCGGGGCCCCGCACTCCGTCTGCCAAGCCTCCACGCAAATCCAGCCTGCCAACTCAAGGATCGTTCAAAGCTACTTTTGATGAGGATGTCAAGAGAAGAAACTGTCGATGAGTCCCAATCGAGGGAAAAGGAGAGCTCCGGGCTTCTTGGAGCAAAAAAAATTTAGCCAGCGGTTTCATACGGCGCAGCCACAAAACACAACCCATGCCTCTGTTTTATTTGTTAAGAAAAGGATGTTTCATACATCATACTGATTATCGTGGACTAAATGCTGTTTCCATCTCCAACAAATATCCTTTGCCCCAATAAAGGACCCTTGGATGCCCTAGGCAAAGGCGGATTTTTTTACCAAATTGATTTTATGGGAAGCTTATTATCGAAAACCGCGACGCTGAGGGGTACTTAACATTTAACAGCATTTAATACCAAATTCGGGCAATATGAATATTTAATAATGCCCCTTCGATTAGGCTAGCCCCAGGGGCTTTCATGGCCCTCATAAACGAAGTATTACATGATTTATTGTACAAGGGAGTAGTCAGACATTTGGATGATGTTTTGATTTTACTCACAGACCCTGGAAGAGCATGAGGCTTTAGTCCGGGAAGTTTTACAACGCTTACTTTGATAACTCCCTCTTGCCAAGTTGTCAAAATGCTGTTTTCACCAAACCTCCATAGACTACCTGGGCTATCAATATCCTCTGGACGGTTCAGAAATGGACCCGCTAAAGTGGCCGCGAGTGGTTGACTGGCCTGCCCCACCAATAGAAGGGAATTGCAATCTTTCCTAGGCTTTGCTAACTTCTATCGTGACTTCATTCCCCATTTTGCCAAACTTGCCTTACCGCCACTGATCTTTACGCACTAAAGGAAAGGACGCTCTAAGCGCTGCCCGGGGCCCTCCCTGGTCTAAGAATGCCAATTAGCATTCCAGCAGCTGAAAACAGCTTTCACAACTGGAGCCAATTCTGACACATCCCACCCCTGGAGCTTCCTTTCATCGCTCACGTGGATGTTTTCTCGATTACATGCCATTTCGCCCTTGCAGAAAAAAATAAAGACAATAGAATTGGTACCGCGGTGCTTATTTATCCAAAAAATTTTCTGGTTCGAACTAAACTGGACTGTCGGAGATAAGGAACTGCTGCCATCAAACTTGTATTGAGCACTCTGGCCATTGGTTAGAAGGAGCCAAGCACCCCTTTCAAGTCTGGTCGATCATAAAATTTGGCTGCGCTTTCCACACCTCTCAAAATGTCCGCTAAACACCACGCGGCTGATTTTTCTCTCACTTTTCCTTACGGTCCATTTTTCCCCGCTAAAAGCAATAAGCTGGCTGATGCATTGTCCCTGCCTCCCCCAGGAGGGGAGACGCATCCCTACGGATATTTCCACACAATCGCTCTCCCTCCCAGCTAGGATTGGCTGTCACGCATCCTCACAACTTTCTACGTCCATCCCCCCGCTACCATCCCAGCCATCGCCTCCCCTTCCTTCCAGGAACTCAAGGAGGCGGGGATTACGAGCCGCCAACAGAGTGAAAAGCATGCACAGCTACGCTTGAGGATGGTGTCTGGAAAAAGGGGATGTTGGTAATGCCTCCTCCTCCCTCCGAAAAGCAGGTTCTTCAAGCATGCCATGATGCTCTCGTCAGGCTGGGCACTTTGCTTTGTGAAAACCCTTCATCTAGCCCGGCCAGTTTTGGGTGAAGCCATGCTAAAGGATGTTGAGTCTTTACATTAAAAGTGTTCCATTTGTGCGAGGCCAAGTCAATACCGGAAAGCCTCATGGATTACTGAAACCTATCCCGCGGCCTCCGACCCTGGCAAGGTTATTTCAATGGATTTTATCACTGACTTGCCCAACAGTCACGGGAACACTGTGTTGTGGGTGGTGGTGGATCTCTTCTCCAAACAGGCGCATTTCATTCCTTGCACCACCATACCTTCAGCTCCCAAACTAGTCCTCGTTGTTCATTCAACACATCTACCGCCTGCATTCCTCTCCTGAGAAGGTGGTGGTATCGGATCGCGGGCCCCTCAATTCATTTCTCGATTTTGGCTGCTTTCCTGGAGTTGTTGGGAACCACACCAGCAGTCGCCACTTCCCCTACCACGCTCAAAGTGACGCGTGCGAACGGATCTAACAGAACACTAGGAGCAATATTTACGTTGTTATACAAACTACCATCAGGACAACTGGTGTGAATTGCTTCCTTCAAGAGAGTATGCTTACAATAATGCAATTCATAGCAGTATGCAGAAAACCCCATTCGGCGAAGTCTCTGGTCGATCCTTTCCCGCCAAGGTTGCCCCAGCTGCCGGGCGGAGGTATTGCAGCCAATCACCAGAATTCAATCAATGGATTTTGTCACTAGCTGAAGGCTGGAAGTCAGTTCAGTCTACCTTAAAACAGGCTCAAGAAGCCCGCTAAAAGTTTTCAGGCAGATAAACACCCAGAATTCCCTTTACGTGTTGGAGCTTGGGTTTTATTTTGTCCACTAAAAAAACCTTCCAGACGTGCATAAATACTCAAAACTTGGCAAGAAATTTGTGGGTCCCTTTCAGATTACAAAAGTGATCAATGATGTTACTGCTTGCTTAGATCTGCCTAATTCACTAAGTAACATTCATCCCGTCTTTCCATTCCAGCTTGCTCAAAGGAGGCTCCCGCCCAGATGCCTGGCACGACTCGGGACACTTCGCCAGTTATAATTGATGGACATAAGCATTATGAGATAGACGCTATCCTGGACTCTCGCTAAAGCGTCTACAATATCTGGTGTCATGGGTTGGCTATTCTTCTGGCCATAATCAATGGGTGTATAAGGAGAATATCGATGCCCCCTCTTTAATTGCTGCATTTCACCAAGCTTTTCGGACAAACCGTGGAGGGGAAAAGAGTATTTCTTTAGGAGAGGCAGAGTGTAAGGATCTCAGTCGTTCTTGTTTCCCTTACAGCCTAAACCTGACCTTTGACGATTCTTTTGGCGAGGCGTCCGCCAGGACCTGCACCAACCTTTGTGAGAATGCTTATCTCGCTGTTGCATAGTAGAATTCCGTTCTCATGAGAACGGGGCAGGGGGGATGGGTTAGTCAGCATTATAACCTGTTGTCTGAGCGGGGTTGCTCATTCCTGCCATGTCGTGTGTGTGTGCTTTCCAGGATGTCTGAATAAACGGACTTATAATCAAAAGCCCTTTTATTTCTGCTCTTTGGAATTCCTTACAGAAATGCTGGTTGTCTTCCTCTTCAGTGCTGCTTTCTCTGGATGTCCCTTAAAGACTGGTGACCATCACCCATCCCTGAAGCCCTATTCAGCTTCCTCCCTTCTTCTTTTAGTCGTTATGTATGCCCTGGAGGAATTTCTGCGTTGTGAGGAGGATCCCATGGCATTATTCCCTGCTGAGGCCTCTCCCTTCCTCAGGATCCCCCCCTCCCCAAATCTCCAGGTATTTCCCAACCCAGATTTAGCAACTGAGAAGATCCACTTTGTTCAATGGGGCATTTCTAAGCACGTATTCCTAGTATTGCTGCTCTAGAGTTTAGATCCTGAAACGGGAAGTCTTCCAGTGATGGCTTCTACTGTCCTAATGTCATTGAAATTTGGCAACTGCAACAGGATGATAAGGAGACCAAATTGAAAAGAGGAAGAGGAAGCAGAGGAAGAATTTGATTATTTATGTGACCCAGTAGAAGCTGGTGGCTGTAGGGTCCTCAGTTAGGAATGGATGTTGAAATGCCTCATTTTTCTTTAAAGCATACCATGGAGACATGCTACTCGCTGTTTATTCACAAACAGAACATAAATACACAGAAATTATGGCTTGCTTTGCTCATTTCCAGCTGTCATCTTGGAATTTATTTTTCATGTCGCTCTGAAGTTATTTGCTTCATTGTTTGTAATCTGGTTTTTTCCCCAGTTGTACAGATTGCAGTAAAAAAGGTGTATTTGGGTAGTCTTCTTATGTAAAATGGCATACTTTCTGCAGTCTACTAATTTCTGCTAAATTTTGATTTGGACAAAACAGCTACCTTGCATAAGAGGTAAGCTATTATCTTGTTCTTTATATACACCACTGTGGATAAATTACATTAAAATGAGTTCCATTTACAAAAATGAGAGAATAACGGAAGACTCAAGAACTGCATCTTGGCTCCCAGAGGTGTAAATTCATAGAAATGTAGCACTAAGGTTAATGACACCTCAGAATTAGCTGGCAGAGTGGTCTATTAAAATATGTTGTGCTAAAATGGTACATTCTAAATGTTCATTAAAGTAATCCAATATTAATATGGCTCAGTGTTGTTCAAGGTGAAAGACAAAGTGAATGGAAGAGTTTACCAAGAATTTTAAAAACTGACAAGAGTAGAAGTATTCTATGCTTTAGTTGTACTGGCTGAGGTGATGATAAAAACAAAATAAAACACAGAATTCTGCAAAGACTGTACACTCATTATTGCCACCAGATAGAATTTTCTTCCACCCCGAACTATCTGGGCATCCAAAAGTAAGCAAACTGTAGTCAGCTATATCAAAAACACTTTCATTTTGAATTGTGTATTATTTGTGTTGTTTGTTTCCAGTGTTAAGCTACAGGATAGAAACCAAACACAGGAACGCATTTTTTTTCCTGAGATGAAACTAAGCAAGGAACTCAACCATTGTATATAAACCAACAAATATGGCTAGTCAAAAATGTTTTATATATATTAAAATGCATAGAGAAATTGGTTTGCTCATACATAGCTTTGTTACCCATTTGTGATAAACTGATATATTAGAAGGGGAATATATTCAGTTTACAAAACCTTTCACTTGGACAACTGAGCCCCTTCGCGGGGAGGGCTGGGTAAGAAATTTGATAAATAAATACCAAAAAAATATTACTCACTACAGGTAGGTGGTTGTTTATAAATCCCTTTTGGCTTTCCTTTTTACTACAAAGCAGGGGTTGGCCTTGTACAAAAGAGAGACATAAATTGACCTCTCTGTTGGTGGAATCTGTGAGCTACAGAATGCCAATGTGAGGCAACATTAATAGATGCCACGTGTCCTTGTAGAAGTTCAACTGACATTAGAGTGCAGTAAGATCAGCTCAAAGGCCCTTTCCGCACGGGCCATATACGGCGCCCTGGGGACGGCAAAAACGCCGTCCCCAGGGAGCCGTTCGCACAGGCGGTGCTGCTAAAACGCAGCAGCGCTGACCTGGCTCCCCTCCACCACCCCCAGGGCGGCGTCAGGCCGCCTCCAAAAACCCCCCTCCTGGAGGGAGGTTTTTGGAAAACAGCGTGTTCCCGCTGGCGCGGTGCAAACGGCACCGCCAGGAACACGCTGTTTTCCCCGTCCCTCTCCCACTCACCTCGTGGTCCTGCATCGCTCTACTGGACTGCTGAGACCCTCCCTCGCTGTCCTCCGACCCCTGGAGGTCGGAGGGCAGCGTGGGCGGGTCTTAGAAGTCCAGCAGGGTGACCAAGGTGACAAGGTGAGTGGGGGGGGGCCGGGGAAGAGGCGGCCCGCCTCTCCTGCCCCAGCCTCTGTGGGGGCCGCTCGCACGTTCCTGTGCGAACGGCCCCCACCCCTCCACCGGCAGAATTCCTGCCGGTGCAGGGGCGCCCTTTCCGCACTGCGGAAAGGGCCAAAGTGTGAGGCAACAAAGAAAGATTTGTTCCATGGCCACGTGAGGTGATGCACCTCCCTCAGGTCTCTCCTGGCCAGTTCCAGGTTGGGAAACTCTTGGAGATTGGGGGGTGGAACCTGGGGAGTTCAGGAAACTCAACGGAGCACAGTGCCATAGACTAGAGTCCACTCTCCAAAGCAGCCATTTTCTCCAGGGGAACTCATCTCTGCAGTCTGGAAATCAATACTAATTCCATGAGCTCTCCAGAGCTTACCTGGTGTCAGGGGGATTGTATCTAGGTGACTAAAATGTATTCCTACCTCAATGTAATTGCTATAAGATCTATGTAACCAGCCTGTTATAGGTTATCATTCTGGGGCATTCTTTTCTTCATCTTTACTTTATGGTTTCACACACTGAGTAGATAACTAGGCTTCCCCCTGACACTTTGGTCTCATGAGAACCAGGATTGTTTCCATTATCTCAGCTCCAAACTAACTCTTTTTCACATTTCCTGGGAAAACGGGAGGGAAAACTAACATCAGAATAAAGGGGATAGGGGGATAGCAAAAGCCAGGTTCGCCAGAACAGGCTTTGTCAAGCTGGGTGCTTTGATACCTATCAATAAATGCTACTGATCAACAATAAAGAGTCTATTTATTGCTTCATGGTTCGAGACCTAACACCTGGTGTATGGAAGCCATTTGAATATGTGGAAGAATGTAAAAAGAGAAACATCACCAGAGTAGACTGAGAATACCCTACCCTGGATAATCCTTATAGCTGGAATCACATAGAAGTCCCGTCACATTAATCTCATCTCATTGCAGATATTTGCAATATCCCTTTGATTTTTTGTCATGCTGAAGCATGCTTTCATTGTGTCATGGAATTCAGCAGAGACCACAGACAGTCAAATGAGTTTCGTCAGAAACACCTCTCTCTCGATCTCTCTCTCCTATATGAGTTTCTGTCTGTAAGTTTCTCGTAATTGGAGATGATTCATACACATCTTATTTTTTCACTGACATCTCCAAATAATATATTTTAGATGAATTATAATGCAATTCAAAATATCTTTTTGACTTTCGTGTTCATTCAATTGACAGTCTCCAAAACAATAACACTAATTCCATGATACACAAAGAAAATATCAATACAATGCTACCAGGAAGACTAGGACACGGAGTAATGGATTCAAGGTGAAAGAAAAGAGATTCCACCTAAACATTAGGAAGAACTTTCTGACTGTCAGGGTTGCTCGACAGTGGAATTCACAGCCTTGGAGAGTGGTGGAGTCTCCTTCTTTGGAGGTTTTTAACAGAGGCTAGATGAACATATGTCGGGAGTGCTTTGATTGTGTGTTCCTGCATGGCAGGGGGTTGGACTTGGTGGCCCTTGTGGTCTCTTCCAACTCTATGATTCTATGTTTCTAGGAAGAAAAAACTGTTGGAAATTTAAGCCTCCTACCCAACACTATGGGTAACCTCTCTCTTCCCCTGTCAATTGCTTTTCGAGAAGATCTATTTGTGGTCCTATGAGGCAACCCCTAAGTCCTTCAAAATGCAATAGGGACAAAGTAGAGAGAGAATTGCCATGGAAATTTACCCACAAATCTGAGATGTTTTCCACTGAGATGGTTACATTGTAACTTGAGGGTTCAATTACTCAATTTCATGAACCTGTTTTTATCTTGATTATAACCATCTTATTCATTTGGTTTCATGCATAAAACTCCATCTTCCAGTCTTTGCCTTTTCAGATACTCTCTTACAGTAAGTATTTATTTCCTGCTCCGCCCTGGATGGCCCAGGCTAATACAATCTCATGAGATCTCAGAAGCATGGTTGGCCCTGGTAATTACTTGGATGGAAGACCACCAAGCAGTGACATAGATATATATTTTTATGGGGTGAGGTCAGGGGTGGGGCCATGCCCCCACTGGCCCCGGGGGCGTGGCCACACCTCCCCAAGCCCCACCCCAGGCCTCAGTGCTTATAAAAGCAGCTCTCAGAGGCCGGGGATGGTAGTCTCCCCTGCCCTGCCCTGCCCTGCCCTGCCCTGCCCTGCCCTGCCCTGCCCTGCCCTGCCCTGCCCTGCCCTGCCCTGCCCTGCCCTGCCCTGCCCTGCCCTGCCCTGCCTCACCTGCCCTGCCCCCCACCAGCTAGGCTCCCAGCCAGCAGCTGGCAGTCCCTTCTGCCCTCCCCTCCAGGCAGAGGTGTAGCTAGGGAAAATGGAGCTCAGTGCAAAATCTGAGTTTTGCAAAAAAAACAAACAAACCCATGGACAGCCACTGTGATGCTGGAATCCACCCCCAAACAGCATTACTTTCAATGATGTTTAAACTAGGGAGCCCAGATTCTCCTTTTAAATCCACCTTAAAGGGAGAATCTGGGATCCCCAGATAAAACAACATTGAAAGTGATGCTGTTTGGGGGTGGATTATCCCCTACCCTGAAACAGCATCACTTTCAATGTTTAAACTGGGGACCTCAATTCTCCCTTTAAATCCATGCCAAAGGAGGTGGATTTAAAAGGAGTATCTGGGGAAATTTGGGGGATGCCTGCTGTCAGGGGTGCAATTGTTAAGCTAGCAGCGCCACAATTTCAGGAGGCTCTCCTGATGATACCACCCAGGTTTGGTGAAGTTTGGTTCAGGGGGTCCAATGTTATGGACCCTCAAAGGTGTAGCCCCATCTTCTATTATCTCCCATTGGAAACAATGGGGGATGGATCACCCCCTTTGGGAGACCATAACTTTGGACCCCCTGAACCAAATTTCCAAAAAATCTCTGAAATTTTGGTGCTGCTAGCCTAAAAGGTGTGCCCCCTACAGGCCAAAAACTGAAAAAACATTAAAAATACAAAAAACCACGAACGGGGGGCAGAGCTTCAGAAATGTAATATGGGGGTTGAACCCGGGAATCTCCCCTTACCTATGTCCTTGCCACCAAGGAAGTCCAGGGTTGCTACACAGAGGCAGGTAATGAACACACCTCTGAACATCTCTTTCCTTGGAAACCTCAGGGGGTCATCAAGCTGTGACTTGATGGAACTTTCACCACATAATGTCTTTCTTTTTCAAAGAAATCAGCTAACAAATATGAATTGATGAAGGAATATAAGCTACAAGTCTCTCTTCTGCAGTGGGACTAATTACTGATGTTGTCGAAGCAACCACAACATACAGTTTTTCAATTTCCCCCTCCTTATGGTGTGCATATGAGTGTCAGACCCTAATTCAAGTGAATGAGCAAAACACCAAACTCCATGCGCTCGAGCAATTGTGTGGTT
This sequence comes from Sphaerodactylus townsendi, assembly GCF_021028975.2. Lineage (NCBI taxonomy): Eukaryota > Metazoa > Chordata > Lepidosauria > Squamata > Sphaerodactylidae > Sphaerodactylus > Sphaerodactylus townsendi. The sequence goes on along the minus strand of NC_059435.1, from coordinate 4,065,194 downwards.
TCAATGACCTCAGTGTGGTGAAACGTCTCCTTCAACATCACAACAGCTATTTCTATGGAAGCAGCCATGAAAACCTCTTGAAAATTACCATCTGAGTAAGTGCTGTTCTATAGTATATCCTCCATACAATCCTCCATACAACTTCCTCAGTACAATCCTCCATAACAATTTCATACGTTTGCATTCTTACAGCCATTGTCAAATATGCTGAACTGTTTTCTTTTAAACCACCAGTTAATTAGGGTCTGTTTGACCCTGTTATGTGTGCAGTAAAGAGCGTTTTAGAAGCATAAGAGGATCTACCTTGAAAAGTGACTCCTTTTGGGGAATAAAAAACAGCTTTGGACAGAGGAGAATACCTAGTTATTTTCTGTCCAAAATGCACATGTATTTAGGGAGGTCTGCAGGTGGAGCTCCAAACTCGTTTTATATTGTGACTCACAGCCGTGTCGGAGAAGAAATTGTGTTCTATATGCAGTATCCAAATAATAAAACTTCCACAGAACATGCTGCTTAAAATTTTATAATGGAATGCTTTCTGTAGGAGAAATAATGAGAACTGATAGTATTTTTATAGTTAGAAAACCATGTTGTTTATTTTCTTGTGGTCCTCAGTTTTATCAGAAGGAATAGTTTCTTCCTTTTTGAGACTGTTATTTAGCGCGATAAAAAATTTAAATCCAGCTTAAAAGGAAATGTGATGAATCTTACTACCTCTTTAAAGGTTGCTCTACTGTCAAGGTTTGGGTTTTCCAACATGAGGGTGCTTGTTATTTCATAATAAAAGGAATGCGTCAGGACTGCTTGAATCTGTGCAACATTTACACTTTGGTTGTTTGTACAAAAACCTCTGTGGCACACGGAGTAACTTAATTCTTTCCTGGCTCTGAGGAACACATCTGGTCCTGATCTTTTACATCTCCATTCCATAGTGAAAAGAAGGTATTCACGGATAATGCTAGGAAATACATTTGCCTCATGAACAGATCCTTTCTCGTTGCCCTCTTTTGTGCTAACTCTGAGGTAAAATATTACCACTTATCAGGGATAATTTATGCCAATAGAATTTCAAGTTCGCCTTTGGCCCTGTTTGCATGCAAAGTGCCCCATTACTACCATTCCTGTCACCCAAATGTCCACTGGTATGCTCTGTTAATTTAACATGAGGTCACAGCCTTTGCAGTGTGGTAATAGGAGGTTAAGAGCTCGTGTATCTAATCTGGAGGAACCGGGTTTGATTCCCAGCTCTGCCGCCTGAGCTGTGGAGGCTTATTTGGGGAATTCAGATTAGCCTGTACACTCCCACACATGTCAGCTGGGTGACCTTGGGCTAGTCACAGCTTCTTGGAGCTCTCTCAGCCCCACCCACCTCACAGGGTGTTTGTTGTGAGGGGGGAAGGGCAAGGAGATTGTCAGCCCCTTTGAGTCTCCTGCAGGAGAGAAAGGGGGATATAAATCCAAACTCTTCCTCCTCCTCCTCCTCCTCCTCCTCTTCTTCTTCTTCTTCTTCTTCTTCTTCTTCTTCTTCTTCTTCCTCCTCCTCCTCCTCTTCCTCTTCTTCTTCTTCTTCTTCTTCTTCTTCTTCTTCTTCTTCTTCTTTTTCTTCTGTCTAAGATGACAGGAAACCTGTACTCTGGCATCATGCTGTACTATGTTGTCTGAACATACTGGTAGAGATTTTGGTGATGGAAATCCTGCTATGGGAGCAGTATGATGGAATGCAGAGCAGAGGCGTATCTAAGGCACGGCAGGTATGGCACATGCTCTGGGCACCACTTGAAGGTGGGTGCCATCCCTGGCTGCCTGCATCTACCACCGCTTCCATTTGGCTCTGTGGACCAAGTGAATAAAGTTTGCTCCCCTACGCATCTGGGCATCCTCCCTCGATTTACCATCGCAGACAGCTATCTTCATCTCTTAACTGATCCCAAACTGTGACGAGCTGTTTCTCTGGCTAGATGCGACGTGCTTCCTTCCAGCAGAAGATTCAGCAGAGAGAATCATATAGCGACCACTGATAGAACTTGCAGTTGCACCCTTGGATTGGAGGAAACCGTCCATCATGTCCTTCACCACTGCCCTTTTTACAACTCCATGTGGAAAAACTTGAACCCCTAGACAGCATTGCAGATGATGCCAAAACTCTGTTTTTGTTAGATAGCAACTCTGTCTCAATACCAGGTTTCTGTGTGTCGTCGTTACCACACGTTCCCAATTTTTCACTAAACAGAAGTTTTAATCCTTTCTTTTTTAATATATTGTGTTATTTAATTATCTTAATTTTTATATTCTTCAAGCCTATTGCATATTATATATTTTTAAATGCCATTAAAGGTTTCAATTCAATTCAATTCATTTGGCTCTGTGCCTTGTTGTCCCGAGTGCCAGAACTAGCACGGCCACTCTCCCTTTCCCGGGCTGTGGGTGTGGGCCTGGTACCTACTGGTGCAGGTGTTGGCACTGTGAGAGGGGTAGGCATGCACACTGGGGACCTGGCCAGCAATTCTCCCATCTCACTCTCAGCAAAGCATCTGCTCAAAGATGGTAGGACAAGCACCCGGCCCTTTGAACGGGCTACTGGGTTGCAGGGGAGGTGATTGGCCTCCATGCCATGCAAGGGCACCCCTGCTTGCATGAAGTCAGTGCCGAAGCTCCAAGACATTCCTCCTCCCTCAGCTGTTGGCAACCCTGGGGCATCCAATTATCTTCCAATTATTGCCTACCCACTTGAGAACATTATTACTGACCGGCGACTATTGATCACTGTTTCGGATCCATAATACAACCAACCTCTTAGTTGAGGATACTGGGACAATAATTGAAGATTTCTGGCAACTTTGGAAAGATCTCCAGGAAGACTGGAGACTTCTGGAGGAATTCCTGGAGACTTCTGGAGATTCCAGGAGAACTGGACAAAGCATCTTGTGTTATCTATATGTTATATCTATTTCTGTAAGAGAGGTATTAATTGTCAGGCTCTCGAACGTGGAAATAACAGAGACCGTAGGCAAGTCCTAAAGCAGTTTATTTCTACAACACGTAGAGAAACAGAGTAAGCTGAATCTAAGCTCTCCCGCTTAGATCCAGCGATTATATCCTTCAAACCCCCCTCCATTTGATTCCCACCAAATGTGTTTCACAAAGTGTATAACATTTGCACTACAGAGCTTCAAGAAACCTGGGAACGTTCGCACCTTCCCGCAGGAGGGCCGGCGCCAGGGAATTGCCAGGGAGGGGAGAGGGAAACAGGAAAGCATTTACAGGAGACATTTGCAATTCCCACACAGCAAGACATCTAAGCACTGGCAGGCATGGACCTGACATTAATTGCATGAAAGCCTGTGGGTATGATAATGGTGTGTGAATGTATGATATTTTTACGTTTCCATATTTCGATCTAATATTTTTCACATTTTAACATCATTAAATGTTAACACTTTTGTATATTGAGGCTTGCTAAGCAGGGTGTACTTTTTCAATTATTCAGGAGTGGGGAATCAAACCTGGTTCTCCAGATTAGATTCTGCCTGCTCTTAACCACTTCACTGTGCTGGCTCTCTACTTGGCATTCAGAAGGCTCCATGTTCAATCCCTGGTTTTTCCAGTTAAAAATACAAGGTAGTAGGTGATGTGATTCAGATGGGCTATCTAATTATAATAATATTTTCAACCAGCCCATACATGTATATATAAACTCCACATTTTAAAGTCACAAATATTTTAGGCCTTTCCCACCAGTGACTTTTTTCCTGTTCAACCTACACTGCGGTAATATGTTCTTTTTTTACAGTTTGCCCTGAAACATTTGCATGATATATTTATTTAAAACACGTAGACCTTGAACTCCCTGGACAGTGTTGTCGAGGTGGTTTCCACCCCAAAGGGAAAATGAGATACAGTAATATCTGACATAAAATGCTGACACTTAAACTGTGAAACTCAGCAGTTAAAGGCACTGAAAACAGGTTTTAAACCACTCTTGCAGTGTAAATCAGCAGGAGACATGACAGATAATAATCTATAAAATGGAACCCGATGAGAGGGGAGGGATAACCGATCCACTTGGGAATAAAAGGAAGAATGATGGGGAAGAACACGGTTGTGGAACATCTGTCCCTGACCTCTCCAATTACACAATCTCAACAGTACTGGGAAAAACTTTTCTTTGCCAGACGTCTTGAAGAGCTCCTGCCAGTCAGAATAGGTACCAGTAACCAAGGTGGACCAAGGAGCTCCAACTTTTTTAAACCCATGGGCATGTTTGAAATTCTGGCACAATGTGGTACACACAGCCACAAAGTGGGTGCCACAGATTACTTTCAGTCACACAGTGAAGATCCTTGTGCTGCGGTGCTATGTCATGATGGCAGACATTTTTTTAAAAAAAATCTGCACAGCCAATCAAAACTCCAGGGGCCAATCAGAAGCCTTATTGGACAAAAGCCCCACCCACTTTCTGAAAACACTTGGCAGGCATCAGGAGAGGTGTCAACAGGTGCCATGGTGCCTACAGGTGCTATGTTGGCAACCCTTGGATCAAAGGTTTGATTCAGCATAAAACAGTTTCAGGTGTTCACTCCCTCCCCTCCCAATGGCACAACAACATTTGGAAGGTACTTCCTGTGGCCCTTGACATCTGGGTCATTTGTCATCTAACGAGACTCGCCATGCCTCCATTTTTGGGGGGGAGGGAATTTTAAAACTGGAATGCTGGACGCCACTTATATCTCTATTTCACTGAGATTCATTGTATAATCCTTGAATTAAATTTTTAGTTTTTATCGCTGCTTTCAAATGTTTAACTATTTTATATAGTTACCTTTACATGCTGTACACCGCCCAGAGCCTTTCGGGGATGGGGCGGCATAAAAGAATAAAAGAATAAAAGAATAAAAGAATAAAAGAATAAAAGAATAAAAGAATAAATAAATAAATAAATAAATAAATAAATAAATAAATAAATAAATAAATAAATAAAATACTTTCAAACCACCCCCATTGTTCTCTGAATAATTCATCAGTTGCCACTGTCAAGTCCCATCAGTTTCATGGGAGAGGTAAGCATGTGCTTAAGTCTTCCCCACTCCTTGTGGCTGGCTCGTGCTGTTGTTCTGTAATAGAGAGATTTACAAAGGAAGCAGTTTGTTTCGCATGGTGGTTTAGAGATGACCTATTTCTTCCCAGAAGTCCAGAAAGATCACTAATCAAAGACATGTTTAAATTTAGGAAAGTCGTCAATTGCAGGCCTCTGTGTCCCAGAAGGGGAAAACATGCAAATGATTAATACGCTGGTGTTCATAAAAGGAGAATGATGGAGCATTCCAGAGATTAGAATTGACAATCCAGCCACAGTGCAGTAAGATCCATTTCTGGCCCCCTTGTACTGCACTATCAATAACCTTCTATCTCATGCTGGCGAGATCCACAGAAACCAATTTCCACTGGGGAGAGGAGGTTGCTGTTTCTCACACCAAGTACAGAATACATTTTTGAGCATCCTTACCAAGAATATCAATGTGGAGAGCTGTGTGGTTTCCGGGCTGTATGGCCGTGTTCTAGCAGCATTCTCTCCTGACGTTTCGCCTGCACCCGGCTGGCACTTTCCAGAGGATCCAAGATGTTAGGAAAGCTAAGTGGCGTATATATACCTGCGAGGGTCCGGAAAAGGTGGAGCCCCCAGCAGTAGCCTGCTGGTATGTGAGCTCGGCCAAAGAAGTCTGCAGCCTGGGAGTAACAATGAAGATGAAGTTAGGTTAACAGATATTTGCATCTAGAATAGAAGTATCATAGTTGTTTACGGCTATTAACTATAGTCGGTCCAAATACCAGTGTGGAGCTTATTACCTAATCAGCTCCACAATAAGCACAGTCAGACAACTATAGACAATAGCAAACTAAGCAAAACAAACGACCAGGATACTTCTCGATTCGTGATGCAGGCGAACAGTTACCCACGTAGGCAGGAATGCCGTCGTTTGCTAGAACATGTAATATACAGCCCGTCCACACAGCACCCCAGTGATTCCGGCTGTGAAAGCCTTCAACAATACATTCAATGTGGAGAGTTTGCTGGAACATTGTGAAATTCTCCTAATGGTACAAATGTAAAGCAAGGAAATGAAACGGTTAAAACTGTGCACTGTTTGTGCATTCACACTGATCTCAGGCTATGGCTGAAGGAGAGAGAGGATGACAGGAAATGCAGTGGATTTGCAATCCTATTGGGAAGTCCCAAAGCGTGGGGTGATGCAAAGGCACCATTACTATTTTAGGCAGTATGAAAAGACTAGGCAGGTCAATGGGTCAGGGGTTCTGTCTGGGGGGCTGTGTTCTGAAGTACTACATTGGTTTCCAGAGCTGCCATCTTGTCCTGTGAAAAGCTGCTGCCCTGTCCCTACACACAGGGAGAACCCTGTGCCCACCCAGCCCTGGAACGTCCCAGCCACGCCTCTGGAATGCCTGGCCACGCCCCTACCAAGGGGTGTCATGCCCCCTAGACCAAGCTCCTCCGTTGTTTTGAGATGTTGCTGGTTTGCAGGTTGCTTCGCTCGCCGTTTTGCAGATTGTCCGTCAACTTACTGGGAGCGGAGATCCACGCCGTGGGTTTTTGTGGCTCCTTTCTCCTCTCAATGGACGGGTTGCGGAAAGGAATTCCTCCTTTCCTTTGCTCTCCCTATTCTAGGGAGGAAGCCCCCTTCACTCGCGTCGTCGTTGTGTTGACATCGAGTGGGGAAACTATATTTTTAAAGCTTATACGGCGGCACCTGAGCTTTCCCGGACTTCACCAGCTTTCCGCGCAAACGGAAGTCCCGAATAATGCACTTTCAATGCACATTTGAGTCCAGCCCTAGGTGATCAAACGGGATCCGCACGCAGGCACAACTGCCAAGCACTGCCACACACCCAGACGCCCCCCCCCACTGGGCAGGAATCTCTCACCTCCGGGGCTCACCACCAGCGTCCACCACTGGCACCAGCTTCCTCTGTTGGCACACACACACCCCTGCGCGCCCTAACCTTGATCTGCCACATGCCGGGGAAGCTTCCGGAGCCCGGCATGGTGGAAGAAGCAGCTGGGAAGCAACAGCCTATTAATAGGCGGCTGCCCTCGTTCAAGGGGTAGTGGCTCTTAGAGTCAGGCAGAGGGGGTGGCAGTGGCAAAGCCAGTTCTCATGCTGCCCCCACCCTTGCTGCCCTCCAAGCTGCAGCCAACTTGGCTGTTGCCCAAGAGGAGCAGGCCGATGACCTGTCTGCAGCATGGAGCAGCCAGGCAGGCCTCGGCCCGCCATTTGGGCAGTGGCTCAGCAACCCCGTGGGCCAAGAGGCCTCCTTGGGTGGCACCAGGCTGCTCCCCACCGCAACTGGGTCATCTGCTGCCCGATGGGCGGGCTGAGACCTGCCTCTCAGGCAGCAGGGTGGGGGTGATTTTGTGCCCCCATGTGATGCAATGGGGTGCGCCCATTTGTCCACATTTCCACTATGCCACTGTTTTCAATACACTTTCAGGCTGGCAATATCTTTGTTAATGAACCCAGCCTTGTCAATTTCACTCCCTCAACTTACCTTTACTATGAAAATAAAAAAGAAACTCTTCTGATTTTTCTGAAATGGTGGCTGGAAGAATGGGAGGGATGACTGTGGTGCGGGAAGGGTAGGTGGGGAGGAGCGAAAAAACCCAAGGAGATCTTAACACATTGTGATTTACTCCACTTTTCCTATGAAGGGAGGGAAAAAAGTTGCACTTTAAGAGCTTTTGGAAACCACGTGGATTCTCTGCTCAGAGGGCAGGGTGACTGCCAACAAAGAGAAAATGTGTGCATAACTGGGAATCACACCTGAAGAAAATGTTTGCTTAAAGTGAAGGAGACCATATGTGTGTCAATGGCATTTCAGTTCACTTGCAATGCATTTCCAGTCCACTTTCAATCCTCTTTCACAATCATTTGCTAGTGGATGTTACCATTTCGCGCAATAAAATCCAACTGCAAAGGGTATTGAAAGTGCATTATCCAGCATGTGCAAAAGCACCTCAAGTTTGGCAACATAAATCTTCAACAAGAGAGAGATGGATGGGAGAAAAACACTCAACCAACAAATAATCTTATTGCCTTACCCAGGATATAGAAAATAAAATAAAGAATTCAAGATAAAAGTGCAAGATAGCAAGCTATTGCAACAATAACATGGCAATCTGTACATATAAACCAACTAGTTAGTTTCTAGTTAGTTAAATGGTCCAATTCTACATTATTCCAAATTTTGTTCCTGCCATGTGACTAATCCAGAGCAGACCAATCCAGATGGTGAGGAGTTGCCAAAAATGGGACTGTACAGAGTAGTAGGATAAATTGGGAAAGAAGTACAACACTAAAGAGCAAGGTGGTACTGTCCAGGTATGGGACACGGTAGAGGCTGACCCTCGGCCATGAGCACAAACTGGTCACATATGAAGGATGGAGGAGCAATGCAATGGAGAACAGGTAGAAAGATGCCAAGGATTACATTTCATAGGAATAAATCAACCTTGGATCACTGCTTAGTACTCTCTCATCAGGCAAATAAGCATAATTCTACAAAGGCTTCTAAATTATTTGTTGCTTTTATTGACTTAAAAGGAGCCTTTGATACTGTAACAAGAAATCTCCTGTGGGACAAGATGAGGTTAATGAATGTCGACCCTAGACTTCTATTCCTGATCAAACAGCTGTATGCCAACACTGTTTGCCAAGTTAGCTGCTCTGGTGAAGCCCAGTTAACTAACAGAATTAGTACTCCCCATGGGGTTAAACAAGGTTGCATATTGAGTCCTACTTTATTCAATTTATTCCTCAATGATTTACCTCATGCTTTGGCATCAGTAAATGGTCATAGTCTTAAGTTACATCTTACCCATGTACCTTTACTGTTGTATGCAGACGATGCAGTGTTATTGTCCTTGTCTAGCATCAGCCTTAAACATCTAATGTACGGTTTTGCTAATTATTGTGAAGAGATCAGATTGGAAATTAAAACTAAAATTCTCATTTTTGCCAAGAATTGGAAGCCTATGTCTTGGCAAATTAAGGGACACAAAATTGAGCAGGTCAAATATTTCCAATATCTTCGCATTTGCTCTAGGTATCATTTGTCATGGTCCTCACAGTGACAAGCAGTAACTACCTCTGCACATACCAACATTATGGCAATATATCGCTTTTTTACAGTAAGGGCAATCAATACATTCCTGCTGCCTTGAAGGTTTTTGAGGCTAGGATTCATTTCTTGTTACTGTACAGTCCCCCTATTTGGATTTCGGCAATAAATCATTTAATTTATTACATTCCAAGTTCCTTTGGAAACTAATGTGGCTCCCTAGATGTGTACCTTATGCTGTGTTGTGCATAGAGATGGGCCAAACAACTCTAGAAACCTTGGCATGGATAAGGGCCATAAAATGTTGGCTGCATATACATTTCCTAGTGGGATCCAGTAGTTACATTCCCTCTCTGCTATCAGATCATTTTATTTCAGAATGGTATACTTTGATCCTTAGAAAGGTTGAAACTATTGGTTTTCCTGTGGAATCACTTCAGACTAGTTAGGAACAGGCTCTTGGATCTTGACTTTCATAACTTGACTCTTGCAGCCAAGACAACCTGTTCCCCTACTACATTATTAATCCCATGTGAGCGTGGAATTATGGCAGCATATCTCCGCCTGCTGATTGATCCCACCCAGAGGAGAGCCTTGGCTACTGCAAGACGTAATGTATTGCCATCAGCTCTTTTGGATGGGAGATTTAAGAATATGGAACATTCTAAAAGGGTTTGTTACTGTGATTTGGCTACTGTTGAAACACTCGACTGCTCTCTGTTTGTATGCCCTAAATATGACAAGATACGCATGAAATATATGAATTCCATTCTGCCAGCAGGGAGGAGAGTCCGGAGTGATGGATGCTTATTCTCACCCAGGTGTCAGCTCTCTCCCGTTTCTGCCAGTTGTCCTTGTGGGAATGGGGGTTCATGCTTTTTGGCCGTAGGGGCGGGGGGGGGAGGGGAATTTAAGCTCAAGCATTGCCTTGTGATTCTTTAGAATTGTCTATTGCTTGTTCTGATCTTTGGTTTCCCATTAAAGACTGTGGGTTACATCTACAGTTTCTTTGTTTTGGACTGAAGTCTGACAGCCGCATCCCAACTTGCTACTGGTTCCTGGAAGGAAGGCCTCAGAAGATGAGAGGAAGGGGGTTTGTCCATGTGGACCACACTCTGATCCTCCTCTCTCTCAGGCTTACACACCGTTACGGCCGTACAGGTTGCAGCTTAGGTCACGTGGCTGCCTTTCATCACTGGCCCCCATTTCCCCAGGAGTGCTGACGGGATGTCAGCTTGGGGTCCAGGCATCTAAAAATGAAGGCAAAAACAGAAAATAGCACAATTAATTACAGTGATTGTTTCCCACTGCAAAAATGATACATTTGTAATTAATTTATTTCCACTGCAGAGAAGGGAGAGCTGAAGATGTCCCTGTCTTGCTGAATGCTAAGGATGGCTTTCAGAGGAGGATTGCCATGCTGCTCCGGTCCATTGTGGTGGTGTTCTTCAGCAAATTTCCTGGAAAAGCAAACACCAGGAAGACTTTTTCAGCACAGTTTACAAAACTTGCAAAATGGTGCACTGTATGGCAAATCATTGAATAAAGTGTGGTTGATGATGAATCACTTCTCAAACACACCTGGTAATTTATGGCCCTTTTCTTCAGTGTTCTTCTGCCATGTCCTGACATAACTCAAAAAGGAACAATTGTGGACTGACGGCTTCGCAGCTGTTTGTGGCACTCCTCTGGGTTCTTTTTCCCTGGGCTATGTTGAGTTTTAGGTATCCAAATTATGCCCTAACCTGCTGAGGGAATTAATCTCACAGGGAATTAACAGTTGTGGGTGTAGCTGCAGCTGACAGCCTGCACTTTGAGTTTGGGGCATGGATAGGGCAAGCCTGATTTAGATGCCCTCCCACATCTCCCCACATCACACAGCTGCTAGGATTTGGTGGAAGCTTTCATATAGGGGTGGTGTATATCAGGGACAGGGGTGGGGGGCACCAATTGTGACCTGTTGTTATGTCTATTAGAGGTTAGCCTCCAACTACCCTGACCTGGAGATGGAAGGTGAAACTTTTTAGAAGAGGGGAACTACAGTTTAAATTCTACTACTAGTGGTACTAAGAGCTCCCCCAAATTCCAAAGGAACCTGGAAGGAGTTGTTCTAAGAACTCTGAGATCTAAGCAGCTGATATCCTATTAACTGGGATACTGAAAAACCCTGCAGCACTGATTAAAAGAACTGTAATGTACCCTATCAGCTCAAGACAGTATTATTCTGAAATAGGATGCAAGGAAAATTACTGAAGAGTTGTTTAAAGACTACAGTGCCTTATGACAGCATGTGTAAAAAAAGGCCTGTGACAGTGTAAAAAATATTATACACCGTGGTTGGAGGTCCCTTAGTTGAATCCAGCACTGGGAAGAAGTTAGTAAGATGCTTTGAGACTCCTTACAGGAGAGAAAAGTGGGTTACAAATCCAAACTCATCTTCTTTTATGTATTTAGGAATGTGAGTTTGTTCCTGTGGTCCTCACATCAGAGATAGGCAGTGATAGGTTGTTCTTTTATTTATTTTCATTCTGTTCAGTCTTCTTCTAAGTGGTTATTGGCTGAGTATATAAAACATCTGTGAAGTTAGTGATCAAAACAAGCACCCCAAAGCCATAACAACCAGGCTGCAAGTGATGTAGCCCAAATGCACTCAGAAGCTATAACAGATCTTCACTTTGCTTGAATCTATTTTTAGGCAGAAAGCATCTCTAATGGTGAACTCCCCTGAGGAGATGCATTCCTTCACATAGGTTGGGAAAAGGTTTTTCCACTTGTTAAAGTCAGTCTCTCCCATTGTGCTCCGAAGCAAATACATATCCAATACAGACCTCACAAAACCAAAGTTATATGACAATCACCTTGTTAAAAGGTGAACTGCAAGATTAGCCTATGCTAGTTTAACTTAATTTAAATTCGAGGGATATTTATTTTATTTATTTTATTTTATTAAACTTATAGGCCGCCTTATCCCCGAAGGGCTCAAGGCGGCTCACAATATGGCTGTTGAATTGAACAGCAAATCGACAGCATAAAACACTAAAATAATTAAAACCTAAGCAGCAGTTTACAACAATAAAAGCTATAAACGATTTATAAAACAAAGTTGTTTAAAACAAGCGCCCAGTTGAAGGCCAAAAAGAAAAAGAAAAAGAAGGGGAGGAAGTAGGCAGGGCCTGCGATGGAATCTATAAATAAATCAGGCCCAGTCATAATAAGATGGAAATGGCAGCCTCAATTTCGGTTTCGATTACAGTTTCGGTAGGGGGCAGGTAGGGTCCTGACGGGGTCCGCCTCTCAAAAGCGTCCGGTGGGAATAGTTCCGCTCTTGCGGAGGCCCTCGCGAGTGAACTCTCATTGCTAAGTCCCAAGCCAGGGCCCGCACAGCCGGAGGTAGGGCATTCCACCAGGCAGGGTTGAGGGTTGAGGCCAGCCATATCATCGCGGGACCAGGAGTCACCAGTAAATCTGCCGTTGCCGAGCGCAGCGACCTATGTGGGACGTAAGGGGTGATGCGGTCCCGCAGGTATGTGGGCCCCATGCCACGTAAGGCCTTAAAGGTTAATACCAGCACCTTGAAAATGACCCGGAACTCCACCGGAAGCCAGTGCAGGCGGCACAGCACAGGGGTGATATGGTCTGAATAACCACCACCTGTTAAAAGCCGTGCCGCTGCATTCTGGACCAGCTTCAGCTTCTGGATCAGTCGCAAGGGAAGGCCTGCGTAGAGCGAGTTACAATAATCCAGCCTCGAGGTGACTGTCGCATGGATCACAGTGGCCAGGTCAGACTGGGAGAGATAGGGAGCCAGCTGCCGCGCCTGGCGAAGATGGAAAAATGCAACCTGGGTAACATGGGCCACCTGGCTCTCCATTGATAATGAAGAGTCCAGGCGGACCCCCAGGCTGCGAGCCAGGGATGTTGGGGTCAACATGACCCCCTCCAAAATAGGCGGCCGAAATTCCCTCGGTCTCTCCCCCCTGACCAGCCAAAGGACCTCCGTCTTCGTTGGATTAAGCTTTAACCTACTCTGTCTCAACCAACCAGCAACCGACTCCAGACAGTGCTGTAGAGCTGCAGGGGCGGAGGCCGCTCTCCCCTCCATCAACAGAATGAGCTGGGTGTCATCCGCATATTGGTGACAGACCAGCCCAACACTCCGCACCAGCTGAGCAAGGGGTCGCATGTAGATGTTAAATAAGAGCGGGGAAAGCAAGGCCCCCTGAGGAACCCCACAATTAAGTGGGGCTCTGTGGGAGGCCTCATCCCTGCACCATACCTGCTGGCCCCGACCCTGGAGAAATGAGGCAATCCATTTAAGGACAGTGCCTCATATTCCAGAGGCAGCCAGGCGGTGGATCAAAAGGTCATGGTCGACCACATCAAACGCTGCTGTGAGATCGAGCAACACCAGCAGCGCCGATCCGCCTCGGTCCAGCTGCATGCGGAGCATATCTGTGATAGCGATGAGAATGGTCTCCGTCCCATGCCCAGCACGGAAGCCGGACTGGAAGGGATCGAGCGCCGATGTGTCCTCCAGAAAGCCCTGAAGCTTCTCCAACACCACTCTCTCAATTACCTTCCCGAGGAACGACAAGTTCGAAACGGGACGGTAATTGGCCAGATCTCCGGGATCTAAAGATGGTCTTTTCAAGAGTGGGCGGACCACTGCCTCCTTCAACCCACCCGGAAATACTCCTTGCTCAAGGGAGCAGTTAGCTATATTCAACAGGTGGGGTCGTAACTCCTCCCGGCAGGCTTTAATCAGCCAGGAGGGGCACGGATCCAGAGGACAGGTAGTAGGTCTAACAGCAGCTAGGACCCTGTCAACATCGGACTCACAGAGTAGGGAAAACCGGTCCAAACTAGGACCCGAAGCCGGCGAGGGAGCCTCGAGTTCCATTACTGTATCCATTACTGTATATGTACAAGGTATGTACAAGGTGGCCTTTATTGGCATACAAAACAGGACAAAATTTAAAAGCAAAAAGATTAAAAAACACCATTGAAATTACTGATTTCCAGTACAAAATTTGCAACAGTTTCACAAAAGAGCACATCAGAACTGTTCAGGAGGTAGGGTATCCTACAACGCTCTTGCCACTGAGAACATTGCAAGAAAATGGGGCCACTCTGACAGGCTGCAGCAGCAATGTTTAAGGGTGACAGCAGCAGGTATGTTTACTTCTGTTACTGTGTCTAGGTGGTTAAAGGTTGCTGCAGTGTGCTGCTGTGGCTGGTTTGGTAGGAATCAGGTCTGGCAAATGTGCCCCCCCCCCCCGGCTTGCTGTGGTAAGGCTGCTTATAATGCTGCCTGTGTTGGGGAGCCTCTCTTGTGATCTTGGGGTGCCATCCTGAACCAGCAAAGGTGTCTGTTGTGGGGAGAAGGAGGCTTCTAAGGCACTCTTTCTCTCCTGGTTATAATTCTGGATCTAGGCTTGTGTAGGGGATTTTTGCAATGATTGAGTGGGTCAGTACTTTTTCAGGATTTAAATCTGTGTAGCTTTGGACTTTGAAACTATTATTTTCAGTGGGGATGGGATATGAAGTTCTGAGGCAATTGTTTATAAAGCTCATGCCATCAGATTGGCACACAATACAGTTCACTGTGTTTTCCAAACAGTGTCCAAGATTAAAGTGAATTGGACCAAGGGGTTCAATCTTCCGGACTCCCAAAGTTATTTGCCTCTCGATTCACTCCCATGATTCCTAAAATGGCTGTATCAGGAGAGCTCTGACCAGCCATGACATTAAAAAATTAACCCTGTGTTTTTCAACTCTTCAGGGACAATACACATTTCTTACCTTTTCACTGAAAACTCAGTGTTTGCCATCCTTCCTTGTTGTGGGCCTGTCTGTTTTCTTTCACAAAATAAAAAAAATGGCTTCCTTGGTAATACCGCCCTGCACCCCCCCTTCCACCACTTTCTGTTGGTTAGTCATTATGGGGATATACTAAAAGAAATTATAAGAATGCTTATTGGGAACAATGGGAGAGGCCTGAAGGCTCGTTGAAAATAATGGGAGGCAAAAATGGCAATTCGCTTGCATGGATTCCATTGAAATATAGAACGGAGAAACCTGCTCATGAGAAACCTGCTCTGGGATTAAAATGATGGTTACTAATGGAATTACAATTCCTAGAACTGCAATCAGTTCTCTTGGGGCTGCCATTCTAGTCCTAGAGCAGTCTATTTGGTCCAAGGGACCATCATTCCACTCTGTTGGTTGTCATTTCAGTCCCAGAGCAGGCTATCTGGGAAAAAAGATTCCCCTCTAGGACTGTCATTCCAAGCTCACACAGCTTTGTCTAAATGGTTTTCACACTTTCATTGCAACCTATGATATAATGTATTCCAGTAAAGCACATGCAAGTCAGTTGGCATTCCAGCATTCCAGACTCCCATAGTAGCCAGTGAGCCTTCAGGGGGTAGCCTTGGGGAGAATTTTGGAAATGCTGGAATGGCTGTTTTTCAACCAAACGACACCAAAATTGCTACAGGATGACTGCTGCCTGTCCTTTACAACAACACAAGCCTTTATTGGCATATAAAACAGGACAAAATCTTAAAACAAGACAAGGTTAAGAAATGCAGTTAAAACTACTAATTTCCAGTATAAAATTTGCAACAGTTTCACAAAAGAGCACATCAGAGCTGTTCAGGAGATTGGGTATCTTATAACACTCATGCCACTGAGAACATTGCAAGAAAATGGAATTCATGTATTTCATGCGTATCTTATTGTATTTAGGGCATAGAAGCAAAGAATGGTCAAGTGTTTCAACCGTAGTCATATCACATGAACAAACTCTTTTAGAACGTTCCATATTCTTAAATCTTCCCTCCAGCAGAGCTGATGGCAGCACATTACATCTTGCAGTAGCCAAGGCTCTCCTCTGGGTGGGGTTAATCAGCAGATGAAGATATGCTGCCATAATTCCACGCTCGCATGGGATTAATAATGTAGTCGGAGAACAGGTTGTCTTGGCAGCAAGAGTCAAATTATGAAAATCAAGATCCAAGAGCCTATTCTTAACTATGAAGGCTTCCACCTTTGTGAGCATAAGGAGTGATTCCAAGGGGAAACCAATAGCTGCAACCTTTCTAAAGATCAAAGTATACCATTCTGAAATAAAGTGATCTGATAACAGAGAGGGAATATAGCTATTGGATCCCACTAGAAAATGTATATGCAGCGTGCCTGTCCTTTAAAAGAACCTCCAAGTATCAAGCAAATTGGAACAGGTATTAGAATTCAATGGGCCCCTGAACAAGGTCTGTTTCCTTAGTCCCCACAAAGAACTGCATGAAGTATAACAGCAGCTCTAGCAGCAGCTGTAATCTTTAGCTTGTCATGAAAGGTGATTGGCTGAGAGTGCTCTGTGTTCCACCCTTGCAAGGATCAGATTGGAAGGCAGAAAAACCATTTTTCATGAAATCAGTGGACTCAGATAAAAAAGATGAGGCAGGCTGCTTTCCCAATAAGCACGCAAACTCAAAAAAGAAGAAAATTGTTTCAAAGAGGCGGGGTTTCGTTATACCAACAACCCTGGATTTGTATCGCGGCTCTGGGAGATCACTCTGCTGATCTGAACCAGCCATTTCCATGTAATTTCTAAATAAGAATACACAATTGATTTCTGCTGTATATTTTGGAAAGCCGAATCAAAAGAAAAAGGGTTTTTAATCCTGAAAAATGGCAGCAATTTAAAGGAGCTGAAAAACAGATCCTGAATATTGTCAGATTTTTTCAGTATCGTTTGGGCCACTTTGGTACTTCCTCCATTTAAAAGAAATGAGAGTGGGGGAAGCTGAGTTCAGACTTCAACTCTGCGCTGCCGGCCATCTCCAGATCCTCACAGAGTTCAGCAGAAGCTGGAACTTTCTGGTTTGTGGGTTAATATCCCCAAACCACGAATATCCCTAAAAAGCTGCAGTCCTCTCTTCCCCCCCCCCACCCATAAAAGTATGTGGATTTGGCTTTTTTTCAGATTTTTTAAAAATTCTGGGTCTGTTAGACCCAAACTTGAAATGTACTGGAGAAAAGGTGACACCCCTATTGGTAACTTCATGTTTAAGCTGTGTGACCACAGTGTGTGGTCTCCCACTGACAAAGGCAATTAGTACCAAGAGAATTTGATGGCTGTGTGTTATCAAGTAATAATGTCTTCATTAATGCAGGCCTGGACGCTGCCTGGAATAAATCTGTCACTTTTATCTCCCTGCAGAACTATTTTTTTTAATGTGTGTGGGTACTTTCTGAAGTATTGAGTGCCCAAGTTAATTAACTCAAGCAACTTGTGTCTTTTACATGTCATGGAAAATGCTGTTCTCATATCCTGGTCATTCCAAACTCCTGATGTTAATAGGGCACCTGGTGTTTTGGATGATTCAAAGTGAAATCTGTACAGGGTAGTGTCATACTCTACCTCTCAGGAATGATTTGGAGGCTTATATTAATGCAAATGCATACTAGGTACCATCTAAGGCCTTGTTGATTCCTGTGGGGGAGAAAAGAACTTAACTCTGGCCCTTTCCGCACTGCGGAAAGGGCGCTCCCGCACCGGCAGGAATTCTGCCGGTGGAGGGGTGGGGGCCGTTCGCACGGGAGCGTGCGAGCGGCCCCCGGTGAGGCCGGCGCAAGAGAGGCAGCTCCTCATGGAGTCGCCTCTTCCCCGTCTCTCTCCCACTCACCTCATCGCCTTTGTCGCCCTGCTGGCCTCCTAAGACCCACCCATGCTGCCCTCTGACCTCTTAGGAGGCCAGCAGGGCGATGAAGGCGACGAGGTGAGTGGGACGGGGAAAACAGTGCATTCCTGGCGGTGCCGCCGGGAATGCGCTGTTTTCCAAAAACCTCCCTCCAGGAGGTTTTTGGAGGTGGCCTGATGCCGCCCTGGGGGACGGGGAGGGGAGCCAGGTCAGTGCTGCTGCATTTTCGCAGCGCCGTCTGTGCGAATGGCTCCCTGGGAATGGCATTTTTGCCGTCCCCAGGGCATCGTAAACGGCCCGTGCAGAAAGGGCCATTGATTCAGGACACCAAAATCAAACCACCTGACTGGGCAGCCCAACATACCTATAAGTCAACACATGGGATGCTCATGAATTCTCTCCACCCTCTGAATTCCTTGCTTGATATGCTGGGAGGAACATCAGGAAACCACTGATCCAATTACAGGTATCTGATATTGTGTCCTATTACTCCGCCAGTAGTTCCTGCAACCAACTTGTAACAGCAGCTTACAACTATACATTCCTGCTACTTTTTATTGACAATCCCTTTCCTTGAAGTCCACTTCTCAGTGATGACATAAGAACATAAGAACATAAGAACTAGCCTGCTAGATCAGACCAGAGTCCATCTAGTCCAGCATTCTGCTACTCGCAGTGGCCCACCAGGTGCCTTTGGGAGCTCACATGCAGGATGTGAAAGCAATGGCCTTCTGCTGCTGCTCCTGAGCACCTGGTCTGCTAAGGCATTTGCAATCTGAAATCAAGGAGGATCAAGATTAGTAGCCATAGATTGACTTCTCCTCCATAAATCTGTCCAAGCCCTTTTTAAAGCTATCCAGGTTAGTGGCCATCACCATCTCCTGTGGCAGCATATTCCAAACACCAATCACACGTTGCGTGAAGAAGTGTTTCCTTTTATTAGTCCTAATTCTTCCCCCCAGCATTTTCAATGAATGCCCCCTGGTTCTAGTATTGTGAGAAAGAGAGAAAAATTTCTCTCTGTCAACATTTTCTACCCCATGCATAATTTTATAGACTTCAATCATATCCCCCCTCAGACATCTCCTCTCCAAACTAAAGAGTCCCAAACGCTGCAGCCTCTCCTCATAGGGAAGGTGCTCCAATCCTTCAATCATCCTCATTGCCCTTCTCTGCACTTCTTCTATCTCTTCGATATCCTTTTTGAGATGTGGCGACCAGAACTGAACACAGTACTCCAAGTGCGGTCGCACCACTGCTTTATATAAGGGCATGACAATCCTTGCAGTTTTATTATCAACTCCTTTCCTAATTATCCCCAGCATAGAGTTTGCTTTTTTCACAGCTGCCATGCATTGAGTTGACATTCCCATGGAACTATCAACTAAGACGCCCAAATCCCTTTCCTGGTCTGTGACTGTTAGCACTGACCCCTGTAGCGTGTATGTGAAGTTTAGATTTTTTGCCCCTATGTGCATCACTTTACATTTAGCTACATTGAACTGCATTTGCCATTTCTTAGCCCACTCACCTAATTGATCAAGGTCCGCTTGGAGCTCTTCGCAATCCTTTGTGGTTTTCACCACCGTACATAATTTGGTATCATCTGCAAACTTGGCCACCACACTACCCACCCCTACTTCCAGGTCATTTATGAATAAGTTAAAGAGCACTGGTCCCAAAACGGATCCTTGGGGGACACCACTCCCTACATCTCTCCATTGTGAGAACTTCCCATTTATACCCACCCTTTGTTTCCTGTTCCTCAACCAGTTTTTAATCCATAGGAGGACTTCCCCTCTTATTCCTTCATTGCTGAGTTTTCTCAACAGTCTCTGGTGAGGAACTTTGTCAAAAGCCTTTTGGAAATCCAAGTAGACAATGTCCACTGGTTTTCATCACCACATTTAAAGTGTGGGATGTTTCTATTTACAAGGGATACTACAGGGCTATTGTTTTCAATCACATCTTGGTCAAAGTTTGTGAGGGTTGTTAGGGACCAAAACAAAACTCTTTTGATGGTGATGGAAAGGGCTGTGAAGAAGCAGCTAATGTTACGGCGACTCCATGGAGTTTTAGGGTAAAGTAAGTGGTGCTGAGAGGTGGTTTGCCATTGCCTGCCTCTGCATACCAACAAGGACTTCCTTGGTGGTCTCCCATCCAAGTACTGAACATGGCCAGCCCTGCTTAACATTCAAGATCAGACGAGATTGGGCTAGCCTGAGCCATTCAAGTAGGGTCTTGGCCTTCACACTACTGGTTGGCCATCTTTGTCTTCAGTTCATTTCTCCTGTCCTTCTTTAGAGATAGTGAAGATGGACATTTCCACATTTTTATTAAAATTTTGCTAGCCCCTGTGACAAAGGTGAACAAACAGACCCTCTCCTTTTTTCCTTTACACAAAGTTGTCTTGTCCTTAGGAAAGCTGGAGGAATCACTGGATATTAGTCTGTAGCACAAAATGACTTTGGCTCTGTCCTTCAACGCAGTTATGTAAATCATCCAAAATTGTCTTCATTGCATATTCAAGCCTGGCAATTGTTATTCATGTTCTAACAAAAACAAAACATTTTTTTTAAAAAACCCAACTGCAAATAATTTTAACAGAAAATAAAAGAATGCAAGATTAAAAAGGCACTCGAATTATAGTCAAGAAAGCATAAGTCTCTATTACTGGGGAAGGGGACTTGAATTACATGAAGTTGGAAGAGGCCACAAGGGCCATCAAGTCCAACCCCCTGCAATGCAGGAACATACAATCAAATCACTCCTGACATATGCTCATCCAGCCTCTGCTTAAAGAGCTCCAAAGAAGGAGACTCCACCACTCTCTGAGGCAGGGAATTCCACTGTCGAACAGTCCTGACAGTCACGAAGTTCTTCCTAATGTTTAGGTGGAATCTCTTTTCCATCACCTTGAATCTATTACTCCGTGTCCTAGTCTCTGAGGCAGCAGAAAACAAGCTTGCTACCTCTTCAACATGACATCCCTTCAAAAATTTAGCTATCGTGTCCCCCCTTAACCTATGCTTCTCCAGATTAAGCACCCCCAGCTCCCAAAGTCTCTCTTTGTAGGGCATGGATCCCAGACCTTTCACCCTCCTCTGGACATGTTCCAGCTTGTCAATATCTTTCTTAAACTGTGGTGCCCAGAACTGAACATAGTCCTCCAGATGACATCTGACCAATGCAGAGTAGTGTGTTACGATTACTCCCCTTAATCTAGACACTATACTCTTATTGATGCAAAGTGAAGACTTTAACCTCATTCTCTCCTCCATGGATTTTAGGACCCCCACTCCCAGTCCTTTGTGTTTGCTTTGTGGGGAGGGGGAAAGTTAATTTTTGTTCGCCACCAGCCTTGTCATTTGTAAGATTTTTCTCCCACTTTTGAATGAGACAAGGGATGCTGTATAATATCTTCCACCTCTTAGGCCAGTGGTGGCGACCTTTTTGAGACCGAGTGCCCAAACTGCAACCCAAAACCCACTTATTTATCGCAAAGTGCCAACACAGCAACTTAACCTGAATACTGAGGTTTTAGAAAAAATGGTTGGCTCTCAGGCATGCATTACTGGGGAATAAGCTTGGTGGTAGTTGTTGGCTTTGTTTTGAAGCAACTGTGCAACTCTTCGAATGGGTAAATCAGACCCTAGGAGAGTTTACTCAGAAGCAAGCCCCATTGCCAACAACCAAGCTTATTCCCAGGTAACGGACTTCACTTTAGTTCTTTGCATGAAAATCAGTGGGGTTTAACAGTGCTTAACAGGGTTACCTACACTGCTTCCCCAAAACTAGGTCTTAGGTTTAATGCTAATAATTGAGCCCAGCAGCCCAGGCCAGCCTAGATGTGTGTGTGTGTGTGTGGGGGCAATTTCCCCCTTACATGATGAACTCTGTGTGTGCCCACAGAGAGGGCTCTGAGTGCCACCTCTTCTGGCACCCGTGCCATAGGTTTGCCATCACTGTCTTAGGCCTTTTCCTTACAATGGGTGTGTGTGTGTGTGTGTGTGTGTGTGTGTGTGTGTGTGTGTGTGTGTGTGTGTGATTGTTTGTGTTTATTGGGGGGTGGGATAAGGAAAGATGGGTTGCGATGTGGCAGAATTCTGGGATACAAATTATGAAAAATATGACCTTGGTTACTGTCTGGTTGTTCTGTTCATAGAATTTCTGGCAATTGCTAGAGTTACACTTATCATTACCAGGTAGCTGTGGAACCATTGAAAACTTCATGGTCAGAATTTCCAGCAAGCAGCCAAGGTCTTATTTTCCTTTTCAACTTTTCTTCCCAGCGCGATGGTACCACCACTTTGGCCCCACCTTCCCCCACCCCTAGCCACCCCTAGCCACCCCTTCCAACCCTTTCATCATTGATGTGGGCGGGCAAAGGAAGCCCAAACATGACATCATCTTCAGGCTCCCTCAGCCCTGCCCACATCATGGGAGCGATGATGTGGGCAGGGCCATGGGAGCCCAAAGATGACAAGGAAGCGGAGGCACCCTGCCCTCTCCCACCTGGCTTCTGCTCTTCCCAGGCCCGGGGAGAGCAAGAGCCGGCCTCCAGGGACCTGCTCCCAAGCCCCACCCCTGCCCTCTGCACTTTTAAAAGCACATCTCTGGAGGCTGGCAGTGGCTTCTGCTCTCCCCAGACTCTGAAGAGGGCAGAAGTCAGGCTGCGGGGATGGAGGTGGGGCGCCGCCCCTCTCACCCCCTTCACCTTCTGGGCCCCTCGCAGTCTAGCCTCTGCCCCCCCCCCCGAGCCTGGGGAGAGCAGAAGCCACTGCCAGCCTCCAGAGACATGCATTTAAAAGGTGCGAGACAACGCCTAGCTAGATGGGGAAAAGAATGGATGTGAGAATATCACCTTGAATGATTAGCCCAACTATGACTGGCGAATTTAAAGCATGATCTGAAGAAGACTGAATGGAAAATGGCTACAATAGCGCAATCCGTTTATTTTTGTCTATCGGACTTGGCTCAGACCGGTCCGCATATCTACCAGACGGACAGCAAGTCAGTTTGACGGAATACAGGGAATGCAGCACGTTGAAGTCGGTTGATAGTCTTCAAGAACGAGACTTTGTCCTATTATTTACACGGATTGATACTTTAAGAGGACTTTTTGAAGACGGCACCCAATAGCTGCTATTGTAATTTATGTGCTATATCGTATAGAATTGTATAGGAGTTTTGCACAGTTGGTTTTTGCACTTTAATTCACTGTTTGCACTTTAATGTTTGTTTGAATACTTACAATAATAACAAGCGGTTGATGCAGTGCGTTTTGTTTCTGTAGCACACTAGCATACCTCTGCTTGCAGTCTGGGAATTGCTGTCCTGCACCATGAAACTGTCACACGTGGCACCCAGTCTCACTGGCCTAGTCAGAGGAAGTGGTTTTAGATCGCAGGTAACAGGTCTAAAGAACGGCTGATTATTTCTTAGTTGCTTAGCAGGCGGGGGGGGGGGGTCTTTTAGCAGCTGCTGGCTGGCAGGAACACTCAACTCCCAGCGATTAAGATGGATAGTTCCCTTAGCAAACCTCTGAGGCAAACTGATAATGTACCGAAAAAGCAAGTTAGTCACATTAATCAGGCTTAAAGGGCATAAAGTCAAGAGGAGGAACATGACAACCTTGAGATGAGAAGGCAGTTCAGTAGCCCATAAATACTACAAGTCCATATTCAAAAAGACATACATGACAAGGAAGGCTAGAAGATAGTTTTCCGTTTGTACAACTGACCTCCAGGTGACAGAGATCAGTTTACCTGGAGAAAATGGCTGCTTTGGAAGGTGGATTCTATGGCATGTTATCCCATTAAAGTCCCTACCCTACCCTACCCTACCCTTCCCAAACCCCATTCCCCACAGACTCCACCCTCCAGGTGTTTCCCAACCTGGAGTTGGCAACCCAATGTGCAGAGTTTTGTCACCACCATTATGCTAAGTAGAGGAGACATTATTGGGACTTTTGCAGCAGGCATTAAAATAAGTTGGGTGCTGTGTGGTTTCCGGGCTGTATGGCCATGTACAGCCCGGAAACCACACAGCACCCAAGTGATTCCGGCCGTGAAAGCCTTCGACAATACATTAAAATAAGTTTTGAAAATTATTTTCTCCCCCTTCTGATCATTTTACTGAAGTTGAAGTGCTCAGAATGCTGTTGAAAAGTCAGCTTACAACCTGACAGTATATACACAATGCATATACCCTATACATAATAAATTTAAAACCCCAATGTAACATTATAAACAGTAACGTTATAATTATAATAACAATAACTCATGCCCTGGTGGTAGAGACTTTTCTCGCTCTTCTCTGTGGCCAGTTGACTGCGCTCCGAACAGCTGCCTGGGAGCTCAGATAAGAGTCTGGCATCTCTGAAGAAGGGGGGGGACAAGATGGGCCCTTGACTTCCATCCCAAGCATGAGGCCTACAGCTCATGGAAGCTCACAGCTTACCCATTCCCCAGTTTCTGCAGCAGCAGCTGTTTCAAGGTGGGAACTACTTGCCAACCACAAACCTTGTAGGATAAGGTGACCAGATGGTCACCTTCGTGAACCGGGACGGGTGGGCGGCCCCTGTGCGCACAAACACTTGCGCAGCCGCAGGAGCGCACAGCCTTCTGGGGCGCTGCCGTTTCCCACCCTGTGACAGGGCGGGAAACCGCAGCGCCCCAGAAGGCAGTGTAAAAGTCTCCTGGTACAGCTGAGGCTGCCTTGCAGACTGCCTTGCTTCCAGAAGGCAGTGCGGCAGCCTTCCAAAACCCGGGACATTGGGGAAAACCCGCAGGACAAGTTCTTTCAAGGCGTGAATGTCCCGCCAAAAGCGGGACGGCTGGTCAGCTTATTGTAGGACCATGGTCTCTCACACTTTCCTGAAATGATGGGTGCATCTCACATTGAGGAACAGCGTCCAGAAGAGCCACTGAAGGCATGCCAAAGAGCCCCATGAGCCACAACTGAAGTCTATGGAAAGATAGATCAAAATATTATCACACCATTATTTAAACAGCAATTATATAATAAAGAAATATAGTGAATGGTTCTTACTTCTCATCCTCTCTCTCTCAAGCCCTTCAGCATTGACCTCTGAGAGATTGTTTCTTCTGGTGTCAGCTTGATCTCTTCACTCCTCCTTCCTTGTGGCATCATCTTTTAGGATGAAACATTCACCAATTTGCTTTTCCATGCACTGCTTCAATTTTGTGAAGATTAGGGGGGCCTTTTCAAGAGCCTCCTGCAAAATGTTGTTTCAGACCATGGTGAAATAGGGACACTTTTTCAGTTGGTTGACTAAGTGATTACATTTTGTTGTTGCGTTTTTACTTAAAATACTGTGTGTTTTTTTAAGTGTTTATGCTTTGTATATTTTCATTTCATTTTAACCTTTAATGGCATATAGTGGTTTGTATATATTTTGTTCTGCCTTTCACCTTTTTATTTCTGCAGAAAAGCTGAGATCTAAAAGTTTTAAACACACGGACAAAATAAGTGATAAGATGATGGGCCTCTCAAGCATGAAAGAAAGAAAGAAAGAAAGAAAGAAAGAAAGAAAGAAAGGAAGGAAGGAAGGAAGGAAGGAAGGAAGGAAGGAAGGAAGGAAGGAAGGAAGGAAGGAAGGAAGGAAGGAAGGAAGGAAGGAAGGAAGGAAGGAAGGAAAACGGCATTCAAGGTTGAATTATATGAAAAATGTTTCCACTAGCCACTGGTAACTTCAAATTACAGAAATATATTTTCAGAAATTTAATTAAACTTCTAATGAATCCTTCCCATATTATTTAGCTCAAGTCTTGCCAATTTTCAGTCACAGTCCAATGGAACAACCCTTAGATGATATTAAACATCAGGAATTATGAGGCAGGCTAATTAACCAGAATTATGTGCTAGCTTAATGCCATCTCACTTCTAGCATACTGATTTTAGATAACCGAAATATTTCTAATTTTTGTAGAAGGGATAAAACACATTATTATATTTTTGAGGTAAATTATAAATAATTTAGTTTGAAATGCAGTTCCATGTAGCATCGTTCCCTCAGTTTATCAATTTACCAAAAAGGAGACAGGAATGAAATCAAAACATTTGTCAGAAATGTTTGTTAGAAAGTCCCTCAAGAGAAAAGGTGATGCTGTGATAAAACTGCTGGTTTGGAAAGTGACTAATAGAATCATGGGGTTGGAAGAGACCACAAGGACCATCAAGTCCACAGGAGCCATCAAGTGCCACAGATTTATTTGGCTTCCTCTCTGGAATGTTGTAGTAATGAATTCCAGAATATCCATGCATTGCTTTTTCTGTATGTCCAAAACCTACAAAGAATCAATTTAAATGGGAAATCTGTTTTAAAAAAACTTTTAAATTCACTTTCCCCCTGAAATGGGACCCAACCCAGGATGCAGTATCAACAAATACCAGCCCCCCCCCCCAAAAAAATAATAATAAAAATATATTGTCGAAGGCTTTCATGGCCAGAATCACTGGGGAGCTGTGTGGTTTCCGGGCTGTATGGCCGTGTTCTAGCAGCATTCTCTCCTGACTTTTCGCCTGCATCTGTGGCTGGCATCTTCAGAGGATCTGATGGTAGGAATGGAAAGCAAGTGGAGTATATATACTGTGAGGTCAAAAGGTGAGGCTCTCTGAATAGAGTAGCCTGGCATGTGAGTCACAGAGAAGTCTGATCAGTCACTGTCTTGATTGGAGCTGATCAGTCACTGTCTTGATTTTTGATCAGCTCCACGTAAACACAGGACAACTATAGACTATAGCACTCAAAGGAAACAAAGACCAGGATACTTCTATTCAGATTGACCTTGCTATCTTCATTGTTACTCCCATGCTACAGACTTCTCTGTGACTCACATGCCAGGCTACCCTATTCAGATGGCCTCACCTTTTGACCTCACAGCATATATACTCCACTTGCTTTCCATTCCTACCATCAGATCCTCTGAAGATGCCAGCCACAGATGCAGGCGAAACGTCAGGAGAGTCAGGATCTGATCCTCTGAAGATGCCAGCCACAGATGCAGGCGAAACGTCAGGAGAGAATGCTGCTAGAACACAGCCATACAGCCCGGAAACCACACAGCACCCCAATAATAAAAATATTAAAAAGTCAATCCAGAAACAGAGCAGCATGCAAACAATCTTACTGTCCGCCACCAAATCCCCACAAGGACATCTCAATTTTACAGAACTATTTTTGCAGTTTCTTCAAAAAAAAGGAAGGAGATTGCATTCCGTGGCCCCAGCCCACCCCAGAAAAGGCTGAGACAAGACCACAGTAATTTGCTCCTATTTGAAGGAAGATGAGGGTGGGAGGACTTGCTGGGATCGGCAGAGTTGCTAGGTAGGTTGATCTTGGGAGAGATACGTCAGTCAGAAGACATGAAAGGCTTTAAAAATAGTAACAAGCTTCTTAAATTAAACAAACACACACACACCCAAGCTTGGCAAACCTAAATACAGGTGACCCAACCCATCTGTATTACTGAGACATTTCTGTTTATCAGTAGTCTTTACAGTGGAGTCTGTTTTATCAGAATCTGAAGCTTTTCTCCTTCATCTGCAAATCTATCAATCATGAAATGCCAAGGGTGGGGGGGGGGAGTGCAAGAAGAAGAAGAAGAAGAAGAAGAAGAAGAAGAAGAAGAAGAAGAAGAAGAAGAAGAAGAAGAAGAAGAAGAAGAAGAAGAAGAAGAAGAAGAAGAAGAAGAAGAAGAAGAAGAAGAAGAGTTTGGATTTATGTCCTCACTTTCTCTCCTGCAGGAGACTCAAAGGGGCTGACAATCTCCTTGCCCTTCCCCCCTCACAACAAACACCCTGCGAGGTGGGTGGGGCTGAGAGAGCTCCGAGAAGCTGTGACTAGCCCAAGGTCACCCAGCTGGCGTGTGTGGGAGTGCACAGGCGAATCTGAATTCCACAGATAGGCCTCCACAACTCAGGCAGCAGAGCTGGGAATCAAACCCGGTTCCTCCAGATTAGATATACGAGCTCTTAACCTCCTACGCCACTGCTGCTCCAAGAACGATGCTATTTTACCCCTGCTGGACTTATTTGACAAGGCAAGGCAATTACCTCCTTCTCTGGAGAAAGGAGCTCCCAATTTCTCCTAAGTACAAAAGGAACACCACTGATTTTGCCCAGGCTTTCTAGCATGGTAGTTCCACACTAGAGCTGCACCGTGAACGCATGCTCTTCAAGTATGATGATTTCCAATGGCACTTGTTAAATGAGGAATTTTGAAATGAAGTGTGAATACTATATTTTCAGTTTATTTATCCCCTTCACTTCTACCCCACCTTTCTTTCCAGTGGTGACCCAAAGAGGCTTATGTCATCCTCTCCTCCTCCTTTCATCTTCACAAGAACCTTGTGAGGTCAGCTAGGCTGAAAGTAGCCCAAGGTCACAAAGGAAGCCTTCATGGCAGGTGAGGGATACCAACCTGTGTTTCCAGGTCCTAGTCCAACACTTTAACTACAACTCCATGCTGGTGAATTTACAGCTCATTTGAAATATGTGTGTTATAAAATTAATGCTCGCTTCTGAGTCTGGCAAACTGCAAAGACGAAATCTCATATACGGTCAAAGGTTAGATGCTAAAAGGTCTTCAAGTACCTCATGAATGTCATTGAATAAACTTGGCCTCATTGCTTTTCCTCGCAACCTAATTTATACCCACAGAGTCCTTAAGAGGATCAAATGAATAGGACAGGGATGTAGGTATAGATTTTTAATGGGGTGGGTTCGGGGGTGGGGTCCTGCCCCCGGCTTCTGTGCTTATAAAAGCAGCTCTCCAAAGCCAGGAACGACAGACTCCCCCGCACCACCCCTTGCCCCCCCCGGCTGGGCTCCCAGCCAGCAGCCGGCAGTCCCTTCTGCCCTCCCCTCCAGGCAGAGGCATAGCTAGGGAAAGTGGAGCCTGGTGCAAAGTCTGAGTTTTGTGGGGGGGGGGGGTGCCCATAGGCAGCCGGTGTGTTGTTGGAATCCACCCCCAAACAGCATCACTTTCAATGGTGTTTAAACTAGGGAGCCCAGATTCTCCTTTTAAATCCACCTTAAAGGGAGAATTTGGGGTCCCCAGTTAAACAACATTGAAAGTGATGCTGTTTTGTGGTGGATTCTCCCCCACCCTGAAACAGCATCACTTTCAATGTTTAAACTGGGGACCTCAGATTCTCCCCTTAAATCCATGCTGAAGGGGGTGGATTTAAAAGGAGAATCTGGGGAAATTTGGGGGGTGCCTGCTGTCAGGAGTGCAGTTGTTAAGCAGCTCCGAATTTTCAGGGTATCTTTAGGAGACTCTCCTGATGATACCAGGTTTGGTGAATTTTGGTTCAGGGGGTCCAATGTTATGGACCCTCAAAGGTGAAGCCCCCATCTCCTATTAGCTCCCATTGGAAACAATGGGGGATGGGGCACCCCCTTTGGGAGTCCATAACTTTGGACCCCCTGAACCAAACCTCACCAAACTTGGGTGGTATCATCAGGAGAGATGTCCAAAAAATCCTTGAAATTATGGTGCTGCTAGCCTAAAAATTGCGGGTCAAAAACTGAAAAACACTTTTAAAATACAAAGAAAACCACAAACAGGGACGGAGATTCGGACATGTAATGGGAGGGGTTTAAACCTGGGGAACCCCCCCCCCCTTACCTATGTCCTTGGAAAAGCAGGTAGATAGGATTTCCCACTTTTGTAGGGCAAAGGAAGCAGAGGCGGAGCTTCCATGGGGTGGTCTGGGGACAAACACCCCGGGTGGCCGCTGTTCATGCCACGTGGGGGACGGAAAATCACCCCCACACTTCTAGCCTGGGCTGGGCCATGGCGCAATATGTGCATGTGGGCAACAGAGGTGTGGGGGGAATGGCATCTGGGGCAACACCTGCTATGGGCACCCCCGCCCCACATACCTTAGCTGGTGGCAGCGCAACCAGGCTGCTCCTTCGGCCTCGGAGGCGGGGCTGGAGAGAGGAGCTGGATGGGGTCTTGCACAGCCTTCCTGGCCAGACCTGCTTCAGCCAGAAGGGACAGAAAGGTGAGCAGCGAGGAAGGTGCCAGGAAGGAGGGAAAAGCCCTTTTTGTGATGTTTCTTTTTCCCTCCTCTGAGGTGAGCAGGGAGGAAGGAAGGGGGAAGAGAGCTGCCCCGTTTCCCTTTCCTCCCGACTCAGCCACCATCCCCTTCCACCCTTCTCCTCATATTGAACTTGCAGCCCCTTTCTTAAGGGGGAGGGAGGAAGAAGGAGGAGGAGTGTGGCAGCTTTTTTTAAGGGGGGTTGACCCTACATTCTCTCTTTTTAAAAGATGCTTCCCCCTATTTCCACCCCGTAGCTCCCCCTTTCTGCAATTCTTCCCTTTCCTGGTGGCCTGGAAAGGTAGAGTGGAGGAGGAGGAGCCGGCTGGGCGCTGAGGCTTCCTTCCTTCCTTCCTTCCTTCCTTCCTTCCTTCCTTCCTTCCTTCCTTCCTTCCTTCTTCCTTTTTTTTTTTTTTTTTTTTTCTTCCTTCCTTCCTGCCTGCCTGCCTGCCTGCCTGCCTGCCTGCCTGCCTGCCTGCCTGCCTTCCTTCCTTCCTTCCTTCCTTCCTTCCTTCCTTCCTTCCTTCCTTCCTTTTTTTTTTTTTTTTTTTTTTTTTTTTTTTTTTTTTTTTTTTTTTTTCTTCCTCCTTCCTTCCTTCCTTCCTTCCTTCCTTCCTTCCTTCCTTCCTTCCTTCCTTCCTTCCTTCCTTCCTTCCTTCCTTCCTTCCTTCCTTCCTGCTTTCCTGCCTGCCTGCCTGCCTGCCTTCCTTCCTGCCTTCCTTCCTGCTTTCCTGCCTGCTTTCCTGCCTGCTTTCCTGCCTTCCTTCCTTTTTCCTCTCCCCCCACCCCGGGAGCTGCTTTTTCCCCAGGCTGAAGAATGCTTTGCAGCCTCAGGATCCCTCTTTTCCTTACTTGCCCTATTCCTCTTCCTGCCCTTGCATGGGCACCCTGACCCAGCTCAGCCCTTCCCTGAAACTGCTGGCTGGGCCCTGCTGGGTGGGGGTGGTAGGACAGGAGGGGATTCCTGCTAAGGGTCCCCCTCCCTGTCCTTTTGAATGCACTTTTAACTTGCCTGGACTTGAAAGAAGCCCTGCTTTTTCTTCACTGGGGGAGACAGTTGAGCGTGCATTGTCTCCTTGGAAGTAAACAACTCCCTTCCCAACCCCCCAACCCCCAATTCTGGTTTAGGAAAGTTGAAGGCTGTCACACTCCGGATTGTAAACTACTTTGGGACTCCTAAAAGGTTGAGAAAATCAGGGTATAAAAACCAGGTCGGCGGAAGACCACCATCCAAGCCGGGACTGGGACCTCCCCCCAGGCCACGTGGCTAACTCACATGCAACCTGGTGTTCCAAGCGGCCCCCATTGCATTTCCTCGCCACCACAGTTGAGCAAACTGCTCCCACCTCTAAATTAAAGTGCAGAGGGGATGCCGTCACACGCCCAATGCCTCTTCCAAACCAAAAACAAAGGAGAAGGGAGGGGCAAGGGGTAAACCCAAACCCCAAGTAGCAATCACTACCAACTCCGAAACCTCAACCCCTTCTTAGCCTAGTTCCCTGCCTAGCAAACCAGCACACATTCAGTTTGCTCCAGGCGTCGAAGAAGGCCGGAGCAACTGCGTGCTGCCTAATATATAGGGAGCATGCTCCCCCCTAACACTCGTGTGCATCACACGATCAGGCTGGGTGTGGCTCAGCCACATGGCCAGCCCAGGGCACGCATACTCACTGCTCTGGAGCTTACCATGTGCCCTGCCCGCTGTTGCAATTATGGCCCAGTTGATTCTGGGGCTGTTATTTAGATTAATAAAAATAAAATCTAATAAAAAAGAATAATAGGATTGGTAGTAAACGAATGGGAGTGGCCTTGTGCAATCCAGAAGTGATGTCATTGCCCTGGAGGTGATGCTCTAGCACTCACTCAAAAATCTATGGCTTTAACCACAGTGTTTTTGATGACTGCTAGATCATCATCTGTCATGATGACATAATTTCCAGAATCAAGGGCCCTTTCCCCACTTACCCTTGTCGGAGGGTTGCTGTGCACAATTCCCAGCGTGCACAATTCCTGGCGTGCACCCCGGCTTCCCCACAACCTCGCGCTCTGCGCAGGGTCATCAAAAGGCGCCATTTGAAAAGGCGCCAGGAATTACGCGCACTGAGGGGGTGCGAGAGAGGCAGCGTCGGGGCGTTAAGGTAAGTGGGGAAAGGCCCTTGGTTCTTTGTCCTGAGCAGACTGATGCACACCCTGAAGTGGGGAATGCAGCAGCGTCGGGGCGGCTGCATTCTCGCTGCCCCTGAAGTGGGGAAGTGGGGAGTGCAGCTTAAGGTAAGTGGGGAAGCTTAAGGTAAGGTAAGCTTAAGGTAAGTGGGGAAAGGGCCAATGTCACCCAACCGGGGATCCCGTTCCTTCCTGCACCCATTTCACCAAGCATTTCCTCCCACTGCCCAGATGAACAGGGGGAGGCAATGAAAACGGGGGCTCAGAGATTCTCCCCCACCCCCACCAGCAAAAACCTGACAATTCTATTGCTACATCAAGTATTAAAGCCAACTATCTGGAGGAGAATCAACTACAAAATTTGCACGGGAGCATTTGAAGGAGAATTTTGGGGAGCAAATTTCTTTATTTTCCAGCCCAATCCTGTTTTGTCCCGTGGCAACCACCGAGCTGTATCGTGCTTTGGCCTCTCCATCAGCGCAAGTGACAGGAGAGCAGCCAATGCTCAAAAAAATTAAATTAAATTAATGTCAACGGTTGGTCCAGCAACTGAAATTGTTGAATGCTTTTTGCACGAATGGCCATCAGTAACACTAGCTTAGGCTTACTGGGAAGAATGGAGCTGCGTGCTCCTGACAGCCTGACAGGTGACTGGTATTATTTATGGCATTCCAAATATGACTTCCGGTTCTTTGCAATTTCTTGCCTTATTGCACAGAAAAGGACATGTTTATTGACCTGAAGAATGAACAATAGGAACACCAGTCACTGAGCCGGGGACAAGTAAAAATGGTGATGGATCCCCTGACAAGACTTGTTTTCATTTGCAGGGCTAGAAGAAGCAGGAGCTGCTGAATCCTTATTTGCTTCACACTTCTCAAGGCTGCAGCTTAGTACACTGAGGAGGCTCTCAGTGTGCATCAGTCTGCCCAGGACAAAGAACCAAGGGCCTTTCCCCACTTACCTTAAGCCCCGCGCTACTTAAGGAGAGTAGCACGGGGTCCCCCGGCACTCCCCATGACAGGGGCGGCCGCCCCGACGCTGCCGCTGTCATGCCCCCTCAGCGTGCGGCATCCCGACGCTGCCGCTGTCATGCCCCGACGCTGCCGCTGTCATGCCCCCTCAGCGTGCGGCATCCCAGGCGCTCTTCTTAAAGGCACCTTTTGATGACCCCGTGCAGACCCCGCGCCTTTTGATGACCCCTTTTGATGACACTGCGCAGGGGTCGTGGGGATGCCCGGGCACGCGCCTGGGATGGAACAGAGTGGGGAAGGGCCCCAAGGGGGGATGGAACAGAGTGGGGAAGGGCCCCAAGGGGGGATGGAACAGAGTGGGGAAGGGCCCCAAGATGGGATCCTGTGAAAATTTCCCTGGGATGAGCAAGGACTTCCTAAGAGCACACCAGCAGCTGTTAGGGTCTTTCCCCTCAATCAATAACAAATCTCAAGAATGGTTCAAGAGCTTGCTCCTGTGATACACTGAAAGTGATTAAATTTAAAACACATGCACACCAAAAATGAACCCCTTTGAAACCCTGGAAATGCTGGCAGAATTGCTTCTGCGTGGGTAGGGGAAGATGGGAAGGAGGGGAAAAGCTGAAAGAAGCAAAATACATATCTGTTTTGCTTTCCCTGTGCAGGCTGTCAGGCTCTTGAACATGTAAATAACAGAGACCGTAGGCAAGTCCTAAAGCAGTTTATTTCTACAACACGTAGAGTAACAGAGAAAGCTGAATCTAAGCTCTCCCGCTTAGATCCAGAGATTATATCCTTCAATTCCCCCCCCCCATTTGATTCCCACCAAATATGTTTCACAAAGTGTATAACATTTGCACTACAGAGCTTCAAGAAACCTGGTAACGTTCGCACCTTCCCGCAGGAGGGCTGGCGCCAGGGAATTGCCAGGGAGGGGAGAGGGAAACAGGAAAGCATTTACAGGAAACATTTGCAATTCTTACACAGCAAGACATCTGGGCATTGACAGGTTTGGTCCTGACACAGGCAGGGAGAAAAAAGCACCTGCTTTTGGAAACCATGGGACTTCTCTGATCTATGGTGCAGTGAGTTCCGAAGAGTGGGAAACAAATGTACAATTGAGAGCTTAAACATGCACAGAGAGCTTAAACATGCACAAAAAGCCAGAGTCACTCAGAAAAACTCCCCTTTGGGTGTATCCTTTCATTATTTCATTTCATTTCTCATGGCACATTAACCACTCAGTGAGATGCATATTGTTGGGCAGCTAACACAGTGAGACCTAGCACTCAAAAACTAGGCCACAGTTTTTGTTTTCAAGAGATTTTACCAAATAATTTTGTATAGTCTGGACCCTAGAAAATATTTTGAGCATTATATTGAAGGGAGGAAGCTTTCCCCCTTTTCTGGAGTGGAATACATTGTGCAAAGGAAACATGAGGCATGCTGAAGAAGAAGAAGAAGAAGAAGAAGAAGAAGAAGAAGAAGAAGAAGAAGAAGAAGAAGAAGAAGAAGAAGAAGAAGAAGAAGAAGAAGAGTTTGGATTTATATCCCCCCTTTCTCTCCTGCAGGAGACTCAAAGGGGCTCACAATCTCCTTGCCCTTCCCCCCTCACAACAAACACCCTGTGAGGTAGGTGGGGCTGAGAGAGCTCCGAGAAGCTGTGACTAGCCCAAGGTCACCCAGCTGGCACGTGTGTGGGAGTGTACAGGCTAATCTGAATTCCCCAGATAAGCCTCCACAGCTCAGGCGGCAGAGCTGGGAATCAAACCCGGTTGCTCCAGATTAGATACACGAGCTCTTAACCTCCTACGCCACTGCTGCTCCTCCGCTGTTTGCATCCTCTCTGAAGACAAAATATGCTGGTCATGATAGCTGAAAATCTATTTATTTCCTACGTGGATTAGTCTGAGGTTTACACTACCAGCTTAGATTGGTTTTATGGATCACCATATGGCTTATGACTCCAAATATCTTGGCACTGCTGGTAACAGCAGTAGCAGTGACCTCTGGCAGAAAAGCAAGTGTCTATTAAAGTGGGGGAAACCAAAGAGGGAGTAATTACCCCCTTGGACAATCTTACCAGTGGATCAAGGATGCCAGCGAACGGTCCTTAAAAGGTCTGGTTTTGGAGCAAGAGGAACAGCTGGCATCGCAGGCAGAAACAAACTACAGAGGCTTCTGTGGCCAAAGCAAACACCTCTTTGCACATTGCTTTGAAAGAAGCAGCAGAAAAACAAATGTTCAGCCAGTCCTGAGGAAACCTATAGCAGGAGCCCTGTGGAAAGGCAGGGACCATGAGAGCAGCTTCTGAGGTTCCTTCCCTGTGCTTGAGGTGCTCCAATTTTTTTCTTTTTAATTATGATTTTTTATTTTACGCTTCAACAGGCCCTGCGTATTAAAAAATATGAAGAGGCATACACCACGTTCTTTAAGAGAGAGAGGCAGGCAGGCAGGCAGGCAGGCAGGCAGGCAGGCAGGCAGGCAGGGAGGGAGGGAGGAAGGAAGGAAGGAAGGAAGGAAGGAAGGA
This sequence comes from Sphaerodactylus townsendi, assembly GCF_021028975.2. Lineage (NCBI taxonomy): Eukaryota > Metazoa > Chordata > Lepidosauria > Squamata > Sphaerodactylidae > Sphaerodactylus > Sphaerodactylus townsendi. The sequence continues at coordinate 4,029,613 of NC_059435.1, read as the reverse complement.
AGGAAGGGAAGGAAGGAAGGAAGGAAGGAAGGAAGGAAGGAAGGAAGGAAGGAAGAGGAAGGCAGGAAGGCAGGCAGGGAGGGAGGGAGAGAGAGAGGGAGGAAGGCAGGAAGGCAGGCAGGCAGGCAGGCAGGAAGGAAGGAAAGGAGGGAGGGAGGGAGGGAGGAAGGAAGGAAGGAAGGAAGGAAGGAAGGAAGGAAGGAAGGAAGGAAGGAAGGAAGGAAGGAAGGAAGGAAGGAAGGAAGGAAGGAAGGAAGGAAGGAAGGAAGGAAGGAAGAGGCAGGCAGGCAGGCAGGCAGGCAGGCAGGCAGGCAGGCGGACTAACTTTTTGTCTTAATTCCTTTGATGTCCTGTGGATTCAACTGCATTAGCATGCAGAGATTACAAGCAAATATCCCCAAATTCCCCAAAGAGCACTTTGATCTTTGAACAGTAATCTACTGGTGGTCCTAGCCCTAGAGAATTTTAGTTAGTCTCAACCAGAGCCAGGGTTTTTTCAGCCCTGGCCCCGATCTGGTGGGACGCTCTGTCCAGCGAGACCAGGGCCCTGCAGTTCTGCAGGGTCTCTAAAACTGAGTTGCTCCACCAGGCATATGGTTGAGGTGGCTTTAGTACTATTTGCCCTCCCACTGCGCACTCCACCCTGCTGCATTGAGTCTGGTGTTAACCCTCACAGGATTGGCTGTATTTATTAACCATTTATTAACCATCAAGGAGCAGCAGTGGCGTAGGAGGTTCCCAGCTCTGCCGCCTGAGCTGTGGAGGCTTATCTGGGGAATTCAGATTAGCCTGCGCACTCCCACACATGCCAGCTGGGTGACCTTGGGCTAGTCACAGCTTCTCGGAGCTCTCTCAGCCCCACCCACCTCACAGGGTGTTTGTTGTGAGGGGAGAAGGGCAAGGAGATTGTAAGCCCCTTTGAGTCTCCTACAGGAGAGAAAGGGGGTGGGGGATATAAATCCAAACTCTTCTTTTTGCTGGTTTTATGTCTTTTGATACATCTTGTGATACACCCAAGTCCAAAAGGGGAAGGGTGGCATATTAAATCTAAACAAACAAACAAACAAAGTACATTGAATGTGCTGATTATGGTCCATTCCTCACAGCCTAAATAAGATATCCTGAGGATGTTAACAATGGTGTCCTGGGAAGAAACTCTGCACAACTTTCTTCCCAAGATGTCCTCAAAATGCCTTATTTTAGATCAGTACTGATAAGAGAAAATTTGTACCCACCAGGCTGAAGACTAAAAAGTCACAAGGTATTTTATAATGTGGGAACGGACCAGAATGCCTACAAATTGTATTTGATCAAGGAATATGGATTTTGTATGAACCAAAGATTTCTAAGAATCAAAATGGGGTTTCTGTATAGAGACTAGCAGGACTGCATGTTAGCAGCAGGTCAAATGGCATGTTAGAAGCTTGTCAGTGATTATAAACATCTTTAAGATCTTGTCACTAAAGGTTAATACATGACAGAAGACATATACATTTATAACTTTGTTTTTGGTTAGAACCAGCTATAGGGGATAGCTACTTGAATAAAAGAGATCAGAGGTTAGAATAGAAATGAATGTGATCAGTTAAATAGGAAAAAAATGATTTTATATATATGTTAAATGAACACAGAGAAATGATAATGAGAGATTCATATGTACTTGTATTTTACTATAATTCTATTAGAATCGGAGGTATAATTGTTAGAATCAAGGTTTGTATAATCTGTTAAAGTTAAATCATTTCAAACTGGGAAAAGGGAAGTTTTATGATCTTAATGAATGTAAAACTTGCATACCCTGGGGAGGTATACCTCTCTTCAGGAGCAAACTTAGAAAAGTAGGGAATCAGGTTATTCTTGGAAACAAGAAAAGGCAGAAGTTAGTTTTATTGTAGCTGTTTGCATATGGGCAGAGGGATGTGAGCAAACAGCATGCAGTGTTTGTGTAACAGAAGGAATCAGACACGTAGAATAGAGGCTGTCTTAATGTGACAAGGAGACAGAATCATCCAATGGGATTTTAAGGTTCATGCTTATAGCACGTGAAAGGGGTATGGATTATGTACGTGGTTATGGGGATGAACTGTGACGTATGTATTCTTTGTATCTATAAAGACTAAGGTCTTTCCTATGGTGGGCGTGTCTCTCTTTGGAAAGCACCCATGAGGGGAAGTGTCTCTCTTTCGAGAGCACCCAGAAGGGGGGTGTCTCTCTTTTGAGAGCACCCAGAGCGTGCCTCTACCTCGGGAGAGTTCACCTTCTGTCATCTTCTATATTCTGTTTAGTAAAAACGTTCTATCTGTTTCTGATGTCAGATGTCTGATGCTTTTTTGGGAGTTTGTTTCTAACCTATCTTTTCTCAAAACAGCTGCGCAGGCCGGACATTGAGTTCTGGCCTCACAATAACATCATGGCAATGTGTAAGAATTATTTCAAAACATTTTTGTACAATACAGGTGCAACCTCAGCTTGTGGGTTCTGTGGGGCAGTACTTGGAATGAGTTGCAACAACAATTTTTAAACAACAAAATGGTTTACTTTTCTTTACATATAACATATAACATCAATATTTAACGTTACAATTCAAGGTCCTGTTCAGGTTGCGTTTCAAGTCCTTCTATTTACAGTCTACTGATATTGCCAAGTCCAAATCTTCTTTGCAAGATGGCTGGCTCCTGAAGACTCCAAGGGCTTGATGAACAGGTTGCAACATGATGAAGGTCTCCAGGAGAACTCTCACCCATTACAACCACAAAAGAAACCCTGAAACAATAAACTCCAACATTTACAACACAGCAAAACAACAACTACCTTCCCAGTAGTTCCCAACAATATTGAAATTACCTTAACAAGGTGTTAAGGGCTTATAGAAATCAAGGTCCGAGTCTGGTAGCCTTGTTCTTCTGCAAAAGAGCTCTTTCAGCCTCTCTGCTGCTCCGAGTCTCCACCCCTTACTGGGTCAACCCATTCTGGGCCAACCCATTCTGGGCATGGGGGTTACACAGGCACACAGCAAATTTTAACAAATTTTAGATCAAGGCATCATTTTTGGAGAACACTACAAAGTCCAATCCCCCCACTAAACAAAAGCTGTTACAGAATCATAGCAATTACAAGCATCACAACCAACTGATGAGCTTTCTAAAGGTAGCAGAAAAACTATGAGAAAAGTCAGAAATCAAGTTGGACAACTGCTCTGAAATCTCATTCCCCAGCCATTTTCTCTCCCCTGGCCAATTTCATTCCGACTTCAGACTCTGCCACATCACCCGGTGCACACACCGAATGATTTTCTGGATGGAGAGCTCATTTGTCAAGAAAAGGGTCACCTTAGAAGCAATGATTGCATTAGGAAATAAGCAGCAACCATTCAAGACCATGACCATACTAGCATCCTACTCGGGAGTAGCTGTTCCATTTTCATTAAGTGCAGCACATCCTTGCTTGGCGATTATGGTGGAAACACGTGAGCGTCACTGAAAAGAATCTCTTCTAGATCAGAATTTTGAGGACTGAGACTGTAAGGCTCCTTCCGCACGGGCAGAATAATGCCCTTTCAACCTGCTTTCAGTGCTCTTTGAAGCTGTGCGGAATGGCAAAATCAACTGGCCAACAGTTGTGAGAGTGGTTTGAAAACGCGTTATTTTGCATGTACGGAAGGGGCCTAAGTCAGGGCCTGCAACTTGGTGCCCTATAGAAGTCATGGCAGCCACAGACTCCGTTCTAGAAGTGGGCCTGGTGTCTTAGAACGTGAGCGAGGCCAAGTGGGATTTTTATCCTGCAGTGGGGATCTGATTGGCTATGCAGATTAAGTTAAAATTCTTTGGCAGCAGCTGCCCCTACAGCACAAGGATCTTCACTGTGTGACTGAGGGTACACTTTTCAACGGCATCCTGTTAAACAGAACTTCCACCTGAAATATTGAGGAGTAACTGTTGGCACAGACCCTAGGACAGCCTTCAGCCTCTCTCAGGTGGCTAGGCCCTGCTGGGAATCAACCTTCAGGGATGTGAACAGCTGTAGCTAATAAGTCAATGCCAAGATAAAATTAAAGAAATAATTTTATTCAGACCGACACAGGTCTAGTCAGCACCAAAGGAGCCACACCGATTGACTGAAATCAAAGGGTTTTAAGCATTTCTACAGGAGGCAGGCAAACAGGAAAACGCATACGAAGCAAAAACATTTATCGATACATTTAACATGCCAGAGTCTCCGTTATTATCACATGGCTAGGATGGTGACACAAATGGGAGTTTTGACAGGCTCCTATCTTATAAGTTAATGTTGCCAAGGAAGGTGGTTACAGAGAGAGACCTTTGTTATGTTCCTTCTATGACTGAAAACAAAGGAGTTCTCTTTTCTATTCTGCTGAGTGATAGCTACGTGCTGACTGCTTTCAGCTTTATGGCAGACTTGAGCTGTTTACAGAGATGAATTTTGTTCAGGTCCTATCAGCCGCTCTATGACCAAAATTCTGGAACTGGGGGTTGGTGGTTACATTACGATTAAAGTTATGCATGGCCTCACTCTTTGACATTTTGTGATCGGCTGCCTTTTTTGGTAAAAAAACAAGAAGGCACCAGGATAACACAGTTTTGTGCTGCTTTCGGTGGCAGCCCAATGACATCACGGTACACGGAGTTCCAACATCTTTCCCACCCACCACTCCAACCTGTGGCAGACAACAAAGGTGACCAACAGGAAGTCTCCCTTCACAACTGACAACCCAACAGGAAGGAAGATCTTAGAAACCTATTCTATTTATTCACGTGTTAATAATGAGTGCACAGTATAACATTTAATTATATATCTAAAGTTCTGTTTTGCTCCACTGAAATTGTTCCACTCTGATGATCTATCATATTTTAAAATCACATCTTGCTTAGGCTGACCAGCCGTCCCGCTTTTGGCGGGACCGGCCCGCCTTTGGACAATTTGTCCCATGTCCCGCGGGTTCAACAAATTGTCCCGATTGTGGGGATGCTACTGCACTGCCTTGGGGGCGCAAGGCAGTGCGGCAGCTTCCCGTGTGCCCGGCCGCAGGAGCGCCCGTCCTTCTGGGGCTTGCCGTTGAGCCCTGTCACAGGGCGGCAAACGGCGAGCCCCAGAAACCCGTGTACGGCTGTGCGCGCGCGCGCGCGCGCACACTGCCGCTGCCTTTTCGTCCCGGATCACAAAGGTGACCATCTGGTCACCTTAATCTTGCTGCCACTCACTTTGGGGTGAGTTTTGCTCATGGGCTACATAGAAGAAGAAGAAGAGTTTGGATTTATATCCCCCCTTTCTCTCCTGCAGGAGACTCAAGGGGGCTTACAATCTCCTTGCCCTTCCCCCCTCACAACAAACATCCTGTGAGGTAGGTGGGGCTGAGAGAGCTCCGAGAAGCTGTGACTAGCCCAAGGTCACCCAGCTGGCGTGTGTGGGAGTATACAGGATAATCTGGATCCCCCAGATAAGCCTCCACAGCTCAGGCGGCAGAGCCGGGAATCAAACCCGGTTCCTCCAGATTAGATACACGAATAATTCCGAAATATCAATAAAAATATTTTTTTAAAAAAAACAGATTAGATACACGAGCTCTTAACCTCCTACGCCACTGCTGCTCAGGAGGTTGAGCCCTGAGGCCTTCGAAGGATTATAATTCTGATACTCACATGAGGCCTATGCCTGGCCTCATGTGAGCATCAGAATTACACTGACTGTACAGTTTTCTGTTTTTATTATATTCTTATATAATACTGCAATCTACCTTCAGTCTTTTGTGAAGGAAAGGTTAATTTAAATATCATAAAATAATAAAATAAACACCCACCTGTATTTGTTGTCTGCTAATCTAACTACGTTGTAGAATCAACCTGAAATGTGTCTGCTCTTTTCTCTAAAATTCTTCACCTTCCAACAGCAACACTTTTAATAGTGTTTGGGAGCCTAGTTATTTATGAGGAAAAGCGAAAGCATTTTTTTTTAAGTGGCAGAGTTTGAAAATTTTGTAAACATTAACTTTTATCTAGAAGCTCATCCAATGACTAAACTTATATATTTTAATGCTACAAAAGACACAATTAGTCATTGTCTGACCCAAATGGATTCCTTACACTGGTTTGTTTTGTGATAGATTTTATTTCCAGAGACTGCAGGGTGAGCAGCAGGAGACAGGCAACCCATGGGCGAATCAACTGCATAAGGGACCTCACTAGTGACACTATGACATCACTGCTGCCATGGTTGAGGTGAATGCTTGAGTGTCATCCAGTGTGATGACATCAAGTTTGAGTCATGGTGCCATCCTGAGTCTAATCCACCCCTCGCCGCATTTCCCTGGGTGGCGGTGGGCAGAACCAACAGGGGGTGGGAAGTCTTCTGCTTTTGTGAGGAACCTGGCCTCTCTATGGCATTCACAGGTGATCAGAATCACAGTTAGAGACTTCCAGATGCTGTAGGCTATACCCATAATATATTAATACTTTCAGTTTTAGCATTGCAGGGGCCAATTGTAGGGTTGCCAGCTCTGGGTTGGGAAATACCTGGGGATTTGGGGGGGGGTAGGGTCTGAGTATGGTGGGGTTGGCAGGGATACATCTGTTGGCCTAGTGCACAGCGGAAGGACTAGGTGCCAACTCACCCTTGCTAGAACAGGAGGTAACTGCTTGCTGTATAAGAAAAAGAAACACTCAGACAGTAGATTTAGTTCCAACAGGAATACTTTATCTCTTGTTTCTCAAAGGAACAAAAATAACAATAACTATCCACTCTCTACTCTGACAACAATCTGAGCCCGAACCTGAAGGTGAAGGAGAGGTACTGAATTGGGTATGCAGTCTTCTATAGTTTTGTCCAGCAAATCATTAGCTAGATGATCTAATCATCCTGGCCTGTGACCTTTTTACTTCTGCTGACTGTTACATGCCAATCACTGCAGACCCAGACAGAGAGGTCTGACTCATAATTCTGCTGACTGTTACATTCCAGTCATTCTAGACCAGCATATGACCACCTTGGTAATTTTCAATATCCTGACACTTTTCTCATATCTGGTTGGAATGTTGCCTAATTACTTAATATTGTCAAACAAAATACTATAAAACAAAAAAGTCATTCACATTATTTACACTCATTACATAGTTAGTACATAGTCAGTACACAGAGTTACTTATTTCACTCACTTTGTACAGAGTCCTTGCCAAATTGTACATCTGCTAAACCCAAACCAAACACCAAGTCATTATGTTTTTGTATTGGTAATGGCTTTGTTAAGATGTCACAGGTTTGCAGATGATCACAGTACTGCAACTTAATCATATTTTGACTGTATCAGTTGTTTTACATTTTGGAATTTCACAGCTACATGTTTAGTACTCTACTTTTAAGGTTTTCGCTTCGCCATGGCTATACATGTTCAGTCTTCAAAACTGTTATAGGTTGTTCACATTTCACCCAGGTCTTTTAGAAGCAACTGCATAACCCATTGTAGCTCATTGCATGCCTCATTAAGAGCCGCATACTCTGCCTTCAGCAGTTGAAGTGGGTGAACTGCTGTTTGTTTCAGACTTCCAACAAATCGGATGGCTGCTATATTGCATATAATAAATTCACTCACTGACTTACATCCTGAGTCCTCTGTAAATGAGCTGTCCCAAGATAATAACTAATTAAGTCCTTTTGTTGTTTTGGTTAGAAAAGTGTGGAAACCATAGTTAGCAGTTCCCCAAGTAACGAATTACCTTTTAGCCCCGCCAAATCTCTCAGTAGGTTTCTTTGCAACTGTTCTACTTAATAAACCTACAGTGCTATGTCTGGTCTTGTCCAGTTAGTAAATGTGCAGCAGGCTGCCACCATGAACAATATAGCCCTGCCTTCAAATGCTTTGCTGTTATCTTGCTTTAAAAAAAAATCAGCCACCATTGGGGTTTGTGCCACTTTGGCATCTTGCAGACCAGCTTTTTGTATGACACCTCTATCTTTTGTTTTTGTGTCAGAAACATCCCCTTCTTTTCCCCAGATTTACCATCGAATACCCAGGCATTGCTTTTAGGATAATTCCCCCAAGTCTTTCAGCTTAAAGTGTTTACTCAACTCAGTGTAAAGTTGTTTCTGATTTGGTTGTCTGTTTTGCAACCACACAGAGATCATCAAACATAAATAATCAAAATGATACATTCATCACCAGTAAATTCTTGGTGATATATACAGGCACGCCACTTTGTCAAATTTCATTTCACAATGCTTTGTGTATGCACTCACCCAACATTCGGCTGACTGTTTCAGCCCGCATGCTTTGTTGAGCTTTATAAACTTTATCAATTTGTTCATGCTCATAACCTGGTGCTTGCTTCATGTATATGGTCTCTGCAAATCTGCATTTAAAATAAGCTGTTTCAAAATCAAAGTGCCTCATTTAAAAGTCTCTCTTGTTCAGCCAGAGCAATCACTAATCTCATGGATTCTGCCTGCATAAGTCTGATCATAACTGTCAAACTTTGTTTGAGAGAAGCCTTGTGCGACTAATCTTGCTTTATTTGTGTCCCATCGGGCATAGGTTTACTTGTATACCCATCTTGCACCTATGATCGGGCTTATCAGTAGGTTTTATCAACAATGTTAAACACTTTAAGTTACCATGATTCAAACTCATTGTCCATAGCCTGATTCCATTTTTTTTTTCCTGTTCCTCAGGTGGACATTTCTAACATATCATGGAAACCTTGTAGGTTCTGTCCCACTGGCACACTCTCACTTCTGTACCATAAACCTTTTTGGTGGTATGCCTTTTATTTGCTCTTTCTGATCTGCGTGGTATAGCTATTTCTCCCAGTTTGCTCAGCCCTCCTCTGGTTTCCTTCCTGATCACTATCACTGTTCTTGTTGTTGCTTAAGGCTCGAGCAGATGTGTGACCTTGAACAGGGAGTGGGGTTGTGTGCTGTCACTAGGTACTGTGTCACGCTTTACTGGTGGTAAGAACACTCAGAGCTCTTTGATGCACATGTTCCCAACCTGTATGCTTTTCAAAAGTTGGCACTGGCGAGATAGCAATTCTTCCATGACCCAATGAAAACTATAGCCTTTGGTATTCTTGGCGCATATCCTAAAACGAAGTCTCTGCCATTTCTTTGTCCTTTTTTCCATTGCTGTTCGGGAATGAGGACGCAGCAAAAAACTCCAAATATTCTGTATGTTTCAGGAAGGCCTGCCAAACATTCTTGAAAAAATGGTGTTTCATTGATACTTGAACTCCACAACCTGTTTATTACATGTGTGGCAGCTAAGACAGCCTCTCCCCAGAAATGGAATGGAACCTAAGTATCATTTATCATGCAATCCTCGCATTGTTTGAAGAATGCCCAGTCTCCTCTCAGCTACGCCATTTTCAGCCGGCTGGAACGGGATTTGTTCTCCTGTGGCTAATACCTTTCGTGTCGTTTTCATGTTTGGAATTTGTTCCTCATGAACTCACCGGCCGTCAGATTGCAGGCAAGCCAATTGTGAGGGAACTCCGCTCAATCATTGAGACTCCATTCCTTAAACCTTTGTAAAGGCTTCATCCTTAGATTTCAACAGCAAGCAGTAAGAATATCTGCTATAATCACTAATCAGCAGAAATATATATCGTGCACTCTTCGCTTTGATTGAAAATAGACCAGCTAAGTCTGCATGGACTAGTTCAAATGAGTTCCATTTGTCTGTAGCTCTTTTGGGGATTGGATAGGATTTCACCTAACCCTACCAGACTGAATAGCTCTAGAATGCTTGCAAGGCTTTACACTCAAATCACATACTTTTGCCAACTGCTTGATGGTGGCAAACTTCTTGCATGTCCTAGGACTGTGAAGATAGTGCACAATCATCATGCATAGGCTTATTAGCTAGACTTGAAACATTCATTACATTTTCATTTTCTTGCCCTTTATCAGTCATAACATACATTTTGTCGCGAGAGTGTACCTTTTGCACACTCTATGTCAATTCCTGCCATACTGTACAACCCTTGTCTATCAAATATAGTTTTGTACCCTTGTTCAGCTAAACTTGGGACGCTTCAACAAACAAAAAATCCAGTCCAGGAACACAATAAATACATTTTGCAACTTTTACCTAGGCATGGTATGTAGGCAGTTCCTTGCAGCTGCACAGCAGCTGGTGATCCATCGCTGCTGACATGCTTCACACTTGCCTTTGGACTCCTCAGTCAATAGGTGATGAGCATTTACAACATGCTCTGAGCAGGCAGAGTCCAAGAGCCAGATGGGTTGGTTTCTCTGGACATCGTTCAGCAATGCCGTGGGCCAAGTAGTGCTCCTTCTTCTCTTCCCCGTCCTTTTAGCTGGCCCTTCTTCTCCCCTTCTGTGGCATTCTGGAGAAGATGATTAGTAGAGCCACAACGAAACAACGCCAACTGCATATGACCTTTGACAGTTCAGGGAAAGTTGGTTTCACTTTGCCTCTGGAAACAGCAGGCTTCTCCTCTCTCTGGCTGTGGCTTCAAGGCAAAACTCTCTTTGTTTCTGGAGCTCCAGCCGCAGTCACATAGTCTAGAGTCAAATCATCTTCCTTTGCTCTGCATACTATAGACAAAATCTGTCCCAGCTGTCATCTAGGAAGATAGTACAATATAGGCCCTATGCTGTTCAGTGAAAGTCATGCCTCTGTCTTCCAGCCTCGATTTTAATAGTGTAATGCAGCTGTTGGACATGGTTGGCCACATTTTCACCTCCTTTCAGCTTCAAATTGTATAAACGCCTGGTCAAGATTACCTTTTGGAACCAGCAGTTCATGCCTGGTACAGGTCCTTCAACACCTTCCAGCAGTCAGAAGCCTTCTCAGCAGCCCGTAGGATAGATGTGAGCTGGGAGTTTTCCACAGCCAACATTATAGACTTCACTCTGCATCTGCCCTCTGCTCCTGCTGCTGTGCCTGGGTTCGTAATCTCACTCTTCAGCCCATAACTCAATGCATGAGAAAGCTCTGCATTTTCACACTCCATGCTGAGAAGTTCCTGCAGTCAGCCGTCTGCAAGTAAAACTGCATATGGTGGATGTCATCGGTCACACTGCCTCACACTTCTAGCTTCAGTGGTTAGGATACTGGGCCCATAACCAAATTCATACCTAGTGCACAGCTGAAGGACTAGGTGCCAACCTACCCTTGCTAGAACAGGAGGTAGTAACTGCTTGCAGTATAAGAAAAGAAACACTAGACAGTAGATTTAGTTCCAACAGAATACTTTATCTCTTTGTTTCTCAAAGGAACAAAAAATAACAATAACTAATTCCACTTCTACTCTTGACAACAATCTGAGCCCTAACCTGAAGGTGAAGGAGAGGTAATTGAATTGGGTGCAGTCTTCTTTATAGTTTTGTCCAGCAATCATTAGCTGATGATTCCAATCTATCCTGGCTCAGACTTTTCTAATTTCCCAAGGACTGTTACATGCCAATCACTGCAGACCCAGACAGAGAGGTTCACCTTTTGGCACCTCTAAGGCTGACTGTTACATGCCAATCACTGCAGACCCAGACAGAGAGGCTCCGACCTTTACAATTCTGCTGACTGTTACATTCCAGTCATTCTAGACCAGCATATGACCACCTTGCAATTTTCAATATCCTGACAACATCTTCAGTAGGGCATAATGCCACAGAGTCCACCCATCAAAGTTGCCATTTTCTCCAGGTGACTTAATCTCTGTAGTCATAAGAACATAAGAACAAGCCAGCTGGATCAGACCAGAGTCCATCTAGTCCAGCTCTCTGCTACTCGCAGTGGCCCACCAGGTGCCTTTGGGAGCTCACATGCAGGATGTGGAAGCAATGGCCTTCTGCGGCTGTTGCTCCCGATCACCTGGTCTGTTAAGGCATTTGCAATCTCAGATCAAAGAGGATCAAGATTGGTAGCCATAAATCGACTTCTCCTCCATAAATCTGTCCAAGCCCCTTTTAAAGCTACTGGAAAATGCTACTGGAACACGGCCATACATCCAAAAAACCCACAATACTCTAATTTTTAAATTATAATCTGTTCTAAGTCATTCCCATCTGATGCTGCTGGTTGAATAAACAACCATACAAAATAATATTTTAAATTACTGATGGGAATCAAATAGCTCTTTCCAGATTAATATAGTTCTCCGGTGGCCCAATGGCTAGGAACATTCATTTAAAATTTGGAACATTTGGAACATTCATATAAAAATAAATACATTTTAATACGCTTCTTACGGATTCAACAAACATTCAAATAATCATAACAACCAATCAATGGTGCAGGCCCTACTGGAAGGAAAGGCTTGTGTGTGTAATGGCAACCCTACAGCCATAAGAAACTGCAACATTTGGACTACAATCTAGTACGCCACACAGCTGAGCCAAAAGTTCATAGCTGAGCTTTTAAAACTTAAAATAAAAACAAATGGGTAAATAAGACTGCTTGTTTGCCAGCGGTGTCTGATTTGCAACCTATTGCACTGTCCTGCATGCAACAATTGCAATTATGACCATTACTGTTCAAGTTAACCTGTGAACAGTTAGAGATATTAATTATACAGTTTAACAATGAAATGTTCCCCAGCTCTTATGAGCCTTGGAAACACAAGAGAATGAGTAATTCTTCAAAAGTAGGAAGCAAAAGTTAGATCACATATTGGACTATGGATTGATACAATGTGAGACTTTGCAGACAAAGAAAGAGCTGTCTTTAATAGACAAGAAACAAGAGTGGAATACCATGACACTTGGATTAAATTTGTGGATTTATTTGGATATTGATATGTGTTGTATACAGTATGGAATTAGCCAGCTGCTTCCGGGCAAAGCAGGAATATTTGTGGGCTGTCTTTAAATGGCCACACAAAAGTCCCCTTTCGCCTGCTTCATATATTCAAGGACTTCAGCTTATGTAAATGGATCTGGTCAGACTAGACCAGGTCAGCCTAGATTGATAAGATCCTAACTTAGGGGGCAAGTATGAAGCTGGCACGAAGGTTGGCGCCAGGATGGAAACTTGCCTCAAAGTTAAGGGTATTAATCTGAAAATAAATAAGTCAAAATGTGTATTGTAGAAGGCTTTCATGGCTGGAATCAACTGACTGTTGTGGGTTTGCTGGGCTGTGTGGCTGTGATCTGGTAACTGTTAGGAGCAAAAACTGTTAGACCACAGCCACACAGCATGGTAACAGATGCAGAACCAGGGGGTGAGAGGGGGCAGGCACCCCAGGCGTGATTCGCATGGGTCACATGGGGACTGCATTCAGCCATCTGCCCCCTCCTCCTCAAGCAAGGAGTTGGGGCAGCCACCCGCTGGCCATAGCTCATCCCAAGCTGGAGGGTGGAAGACGTGGTGAGTTGCTGGGTCACCCCTTTGCAAAGCGGCCGGCCCAAGCCCAGCATGGCCTGACCTCTGAGAAGCTGCGCTGCTAGCCGGAGCACATTTTCTGGCCCAAGGTGCCTGGTGCTGCTACCTGAACTGCGCTGCTACCTGCACCCAGTCTGCAGTGCAGGAAGGCAGGCAAATGAGGGGGTGCCCTAGCTGCAGGTAGTCTGGAGATCAGTTGTAAAAGGGGGGGGGGTCTCCAGCCCCCACCTGGAGGTTTGCAAACCTGGCTGCTCATATTTGCTTGTTCCAGGGCTGTTTTACTCGCCTTCTCCACTACTGCTCCTCCTGGTTCCTGCTTTTGTCTGTCATTGGCCTGCAGGGATTATTGCTCTCAGACCATCTCTACCAAGGGGCCTTCTGTCTCTTCCCTCCAACAAGAACACGGCTGCATTATTTATTAAACAAATAATTTCACTAATCCTGATAATAGAATTTACTTGAATTTACTTGATAATAGAATTTACTCTTAATAAACTAATTCTAATTATCAACTAATCCTAATTATTGAATGTTAACTAATGGTTATGAACCTGAGTTTCTCATTAAACTAAAGCAAACTAATTTCTCATATAGCATATTTAAATAGCTGCGTGATCTACATTCCAGTGGATACAGCAGCTCATCTCCTTCCACTGAATCCACATATTCTCCTGAAACCAGTGGTATATTTGCCTACGGCAGTGATGGCGAACCTTTTCGAGACCGAGTGCCCAAATTGCAACCCTAAACCCACTTATTTATTGCAAAGTGCCAACATGGCAATTTAACCCGAATACTGAGGTTTTAGTTTAGAAAAAACGGTTGGCTCCGAGGCACGCGTTACTCAGGAGTAAGCTTAGTGAAGCAACTGTGCAACGCATCCTATGGGTGAATCACGATCCTAGGAAGGTTTACTCACAATCAAGTCCAATTGCCAGCAAACGAGCATAACCAGGTAAAGGATCATGCCCAGGCCAGCCTAGACGTGTGTGTGTGTGGGGGGGTGATTTTCCACCCCCTCCCACATAATGAACTCTGTGCGCAAGTGCCCACAGAGAAGACTCTGAGTGGCACCTCTGGCACCCGTGTCAGAGGTTCACCACCACTGGCCTAGGGACATGGGGTACCCAATGTTTCTGGGCACCCCCCCCCCCAGTGGAGGGCGCAAACATTTCAGGTTTGTTTTTGTGTTTTTTGTATTTTTTAGTGTTTTTTTCAGTTTTTGGCATGCAAGGGGCGCAGTTTTTAATCTAGCAGCACCAAAACTTCAGGGATTTTTCAGGAGCCCCTCCTGATGATACCACCCAGGTTAGGTGAAGTTTGGTTTGGGGGTCCACAGTTAAGGACTCCCAAAAGGGGTGCCCCATCCCCCATTGTTTCCAATGGGAGCTAATAGGAGATGGGGGCTACACCTTTGAGGGTCTATAACATTGGCCCCCCTGAACCAAATGTCACCAAACCTGGGTGGTTTCATCAGGAGAGTCTCTTAAATATACCCTGAAATTTTGGTGCTGCTAGCTTAACAATTTCACCCCTGACAGCAGGCACCCCCAAAATTTCCCCAGATTCTCGTTTTGAATCCACCCCCTTCGGCATGGACTTAAAGGGAGAATGTGAGGTGAAAGTGATGCTGTTTCAGGGTGGGGAAGAATCCAACCCAAAACAGCATCACTTTCAATGTTGTTTTAACTGGGGATACCAGATTCTCCCTGTAAGGTGGATTTAAAAGAAGAATATGGGCTCCCTAGTTTAAACACCATTGAAAGTGATGCTGTTCAGGGGTGGATTCCACTGGAGGTGTTTCATGAGAGATGATGCTGACATTTGTTTGGTAAATGTTTTGCTGGGGGTGATTTGTGAGAGATTTACATGCTTAATACCCACTTGCACTAGCTTGGAGCTGTTTCTCAGGCTAACAACCTACCTCACAGGGCTGGTGTGAGGACAACATTAGGAAAGAGAATTGGTGGGGAGAGAGCCATGTATGTTTTGCTGGGGGTGGTGTTTTGTGAGCTAGTGCAAAAAACATTGTTTGGTCATGGTGGGGGAGGGTGACTGCCCATATTGGAGGGGGGCACCAAACTCAGTTTGTC